>NW_020230083.1:232873-771466 GCF_003227715.2 Harpegnathos saltator
AAACACAATTGTCCGCATATGCTCTAACTGTAATGTTGATAAAACGTGCGATTGTACAAAATTTTCACTACATCTCTCTCAAGGTATCGAACAATTCCTTGGGCAGTCGAAAAAGATTACCAAAACTTATCAAAATATACTGCGTGATTTCCTTTTTTCCGTATATGCCACCCAGTGTGTACCTGGTTCCTCTGTGTTGTCTAAATTTACAATATCCTCTCGTTTTGACGTACTCCATCTATCGGTAAGGCGTCACGCATAAAAAACACCTCGAAAGAAAGATATACGCATACACCTCGCTAATCTTTCCAACTGTACATTAGTCATTGCACCCATGGGTAATTTAAGTGTCTCTTTGACGTTTTTTTTTTCTTTTTTCTGTAACGCCTTTCTCGCGCTTGTAAGGAGCAAGATAGATTCCGCGATCTTTCATAGCGCGACCTTCCATTGCGCGATGATGACGTTTTAATTCTTCCAGCTGACGTTGCGCGGCTTTGCCATCATTTACCGCTTTTGCGACACCCGCCGCTCCACCGACTAGTGAATCGAGAACTTCAAGTAATGGCAGAACTGGTAAAATACCACCCCGTTTTGCTATCGGAAGTTCTAGTTTTCGGATTGCTTTCTTGGACGACTTCTTTTCCTTCATGCTCATGCCGATTTTCGTTTTGACTTTCATGGCAGCCCAAACGACGGCAGCAGCCGCTCTCTCGCCTAGAGTTGAATCTTTCGAAGTTATGCATTTCCACGTTTTTCGGCGAAAATCTTATCAGCCGCGTGCCGATCAGCGAGACTGTTACTATGTGAATAGGCTATATCAGAGCTCGGCAAAATGTGCACGCGACGGCCGATTTCGACTATCTCCGCCCACCGCTATTCCCTTTCCCTCGCCACTCCGCGCGCTGCCTACAAGCCGCTCAAGTCTCAGGAGCATATTTCCAATAGTTTTCTACGTCACTCATGAAGTACTATTGTTAACACGTTTTTTTCTAAGTGGTATCCCCAGTAAACCTAATCCACTGATGACTGTAACAACCCGTAACTAATTGAACAGAAGCGAAATAAATATGTTAAATGAAGAATATTCAATTCGATTTTCGGTGTCTTTTATTGGTAAGAGTGGAAACGTCAATTTGGATATTGCATGTAGCGACCCGCATAAGACGTGGTAAGGAATCGTCGCTTAAAGAAGAACACTTCTCATTATTTATAAACTTCATTTTTGAAAAATGAAGAGGCCTATTGGGGATACTACTTAAAAAAAAACCGCGTCAACAATAGTACCTCATGGGTGACGTGAAAACTATTGGAAACATACTCCTGAGGCTCGAGCGGCTTATAGGCAGCGCGCGGAGCGGCGAGGTAAAGGGAATAGCGGTGGGCGGAGATAGTCGAAAATCGGCCGTCGCGTGCACATTTTGCCGAGCTCTGGGCTATATCGTGCTCACGACACGCTGCGTCCAATGAATTAATGCCTCGATCGCCTCTGGCCAATCGTTTTGCTAAGCGAGTTCCAGGACCGCAAAATTGATATCCGGGAATGTGTAGTTCAATAGAAAGCGCATTTATTGCGCGATTCAACAGGCCGCTGCCGACTTTGAATTTTGTCGAAGGCATTCACTACAGTCCCGGATCAGCGGTGCCGGGCCGTCGATATGCGTTCGTTGCCACGGACGATTGTAATGTTCCAAATATCGACGATATTACTGAACCTCTGGATCGACTCTTATATGTTCAGGGAGTCTGTCCCATAAATCGTCAATATACTTTGCAAAATCGCGTAACAAAACAATCTTCGGTATGTATTTCAACTGTTCGGAGGTTAGCTCTCGAATATCACGAGTATTTGTTATAAGGAGCAACATTTTCTAAACTGAGCGTTTCTAAGATCGGCGCGTCTATATATAGTTCAATCGCAACGATCCGTTAACATAACCAATTTTGTGACTCGTGAGGGAAACATGCGGTTCGTGAAGCAACCGTCGTCGATATGTGTGACAAATTTCGACAATCGAACGCAATCAATGATTAGGCAAGAGGCGCGCAGGCATGGAAACATGCTTCCGAACACCATATGCCGCGGCATCATATGCGGTCCCTCGAATTGCGGCAAGACGAATGTTCTCATCAGCTTGCTGGAAAGTCTGCACGGTCTGCGTTTCGAGAACTTGTACGTGTACTCAAAATCGTTGCAACAATCTAAATATCGCTACTTGGAAAATTTGTTGAAACCGATAGATGAAATTGTGAAATAACAGCGACGTGATTCCAACGACCGAAGCGCTCAAAAATTCCATTTTTATCTTTGACGATGTGGCATGTAACAAGCAAGATACGATAAGAGAATACTTTGCCATGGGTCGTCATTCGAACGTTGACTGTTTCTATCTCTGTCAGACGTACGCCAAAATACCTAAGCATCTTATACGGGACAATGCAAATTTTCTGATTCTCTTTAAACAGGATGGTACCAACTTGAAACATGTGTACAACGATCCTCATATGAACACCGACATGTCATATGAGGATTTCAGTGCATTGTGTCGCAAATGTTGGGAGGATAAATATGGTTTCACAGTGATTGATAAGGACAGCTCAATGACCAACGGACGATACAGGAAAGGATTTAACGACTTTGCTGTGCTGGGAGATGTTCAATCGTCGTTGTAACCTCAACGTGGTAACATATTCAACGTCCACGAGACAAATATATCAATGATGAATAGTAGCGTGAAAATCGAGTATCGTGGAAAGGTTGCGGAAGAGATTGCGAAAACGAGCGAATCGATCCGCAAGAAGTATCGCGCTTTGAAAACCGGTAGAATGGTGGAAAATGCTGCATTGGAGAGACACTTTAAACCTATTATTGAACCTCTCAAGCAAATAGCGGGAAGCGCTAATGTGGAAAGTAACGTTGATGTGGAAAGTAACGTTGATGTTAAAACTAAGCCACTATCAATGAGTACAAGCGAAGA
The DNA here is from genome assembly GCF_003227715.2 of Harpegnathos saltator. NCBI lineage: Eukaryota > Metazoa > Arthropoda > Insecta > Hymenoptera > Formicidae > Harpegnathos > Harpegnathos saltator. The sequence continues at coordinate 235,849 of NW_020230083.1, forward strand.
AACAAAGAGTGTAATATTAAAACCCGAAAAAAAGATAAAGCGTAAGGCAAAATTTTCACCAGTCGCATTGACTCCGCTAAAACGGAAACTATTCAAAGATCCTTCGATAGTTTCTACATCGACGGGAGCTCTACAATATGAGGAACCACATGAATCTTCACTGATCGACAATCTACTCACTGATGATGATGAGAATGTTTCCGAAACCCCCGATGAACCGGTAATGACATCCGTTAGACGTCAGTTGCGAACGTACAAAAGGACAACAAACTTTACATGATTATTTTGGTCCGTTGGGTTAAAAATATATGGGAGCTGTGCTAAGTAGTGGAAAAGATAACACCATAGATTATGTTTACGGCGTACGTCTTAGTAACGATGGAGCGATACTCGGTGATAAACGTATCGATGTGGACAGAGACGATAATATAATCATAGGCGAAACAGGATACATTGGAATACCCGGTCTTTACGAGCTAATATTCAAAAGAATCCCCGACGATTCTGTGTACACCGAGGCTAATATGCAAAAATACAAAAGTATACTATTGGCGATGAATGCTCACAGACGCGGGTACCTCCCGCAAAATCCGATACTCGGTAGCAAGGGGCACAAATATAAACATATAATCGCGCCCCTAGTATCGCATGCGTCGAGCGATAAAGTGGCTGGAAAAGGTTTATACGCATCGCAAGCTATGATGACCTTAAATGACAACAATATCGATTACGTGCATTGGAATGATCCCAACGAGCTGGTGGATCGTCTGCGATTGCTTGACGCTTCATGCCAAGCCGGCAACAACGTTCATGACAACGAAATTTTATCGGTTATCGAAAAATTTCGCGAAGCTGGTCTTATTATAAATTAAACAGCGCTGCACTGACACGAGTCAGTCAGTCAGTCAGCCAGTCGGTACAGCATCGGCACAGCTTGCTCCGAAATGTCGACGCATAAGTTTGGAGTGTTGCCAGACAGCAATAGTTCTCCGATCGAAGCGCATCAATGGAATGAACACGTTGAAAATTATACACATGAAAATGCCCTTTGTTTAAACGCCGCCAAAGTTTTTGAAGCAAAGTCGCGCAAGATACAACATGTAGCGCAACCTGAAGCCGACAATGATGTTGCAACCAAACAATATGTGGAAGAATATGTTGCAGGTATGAGATATCATTTAAACAACGTTGCAACCAAACGATCCGTACATGAAAATGCCCTTTGTCTAACCGCCAATAATAAAGGTCGTGATGGCAAATGTTTCGATGCAAAAATGCACGCGATACGCAATGTACCGCAGCCGGAAGCCTTCAATAACGCTGCGCACAAATATTATGTGGATGAGAATATAAAGTCTGTAAAACTTATGTTGCATGAAAGTAACGTTGAGAAGAAGCAGTATATCGATGAGAATATAAATGCTGTGAAGCTTCTACTGCATGAGAGTAACGTTGAGACGAAGCAGTATGTAGATGAGAATGTTAAAAAATTGAAGGATTGGCTGGAAGACTACCGGAAGAAAACATACAGAGCATAAATAGCATTCATGAGAGCATAGACCAAATTTTAGGACACGCTCAGAGATAAAGCAATCAAGGGAAATATAAAAGTAGAATATTACAGTTAAATTGACATATGGTATCGACATAAGCGAGAGACGGATCATCACAAGCTGTAATGGCGAAGCAATCATCAAAATTTAACAAAAAGAAGAAAAGTTCAGAGAAGCAGCTCATTGGTAACGAAAAACATCGGTTGGTGGAGGACTTGCACGCTCCAACGAGAAGATATTTTCCCCGTAGACGCGTCATAGTGCGCGAATACGATGATCTTTGGCAAGCTGACTTGGTAGAGATGCGTCCTTACTTGCGATTCAATAGAAGCTACCACTATATACTCACTGTTATCGATGTGTTGAGCAAATATGCGTGGACTGTACCGATGAAGAGCAAGAGCGGTAAAGAAGCAGTGGCAGTATTCGCCAGGATATTTCAAGAATCTGGAAGATGTCCGAAAAATTTGCAAACGGACCAGGGAAAAGAATTTTATAATGCGGATCTGCAGAAACTCCTTAAAAAACACGGTATCAGTCATTATTCTACTCGGTAATGAAGGCATCTGTTGTGGAACGATTCAACCGCACGTTAAAGAACGATATGTGTGTTTACGTTGAATACAAGAACATACAAATGGAGAACATATAAATGGATCGACTCGTTACCGCACCTTATCGCGGAGTACAACATACGGAAACATCGAATTATCGGCATGCGTCCTATCGACGTGACATCCGAGATCGCCGATAAGCTCCTACACACAGTCTGTACCAACGTAAAGATCGCTGCGCCTGCGAGATTCAAAGTGGGTGATCTGGTACGCGTGAGCAAATTCAAGACCATCTTTGAAAAAGGCTATACACCGAATTGGACAACCCAAGTGTTTAAAATCGTCAAAGTGCAGACAACTAATCCAGCGACCTATCTGCATGAGGATTCTCGCGGAAAGTGTATTGCCGGAGGATTTTACGAATACGAACTACATCGCGCTGCTAATCCTGACGTTCATCTCGTGGAAAAGGTGTTGCGAAAAAGCGGCAATAAGGTTTTAGTGAAATGGTTGGGATTTGACGACTTGCACAACTCTTGGATGCACAAAGAAAATGTATTGTAACCAATTCTTTGTTATGAACACTTTTTTATTACAATATCTTATTATAAACAGCTTGTAATAAACCATCTTTTATTATTATTATTTTTATAGTTATTATTATTATTATTATAGTTAACAATATTTCTTACAAACAAATATATATATTGATACAATACAATGATCGCTTTTCATTTTACAATATACATATATGCACAATGATCGCTCTTTTAGTTTACAATTGTATCCTGTAATGTCCCCATGGTAAAGTGTCTGTTGAGTCTGGTACGATATACCGCTTGTCATCATATGGACTCAGAGCAGTTTTTAGTTCGGACACGGTGTAGACTTTGTGCATTTTGGATCGTATGCATGACTGACGACGTTGCTTTTCGACCTCGTCTCTCAGACACTGCTGCATATGATCATCAAACATTATAGTTCGCGCTACGACGTTGGTCTTGACACTTTTCGCCTTCTTCGTGCCATTTTTGCTGTCTACCTTTAGCGCGTACTTATTTGCTCTGAGTCCGACGAATTCCGTCATAATCGCTCCGTTATTTTCATCTGTCATCAGACCCGGTACCTTCTTGTTGGCAAGCGGTATACCGTACGCGTTATCAGCGGGATAATCACTCGTATCAAACTTAGAAATATCACGTTTCATGTGCTCGAAAATCGCACTGCTGCAGGTTGCGATAATGAATCACATAACGCTGCTTATCGCATAAGGTTGCGAGAAGCTTGTCCTGCTTTTTGTTTGGCGGTTTGCCCCGCGTCGAACAGAACGATAGGTCAGTGTGCGCGTCGTGCAGACGTTGCGGATACTTTAAGTCAACCTCCAGAATGTAACCTATAGGTGAATCTAGTGCGATTGATGATACGTCGAAATTCGATACATCATCAACCCATCGAAATTCGGCGTATGGCAACTGTTGACACATTGTCCAACCGTACAAGTTATTGACATCGAAGTACATCAAGTATGATGATAGCTGCAATGGATCGTAAGACTGCATGTATTTGTTATTAGCCTTTGCGTATCTACCGGAACATTGACTGAGACCACCGCGAATACCGCGCTCGATGAACATGACCATATCGATATCAGTGAGCAGTTCGAAATTAGCGCCCGTATGCTTCAACATAGCATCCCACGTAAAACCAGGCAAAGTATAATAATACGTGGGATCTAACCCATAACTTTTGATACGACTATTGCGGAAATTTTCGAAAATATCGGCCAGCAACAAGACATCAGTCTTCAGATATAAGTCGCTATATTCGCCCAAGATTTGAATGGCGAATCGTTGCCAGATGTTCGCGGCGCGACATATCGCTCTCGGATACCGTGTCACCCGTCAACGAACTGTAAAATGGCTCGCGCGGCGGTAAACACCGATCCTACAGCTTGTCCGCGCAATCAAGGTATTCGTACGGAGACACCTTTTCGCGTCAATAAATCAAAATCCTTGTCGGACAAATTTGAAAATTAGGACTGAATAATTTTTAATTTGTCGTTGTCGAGAAAAGACGCCAATTTATCGAGACTAGTACTGAGAAATTTGTACGAATCGATGAACCGCAATTGTATACAATTTTTCCATTTATTCTTACTATCCGTCATGTTTCCTACAGTCTTTGTAAATGAAATATATTTCTCTTTGGTTATCGGTAATACAGTGATTGAACCTCCGAACGCGGTTGCTATATCTTTGATGATAAAGTGTGAATCATAACTAGAGTTGTGAAAGACCGTGAATGCAATAACGGTCTCGATAATTTAGATTGCAATTGGAATGCTCGGGACCTCTGTACCGTCCAGTCAGGTGGCAATGATCGGGCACACGTGTATCATCCTTTGCGAATGATTTCTCGCACACATGGCACAGCATAGCGTTTCGAAATGTCTCCCACTGTTCTTTCGACAAAGTTTCCATGGGGACATTTGCGGACAAAATATCCTTTACACGATGTGCCAGTTCTTCAAGTTCTTTGACAAACCATGAGATGCAATACGGATCGCGACGACATCGATACGCGGATAATGACTCGCCGTAGGAACATCGCACGTAATATGCTATACTAAATACGCTATGATGTTGATATGCATACGAACTCGGTTGTTCTTCCATCGGTGTCTTCTCTAGAGTGTATTCCAAGTCGGCGTAAACTATTGGGTAAAAAGTTCTGAGCGTTTTTTCTCTTTATTTCGACGATGAAATTAACAAAGTTAGGATTATCGGATTTAGGTCAAATATGCGCCGTTTTGTTCGATAACTTTTGTCCATTTTGAAGGCAATTTCATAATTCCGCGATTGAAGAAGTCTTCGTCCCTATTGGTAAAAAACTTGACCAGCTCATTTTCACAAGCCTCTCTTGAGGCCAGTTTTGTACCATCAAGAAAATTTTGCAAATGCTTGAAAAGATGATAATCGCTTGGAACCAGGTCTGGGCTATATGGCGGGTGCGATATAACTTCCCATCCAAGCTCTCGGAGCTTCTGGCGCGTCAAAGATGTGTGCGGCCTGGCATTGTCTTGATGGAACACAACACTCTTCCTATTGGTCAATTCTGGCCGCTTCTCGTCGAGCTTCATCGCCTGCTTCAATCTGGTCAGTTGTTGACAGTGTAGGTCCGAATTGAGTGACTGGCCCAATGGGAGCATCCCATAGTGGATGATTCCCTTCCAATCCCACCAAACACACAGTAAAACCTTCTTGGCCGTTAATCCGGGCTTGGCGATCGTTTGGACCGGCTCACTGCGCTTGGACCACGATCTTTTTCGCCTGTTGTTTTCGTATGTGACCCATTTTTCATCGCCAGTCACCATCCGCTTCAAAAATGGCTCGATTTCATTACGCTTCAGCAAAGCATCGCAGGTATGAATTCGGTCCAAAAGGTTCTTTTGCGTCAATTCGTGTGGCACCCATACATCGAGCTTCTTCTTGAGACCAGCCTTATGCAAATGGTTCCAAACGGTTTTCTGGCTAATCTTCAGTTCCTGGGCAATGGAATAAGTTCTCGCATGCCGGTCCGACTCGACGATTTCCATGATTTTATCGACATTTTCGACGATTGGCCTACCAGAGCGTGTCTCATCCTCGACGTCCATATTACCAAAACGGAATTGTTGGAACCACCGCTTTGCTATTGCATTCAATACTGTTAATATTCAATATTGGGTCTATAAACAGCACAAATTTTTTTGGCCACCTGCTCCGCTTTTTCCCTTTGGTCGTAGTGGTACTGAAGGATGTATCGAATTTTCTTTTTTTTTACCTCTATTTTGGTACGCTCTGACACACAACTGGCTTCACCAAACACAAAACTGTCAAAGAACTTTTTTTAAAGCGTTATGTCACCTTCAAGTCGCAGTATAGAATGACCAGATGCGACGTATACATCGTGAGATATGACCTCACAAAAGCCATCTAGCGGAAAACGCTCAAAACTTTTTACTTAACCCAATATAAACGGGATCCGCTCCTTCCTGCAGTAGTTGGTGAAGCTGAGCCATTTGTTGTCATCGTTCGGCAGGATGACGGCGCAGTCATTCAATTTGCTACAACCTATAGTATGACTCTCCAGTTTTTCGTTTGTATGAAAATAATGTAAACAATTGTAATGAAGAATGATTATTATGAGTTTTTCTTTATAGTGTATTTTTATATATTGTATTCATAAAATATCATTAATAAAATATCCTTACCGATCACATATATATTTTTTGCATTTCTTTTTATTTAATTGTGAGCTCACCGTTAATGTTAACAAGTACAATCCATTGCATGCGGGATGTCATATCGAGTTACCGCGCGAAATAAAAATGAAGCGGGCTATAATCAACGTGCAATCTACGGACAATGCATATTTCGCATAGACGGTTGTTGCAGCGTTATGTCCAGCTGACAAACACGCAGATCGTTAATCTTCGTACCCACACTATACATCGATGTTGAATATGCAGGACATTGAATTTCCAATGCGCATAAACCAAATTAAAAAGTTTGAATGGTTGAACGATATCTCTATCAACATATACACTATACAAGATACAAAGAAGCAGAAAAAAATCATATACTATCGTTCCGATACGTTTTGCTGATAAGAAGGAAAAGCATGTAAATTCGTTATACATATATATGCAAGACCCACAAGACTACAACAGCGGGACACTTCATGTGGATTAAGGATTTCTCTCGCCTTGTGAGCTCACAATTAAATAAAAAGAAATGCAAAAAATATATATGTGATCGGTAAGGATATTTTATTAATGATATTTTATGAATACAATATATAAAAATATACTATAAAGAAAAACTCATAATAATCATTCTTCATTACAATTGTTTACATTATTTTCATACAAACGAAAAACTGGAGAGTCACACTATAGGTTATAGCAAGATCAGATCGAGTATGCGCGAGAGTGCCCGCTATCTCGTTCCTGGAATTCTTCCATGGACGCTAAGGTGGGTTCGATAATACATGTCACGAACCAATTGTTTAAATCGGATGTGGGAAGAAGTCCAACGTTCCTCGTATTGATGCTCTTGTTCGCGCGTTTATCACCCGCCACAATTTCACCGTTGAACACAGTGTTCACTTTTACGCTACCATGTCTCTTCATAACGCTTCGCACATGCTCGAGCACTATATTCTTCACATCTTGGAGTAATCGAAGAGGGTCGATATAGTCTGTATTTACAATCGCCCCAGTTGATTTTCGACTATCAAATGCTGTATCGATTTCTCGCCAAAAAAAGTTCCAAATGTCCGATTCCTGCGTATACGAAACGTCTGCGCAAAGTACTTTTTAAATCCTCGAGTTGCGCTATGCGAGCAACCATCGAGTGCGCTGAACCAACTGATAGTCGTGGCTGTTTGGCTCAGCTATGCTGTTCCAACGACTCGAGACACTCATCGCACTTTTGTTCCCATGCGAGGTATTCGTCTAGCGAGCCTAATCGAGCGGCCTGATTCTGCAGCTCGCGTTCTACGGATGATAATGATGATGATGATTCTGCCATTTTTCTAACAAACGTTTTAAACACACTGTAACTGCGCGCTCTGCTCGTCTTCGATTAAACTATAGAATATTCTGCTTTGAACATTTTATAGCCCTTTATTCTTTCAAAAATACATGCCGTTATCAAAATACGAAGAAACTTCCTCGACGAACTTTTAAACACATTTCTGGATCTTAAACACATATCGACTCGTTATGGGCTTTGTATGCCTAAGTGCATGCCTTTCTTTATCTGATACAATAATAGGCTTGTAGACCTACGATTTTGGTATCAGCAGTCTGGCGTCAACGACTGACAAAAATATTTTGGTTAAAATGTGATATTGTAATACACAGCACCATTATATTGCAGCGTTTACAAATTGTATTGTATACAATAATAATTGTATACAATAATAAAAGTATAAATATTGCGCATTTCTGTACTGCGCATTATTTTCTGTCGTACTGCGATGCGCTATGACTGGTATTATTTCATCGACGTATGACTGTTTAATTGACTAGCTACAACGCTGTGCCAGAGAATTATTATCTAGTTTCAGAAGATATATTGATATGTGCATTAGAAATGTTGAGAACCCTGAAGAAAACGATGGAGGAGATGCAGCATTGTCGGGAAAACTTGCCTGTGTGTGTGTGTGTGTGTGTGTGTGTATGTTGAGAACTCTGAAGAAAACGATGGAGGGGATGCAGCATTGGCGAGGGAAACTCGGAGGGAAACTTGCCTGCGTTAAAGAAGCTCCTGCATATTGCTGCATCAGTCGCTCTGTAAAGACACGGTTCGACAGTCGCTCTGTCAAAAGACAAGATTCGACAGTAGCTTCCACAAACAGTAAATCAAAATGTCCGATGTCGAAGTGAACGCTGCACAAGCAAATTATTACACGCCTGTTCAACATGCGGATGAGGATGAGAATCACCCCAGGTGGAAATAAAACGACGAGTGTTTCGAGGAGCCACCATGCAAAATGGAACGTAAGAAGTGAGTATCAATGTGAATTTGGCTGGTACTTTGTGTGCACTTTCCCGACCGAATTTTTAAATGTATATATTAGGTGCGCAACTAAGTTCCCGCTGTTTTTCAAGAGATGGCTCCAGTAGTAAGTGCTGGTCGATTGTGACATAACCAAAACGTCATGAACCAAGCTTAGACATATGGTAAACAAACCGCTTTTACACATTAGTGATTTTGTTTTTGCGTCATATATTTTTGGTTGTGTGAAAATGTCTTATTTTGTGTCAAATAATCGTCATTTGCGGGAAGTCTTGCTTTTCTTCTTTCATTCGAAGAAAACGGCGGCTGAAGCGTATCGAGAACTCCAAAAAGTTTACGGAGATGCTGCTCTAAGTGAAACAACGTACCGTGATTGGTTCCGTCGCTTCAAAGACGGTGATTTCGATGTTGACGACCGTTCGCGTGAAGGAAGGGCAAAAGCCTTCGAAGACGCTGAATTGGAGGCATTGCTCGATGAGGATCCGTGCCAAACGCAAAAAGAGCTTGCTTCAGCATTAGATGTTATCCGCCAAGCGATTTCATGCGTTGGGAATGATTCAAAAACAAGGAACTTGGGTTCCTTATGATTTGAAGCCAAGAGACGTTGAGCGTCGTTTTTTCGCCTGTGAACAACTGCTCCAGCAAAAAAGGAAGGGTTTTCTTCATCGTATCGTTACGGATGATGAAAAATGGATTCATTACAGCAACCCAAAGAGAACAAAATCATGGGGACTGCCCGGTCATGCTTCTACGTCGTCGGCTCGGCCGAATACTCACGCTGCGAAGGTTTTGCTGTGTATTGGGTGGGACCAGGGCGGTGTTATTTATTATGAGCTGTTGAAACCGAACGAAACCATCACTGGGGAACGGTATCGAACTCAATTGACGCGATTGAGCCGAGCACTGCGCGAAAAGCGGCCACAATACGAGCAGAGGTACGAAAAAGTGATTCTACAGCATGACAACACTCGGCTTCACGTTGCCAAACCCGTTAAAACCTACTTAGAAACGCTCAAATGGGAAGTCCTACCCCACTCGCCATATTCCCCAGATATTGCGCCGGCCGATTATTACTTGTTCCGTTCGATGGCACATGGTCTGGCTAATCAGCAGTTCCGCTCATATGAAGACATTTCAAAATGGCTTGATTCGTGGATAGCCTCAAAAGACGAACACTTCTACCGTGACGGTATTCGAGCTCTGCCAGAAAGATGGGAAAAAGTTGTCGCTAGCGATGGGCAATATTTTGAATGATTCATTTGTAACCATTTTTTCACAATAAAGTTGCATTTTCATAAAAAAAACAGCGAGAACTTAGTTGCGCACCTAATAACATTTACATTGTAACTTTATAGCATTCCTGAGCTATGTCATGCTACTCGCATTCTGGAGCGCAGATATGCTTTGACTCCAACGTCTCATAAGTATTTGGAAATTGGACTCAATGTGCAATATCGACCCCACCCCGTCGTGGAAATAGGTGACAATCGCAGTAATGAACTAATATTACATCCAGATACTTGGGGAAAACTGATGGAAAATCGTGGTGCTGTACAACGATTTCTGGAAGCGCGCAACCCATCGTACTTTCCGTTACGGATTCAAAATTTAGGAGTAAAATTGTTCGAGCTAAATGGTTCAAAAATTGTAAAATTAATGCAATCTTCTAAGTGTTTGTATTTGAGTCCTGCTACAATGAACAAGTTATTTACTTATGAATATTGCATTGATCATATATATACGCAGTTGTCTGAACAGTCGTATCTGGTTAGATCAAGAATTCTAACTTTTGTAAAAGTTCTTCAAGAAAAAAAAGTTACCGAAATGTGCTATGCGGTAAAAGCGATACGTGAAAACACTGCCTTTGACGGTGAGTCACTTATTGATTGCGAGCTGCTGGCATGTGCTTTGAAAGATATTTTGCACGAAGCTATGAGCTGTTTGGTATTCTGAGAAATAAATTACTTTGATATATATTATGATACATCTTTTTTACTTTAGGCCACATCCTTTCTTTCAACTTTCCCTTACCCCCTTTCTTAGAATTTTATATGGTAATTGTGTTGATAAAAATACTTCTTTATTTGCGGTATGATGCTTATTAGACGTTAATTTGCGGTATTTTTAATAATTTGCGGTATGATGCTTATTAGACGTTCGATTGACGTTCAATAGGTGTTCGATAAACGTTCGATAGACGTTCGATAGACGTTCGATAGACGTTCGATAGACGTTCGATAGACGTTCGATATGGTGCAGTAAACGAAGGGCCATGGGGGTTTGGTCTGACCTGGTTTCGACTTATTTTTTCTCTCGTGACGTCATCATGTCCACTCTAAGAACCTTCACTAGATGTCTACTAGCAACAAACGACGGTGGTCTAGGAACTTTGGAGCATTAGGTAGTAACCGCGAGGGCCCAGGTTCGAGTCTAGCAGCATCCCGACTGTTTTTTCTCTCGTGACGTCATCATGCCCAATCTAAAAACCTTTACTAGACGTTTAATAGCAACAGGCGACGGTGGTCTAGTAGGAACTTTGGAGCATTGGGTAGTAACCGCGAGGGCCCGGGTTCGAGTCTACCTATATCCCAATACGTATTTTCTCTCGTGACGTCACGGTCGCCATCTTGAGTGACTTCCCACCATGAGGTCCCCTTTCCCGCGCGACGTCAGACCCCGCGCCCTGAGTTCCCCGCTTCCCCGCGGCCCCCTTAGCACTCCTGGGTTAGAACCCGCCTTACTATTCTACTGACTATTACACGTATTGTTTGAGAGAGGAAATTGAAACGAGTCGGCGTCAATCGTACATAAAATCCAAGTTGCATGAGGTATATACAGTATTCGAAATGAAAACTGCTCTCAGTCCATACGATGATAAGCGATATATTGTGTCTGACTCGATAAATACATTACCATGGGGACATTATAGTATAACATTATAACTTTTATTTATTTGTTTTATTAGCTATTTTACAATTAAGTATGTCATCAAATGTTCTAATAAAACTATATTCATTTTTTTTACAATACATTATCCTCTTGTATCCATGAATTATGCGAATTGTCGAATCCTAACCATTTTACATATATCTTGTCATCTTGCTTGCGCAACACCTCTTCTAGTAAGTATACATTTGAATTGGTGACACTATGTACACTGCGTTGCATCGATTCGTTCCGCGAGAGGAGAAATGGAGGTCCCCCTCTCTGGCACGCTATTGTGCGCCAGCTCTCGGCGACCGGCCTCCCGAGCGCCCAACTTATCAACGACTTTACCGACACTGCAATAGTAACACGAGCAGCGAAAGAATAATTGTTGCGTCGATAAAGATATGTTTGTGAGAAAGCGGGAGAATATAAAGTCTGCCACTTTTATTTGGAGAACTTTTGTCACAATGTAAATCGTATTATTTTTTATGTAATAATATTAAATAGATAAACATAGAAAAAAATTGTATACCGTCACACATACGCGATATTGGATTTAAGTGAGAGATTAGTACGGTGCATATATGTGACGTTGATTGCAAGCAAATTGAATTTTTTTATTAATCAAATAATTATGCGCACACACGGAAGTGTCCTTTGTTAATATTTGGGTGGCTCTGAAAAGAGCGGTTTGATGTTTGGTTCTGAAAAGAACCGTTTTAATAATCCGTCCAATGCCCTTGGCGTGCAACAACTTGTTGGAGACGTGCGTCGATGGAATTGTGCAAATTCCAAAAAAATTGAGGCTCCTTTCCTTCTGCTTGCCACCGTCCAATCCACTTCTGTACTGTTCTTTCGGAACATGGAATGCAACGTGCGATTCTTCATTTGTTGCACTCCCACATCCCAATAATGCGTCCACGGTCAACTTCAGTAAATATATGTTCCATGATCGTATATAAAGATACGCAATAGGATACGACTGTTAGAAAAAACAGCAGTGATAAAAACAAATGCATCTCGGCGATTGTTTTTCCTTTCGCAGTCCTATATATCCTTGCTCTTCTTTCGTTTTTGAAAGAGCGCGAAATATAAAGATGCGAAACAAGTACATCGGCGTAGTAAGATAAAATATATTGCCGATATGTTACTGCATCCGCAGAATCTATGCAGACGACGATATGCCGACAATTCAATTATTTCAAGATAACAGTATATGAAGTTCTCAATTGGCCAGTGAAATCTGCGGATCTCAATTAAATAGAAAACATACGGGGAAAAATTGTAAAATTCTGCTCATGAGAGCTCATGAGAGAAATCTAACAACTTTGGTTACACATGCGAGAAACGCATGAGAGGATTTTAGACGGGAGCTTCAATTTTTCTGGAATTTGCACAATTCCATCGACGCACGTCTCCAACAAGTTGTTGCACGCTAAGGACATAGGACGGATTATTAAAACGGTTCTTTTCAGAACCAAACATCAGACGGCTCTTTTCAGAGTCACCCAAATATTAACAAAGGAACACTTCCGTGTGTGCGCATAATAATTTGATTAATAAAAAAAATTCAATTTGCTTGCAATCAACGTTACATATATGCACCGCACCAATCTCTCACTTAAATCCAATATCGCGTATGTGTGATGGTACACAATTTTTTTCTATGTTTATCTATTTAATATTATTACGTAAAAAATAATACGATTTACATTGTGATAAAAGTTCTCCAAATAAAAGCAGACTTTATATTCTCCCGCTTTCTCACAAACATATCTTTATCGACGCAACAATTATTCTTTCGCTGCTCGTGTTACCATTGCATTGTCGGTAAAGTCGTCGATAAATTGGGCACTCGGGCGGCGGGTCGCCGAGAGCTGGCGCACAATAGCGTGCCAGAGAGGGGGACCTCCATTTCCCCTCTCGTGGAGCGAATCGATGCAACACAGTGTACTATACTATGTATTAGTTCGTTGCGTAGAAACTCCCGGCGATAGGTTTCCCGCGCGAGTCTGCCAGTAGCTAAGTTGCAGGATTAATTGTCTGCACTTTGACGATTTTAAACTTCGGTTGTCCAATTCGGTGTATAGCCTTTATCAAAGATAGTTTTAAATTTACTGACACGTACCAGATCACCCACTTTGAATTTCCTCTTTGAAGGCGCTGCAATCTTTATGTTACTGTAGACTGTGTTTAAGAGCTTATTAGCAATCGCAGGATCATCGATAGGACGCATGCCGATAGTTCGATGTTTTCGCGTGTAGTATTCAGCGACGAGACGCGGTAACGAGTCGATTTATTTGTAAGTTCCGTTGAACGTAAACATTTTCCACGTGTCGTTCTTTAACGTGCGGTTGAATCGTTCCACAACAGATACCTTCATTACTGAATAGGTCGAATAATGATTGACACCGTATTTCTTCACAAGTCTCTGCAACTCTGTATTGTAAAACTTCTTTCCCTGATCAGTTTGCAAGTTCTTCGGACATCTTCCATCCGCTCGAATTATCTTTGCGAATGCCTTAACTACCTCCTTTCCGCTTTTGTTCTTTAAAGGTACGGCCCATGCGTGCTTGCTCAGTACATCGATAATGGTGAGTATGTAATAGTGGCCTCCATTGAATCGCGAGTAAGAACGCATTTTCACCACATCGGCCTGCCAAAGATCATCGTATTCACGCACTATGACGCGTCTACGAGGAAAATGTCGTGTCGCTGGAGCGTGCAATTCTTTCACTAGTTGTTGTTTTTCGGAATATTTCTTCTCATTATTTTTCCTCGTTACTCGCTGAGTCGTTTTCCTATCGTGAGGTTTTGTCGCTTTATACCGGCAGAAACAGCTAAAATAGTATCGATAAGTTGCTTCCCTGAACTTTTCTTTTTGTTAAATTTTAACGATTGCTTCACCATTGCAGCTCGTGATGATCCGTCTCCTGTTTATGTTGATATTATATGTCAATTTAACTGTAATATTCTACTTTTCCGCGATTTTTTTATCTCTGAACTTGTCCAGTCCAAAATTCGTTCTATGTTCTCCGCCGAATTTCGATGGGTTGATGATGTATCGAATTTCGACGTATCATCAATCGCACTAGATTCACCTATAGGTTACATTCTGGAGGTTGACTTAAAGTATCCGCAACGTCTGCACGACGCGCACACTGACCTATCGTTCTGTCCGACGCGGGGCAAACCGCCAAACAAAAAGCAGGACAAGCTTCTCGCAACCTTATGCGATAAGCAGCGTTATGTGATTCATTATCGCAACCTGCAGCAGTGCACGCGTCACGGTCTTCGTATTGGAAAGATACACCGCATACTCAAATTTGTTCAATCCCCAAGGCTCCGCAAACTTATATCGAACTTAATATGTAGTTTAGAACACGCGCGACAAATGATTTCGAGAAAAATTTGTACAAATTGATGAACAATGCGGTATTCGGCAAAACAATGGAAAACGTTCGCAATCACGTAGACGTAAAACTGTTGACAAAATGGGATGGACGATACGGTGCTGAGGCAATGATCGCGAGACCAAATTTTCATAGCAGAAGTGTCTTTTCGAAAAATTTAATCGCCGTTGAGCAACGTAAACTCGAGGTGAAATTCAACAAGCCGATCTATGTGGGTATGTGTATCCTTGACATATCCAAGACCTGCTTATACGAATTTCATCACGAGTACATGTCTCCCCTGTATCAGAACAGATGTAAAGTAATGTACACCGATACTGACAGTTTAATCTACCATATCCAATGCGATGATATTTTCGAACACATGAAACGTGATATTTCTAAGTTTGATACGAGTGATTATCTCGCTGATAACGCGTACGGTATACCGCTTGCCAAGAAGGTACCGGGTCTGATGAACCGCTCTTGCTCTTCATCGGTACAGCTCACGCATATTTGCTCAACACATCGATAACGGTGAGTATATAGTGGTAGCTTCTATTGAATCGCGAGTAAGGACGCATCTCTACCAAGTCAGTTTGCCAAAAATCATCGTATTCGCGCACTATGACGCGTCTACGGGGAAAATATCTTCTCATTGGAACGTGCAAGTCCTCCACCAACCGATGCTTTTCGTTACCAATGAGCTGCTTCTCTGAACTTTTCTTCTTTTTGTTAAATTTTGATGATTGCTTCGCCATTGCAGCTTGTGATGATCCGTCTCTCGCTTATGTCGATACCATATGTCAATTTAACTGTAATATTCTACTTTTATATTTCCTTTGATTGCTTTATCTCTGAGCGTGTCCAGTCTAAAATTTGGTCTATGCTCTCATGAATGCTATTTATGCTCTGTATGTTTTTGTTCCGGTAATCTTCAAGCCGATCCTTCAATTTTTTAACATTCTCATCTACATACTGCTTCGTCTCAACGTTACTCTCATGCAGTAGAAGCTTTACAGAATTTATATTCTCATCTATATACTGCTTCTTCTCAACGTTACTTTCATGCAATAGAAGTTTTATAGACTTTATACTCTCATCCACATAATTTTTGTGCGCAACTTCATTGAAGGCTTTCGGCCACAGTACATGATGTATCGCGTGCAGTGTTGCGTCAAAACTTTTATCATTGGTGGTTAGACAAAGGACATTTTCATGTACGTATCGTTTAGTTGCAACGTCACTGTCAGCTTCAGGTTGCGCTGCATGTTTTATCTTGCGCTACTTTGCATCAAAAATTTTGGCAGCGTTTAAACAAAGGGCATTTTCATGTATGTAAATTTGAACGTGTACATTCCATTGATGCGCTCGATCAGTTTTCGCACCATTGCACTCTAAACTTATTCATCGATATTTCGGAGCAAGTTGTACTGACTGACAGACTCGTGTCAATGCCTTAATTTATAACGCTGCTTAATTTATAATGAGACCAGCTTTGCGGAGTTCTTCGATAATCGATAAAATTTCGTGCTCGTGCTAGTTGTTGCCAGTTTGGCGCGAATCGTCAAGCAATCGCAGATGATCCACCTGTTCGTTGGAATCATCCTAATGCAAGTAATCGATATTGCTGTCATTTAAGGTCATCATAGTTTGCGATGCGTATAAACCTTTTCCAGCCACTTTATCGCTCGACGCATGTGATACTAGAGGCGCGATTATATGTTTATATTTGTGCTCCTTGTTACCGAGTGTCGGATTTTGCGGGAGGTACTCGCGTCTGTGAGCATTCGTCGCCAATAGTATACTTTTGTATTTTTGCATATCAGCCTCGGCGTACACAAAATCGTCGGGGATTCTTTTGAATATTAGCTCGTAAAGACCAGGTATTCCAATGTATCCTGTTTCGCCTATGATTATATTATCGTCTCTGTCCACATCGACACGTTTATCACCGAGTATCGCTCCATCGTTACTAAGACGTACACATAAGCCGTAAACATAATCTATGGTGTTATCATTTCCACTACTTAGCACAGCTCTCATATATTTTTGACCCCACGGACAAAATGATTATGTAAAGTTTGTTGTCCTTTGAACGTTTGCAACTGACGTCTAACGGATGTCATTACCGGTTCATCGGGGGTTTCGAAAGCATTCTCATCATTATCATCAATGGGTAAATTGTCGATCGGTGAAGGTTCATTTGACGTTTCATGTAGTTTCTCATATTGTAGAGCTCCCGTCGATGTAGGAACCATCAGAGGATCGTTGAATAGTTTTTGTTTTGATGTAATCAATGCGACTGGTGAAAGTTTTGCCTTACGCTTTATCTTTTTTTTTTGAGTTTTAATATGACACTTTTTGTTTCGACGCTTGTACTCATTGATAGTGGCTCAGTTTTAATATCAACGTTACTTTCTACATTAGCGCTGCTTCCCGCGGTTTGTTTGAGAGGTAGACCGTGCAGACTTTCCAGCAAGCTGATGAGAACATTCGTCTTGCCGCAATTCGAGGGACCGCATATGATGCCGCATGTGGTGTTCGGAAGCATGTTTCCATGCCTGCGCGCCTCTTGCCCAAACATTGGTTGCATTCTATTGTCGAAATTTGTCACGCATATCGTCGTCGGTTGCTTCACGAATCGCATGTTTCCTCCGTGAGTCGCAAAATTGATTTCACTAACGGATCATTGAGATTTGATTTAAATACGACGTTGATTTAACTATATACAGGGTGTTTGAAAGCTTATCATACAGACGAAAGTTGGAGATTGATTGGGTGTAGTCGAGAAGAAAAGTCATGTACCATAATGTCAAATTGGCAATAGTTATCGAGTTATTAATTGAAACATGTGAGCCAATGAGCGCGTAGCGAACGCTGGCCGGCCGCCTCTTGTTGCTTGTGCTCGCTCGCTCGTCATTCGCGCTTGCTCGCTCCTCGTCGTGCGCGATCGCCTCTTGTCGCTTACGGTTGCCCCTCGCCGCACGTGCTCGCCTATCGACGCTCGTTAACTCCGCCTATATCAAATGTCTACGTGCTTATCGCGGCTGCCCACCGTTCTCTATGCACTTATTGGCTCACATATTTCAATTTATGACTCGATAACTATTGCCAATTTGACATTAAGGTACATGACTTTTCTTCTCTCGGCTACACCTAATCTAGTTTCAACTTTCGTCTGTATGATAAGCTTTCAAACACTCTGTATATAAGCTCGTCGATTTTGGAAACACCCAGTTTAGAAAATGTTGCTCCTGCTGATAGATACTCATGATATTCGAGAGCTAACCTCCAAACAACTAAAACACATACCGAACATTATTCTGTTACTAGAATTTGCAAAGTATATTGACAATTTGTAGGACAGACTCCCTGAACATTTAAAAGTCGATCCAGAGGTTCAGCAGTACTGTCGATGTTCAGAACACCGCTAATCAAGGACTGTAGTGAATGTCGTCGACAAAAGTCAAAGTCGGCGGCGGTCTGTTGAATTGCGCAATAAATGCACTTCCTATCGAACTACACATTCCCGGATATCAATTTTGTGGTCCTGGAACTCGCTTGGCAAAAACGATTGGCCAGAGGCGATCAAGGCATTAATTCATTGGACGCGGCGTGTCGTGAGCACGATATAGCCTATTCGCGCAGCAACAGTCTCACTGAACGGCACGTGGCGGATGAGATTCTAGCTGTGAAAGCGCGGAAACGTATAACTTCGAAAGATTCAACTCTAGGCGAGAGAGCTGCTACTGCAGCCGTTTGGGCTGCTATGAAAGCCAAAACGAAAATCGGCATGGGTATGGGCATGAAGAAAAAGAAGTCCAAGGAAGAAACCCAAAAACGAGCACTTCCAATAGTAAAACGGGATGGTATTTTACCAATTCTACTATTACTGGGAGTTCTCGGTTCACTAATCGGTGGAGCGGCGGGTGTCGCAAAAGCGGTGAATGATGGCAAAGCCGCGCAACGCCAGCTGGAAGAATTAAAACATCATCATCACGCTATGGAAGGTCGTGCTATGAAAGGTCGTGGAATCTATTTTGCTCCGTACGAGCGCGGGCAAGGCGCTGCAGAAAAAAAAAACGTCAAAGAGACGCTAAAATTACCCATGGGTGCAATGACTAATGTACAGTTGGAAAGACTAGCGAGGTATGCATATCTTCCTTTCGAGGTGTTTTCATGCGTGATGCCTTACCGATAGATGGAGTACGTCAAAATGAAAGTGATATTGTAAATTTAGACAACATAGAGGAACCAGGTACTCACTGGGTGGCGTATGCGGAAAGGGGAAATCGTGCAGTATATTTTGATAGTTTTGGTAATCTTCGACCACCCATGGAATTGATTCGATACCTTGAGAGAGATGTAGTGAAAATTGTGTACAATCGCACGTCTTATCAACATTACAACCAGAGCATTTGCGGACAATTGTGCTTACAGTTTCTCCAAATAGTAGAGGATCAATTTAAATGATGATGACATTCCACTAACAGCAGTCAGTATTCGTTCGGCAGTTTGCAAACATGTCACTAACGCTTACGTTGACTGACAACAGTAGCACCTTTACTGTGAGTTACTTTCTCGCTATAGATTTGAGCGATGGTGATTACGAGCTCGGTTTAACGGATTTCGAAGAATACAGTACGATATCAAACGTAAATTCGTCAAATAATAAATTTTACTATGGTGCTAACGATGAGGAAATTACGATTCCTGAAAAATCGTACGAATATCTAAAGCGCGCCATATACGAATATCTAAAACGTGCAATTTCACATTCTCCAAAAGCAGTGCGTTCCAAAAATAATCTATATAGAGATGATGAGAATGAATATCCTATAATAATTCGTGCCAATAATAATACGATGAGGAGCGAAATAAAATGTGCTTATAGAATAAATTTTAGCAAACCAAACAACATTGGCTCGCTTTTGGGATTCTCATCGAATCGTATATTATAACCGCACCGATGGCACGAACCGAACGCACCGATTAAGATTATCAACGTGAATATCATTCGTATAGAATGCAGCGTTGTCAGTGGTGCGTACAGTAACAGTATGCGTGTACATACGATACATGAATTCTCGCTTAAGGTGCCATCAGGATATAAGATATCGGAAACACCGACACATGTTATTTACCTTCCAATCATTGCACGGAGCATTACAGATTTAACAGTGCGTGTCGTTGATCAAGAAGGACAATCGATCGATTTTCGAGGAGAAGAGATTACCATTAGATTGTATGTACGACGGCGACGATAATAAACGTAATCTATGAAATGCTTGTGGTGAATCAAGTCGAACAGGAGAAACAAGCTGGAAATATATCTTCTACGAGACATGCGATTAACAGTAGAAAATCCGTCGTTCGAAAGAAACTCAGCGCGTTGAACGTTGAATTTTTGAAATCTCTGGGATTCATCGTACGAAACGATTCAGAAAAGTGATTGACATTTCGAACATTGAAAGTGAACCGGTCTTTGACGAGCGCATCGTCAAGATTGAGACACAACGTACAACCCATACGCTAACACAACGTTTGGATATAGCGACGAGACATGAATACCCATACAGCAGCAGGATTCATACATATTGCCATGCGAGAGTTATCTCTATGTCGAGGGGAAGGTGACGAAACAAGTTGCAGTCGATGGTGGGACTGTAACGTTGGGATATAATTGCGTTGCATTCATGTTTGATGAGATCGTTATGAACTGAATGGTGTGGAGATTGATCGTAACAGAAACGTGGGAAAAACTTCAACGCTCAAAAACTGTGTATCGATGTCTTCGGACGAAAATGCTGTCATGAAAAATGCCGCGTGGGATGCGACTGGCACTATTTCGCCGGACGGATACTTCAACTTTTGCGTACCACTCAGCGTGTTGCTAGGATTATGTGAAGACTACAAGCGTATAGTAATTAACGTGCGTCACGAATTAATTCTATTACGACCGCGCAGCTACAACAACAGTCTACTAGGTTCTTCAGCGCTGGATCCTAAGATTGAGCTATTCAAGATACAATGGCGAATGCCTCACGTAATCTTGAACGATATCAATAAACTCTCCATGCTGAAAACTTTGGAGAACGGACGATACCTGAGTATGAGTTTCCGCTCGTGGGATTTGTATGAATTTCCTCTACTGCAAAGCACGACCAAATACCTGTGGACCGTCAAAACTGCTACTAATTTGGAGAAACCTCGATACGCTATCTGTTCACTGGAGATTGGCCGGAAGAATGTTATATGAATGTCCATATGAATGGAATATATAACTCGTTTCATTGACTGCAAATTCATCAACACGAAGTTCTATTTGAATTCAGAGTGTTATCCGTATAACGACATGAATTTGGACTTTGCAAAAAATAAATGCGCCATATTTTACGATATGTATAGATATTTTCGTAAATCGTAATATAGATGCAACATTGCTGAGGTATGGTTAACAATTACGAACTTTCTGCAGCTAGGTTCTTTCGTGATTATCGATTGTTCGCGTCAAAATGAGTCCGTCAAGAGTGCCATTGTGGATGTGCGGATAGAATTTGAATGTAAGGAGAATCTATCACAGGTAGATGGCGAAGATACTGGTACTGGCGAATACTACCGCATATTGTCTCATCCTGCATGATCGTATAGTCTTCACGTGCTCCGGAATCTTTAGTATAGTAGAATTTTTTTTTAAATAAGAAGTAAAATGTATGATATAGTAGTATCCTGACTAATCGGCTATGCCAATGCATCTGATAACTTTATTTTAAACATATGTATTTAATTGCAGTAAAAGGCTCTGTTTATTTCATATCATTGAAAGTCTTTATAAAAAAAAAATAATTTCTAGTGATTTCACGTTAAAAAAGTTTATAAAATTTAAGTATTTCCGAGAATTGATAGCACACAATCCATGAATTAATTAGCTACTTCTATAGAACGTTCGAAACGAAAACGGCTTTATAACTCGTCGTCGTTGCATATAAGTATTGAACTATACGAAATAATCAAAAATAGTTACTGCTATAACGTACATCTTTTTAAAGTTGAATAATTATATCAAAGTATTTTTACTAATATTCACTTATAAGCATAAACTGTTAACATAATTGTATTTACTACGAAACTTTACAAGATATCGCAAGTTCTTATAGTTCTTACCTGCTCAGAATAATGTGAAAATGTCTAAAGAATGATGACATGAAAGCCCTTTTTCGACAAAATCCGGTATATCAGGTGTAGTAAAAAGAAATCCATTATTTTTCCAATAGATGGCTTTAGTTATCTGTATCTCGCGTTGTATAAGTCCGATCGGGTTCCACTAGATGGCGTTAGAAAGATGAGATTTCGTACTAAAAAAACTTTTTTGACAGTTTTGTGATTAGTTGACTCAGTTTTGTTTGAGCGCGCGTCAAAGATGGACACTAGCAAAGAGAAAATACGCTATATTTTACAGTTTTCTTCGATAAAGGCGGAAACGCAAGCCAGGCGGCTGGGAATGTGAATAGTGTTTATGGTCCTGATACTGTAACAGCCAATCACGCGCAATTTTGGTTTCGTCGATTCCGTTCCGGTAATTTCGATGTCAAAGATGCACAACGCACTGGAAGGCCAATCGTCGAAAATATCGATAAAATCATGGACATTGTCTAGTCCGACCGTTATGTAAGCACTGTTTCGATTGCCCAGAGCTAAAGATTGCACAAAAACCGTTTGGAACCATTTGAATAAGGCTGGATACAAAAAGAAGCTCGATGTATGGATGCCACACGAGTTAACGCAAAAAACCTCATGGACCGAATTTCCATCTGCGAATCGCTGCTGAATCGCAACAAAATCGACCCATTTCTGAAGCGGTTGGTCACTGGTGATGAAAAGTGGATCACTTACGACAACGTCAAGCGAAAACGGTCGTGGTCGAATCGCGGTGAGCCGGCGGAAACGGTGGCCAAGCCAGGATTGACGGCCAGGAAGGTTTTGCTGTGTGTTTGGTGGGATTGGCAGGGAATTATCTACTATGAGCTGCTCCCCTACGGCAAAACTCTTAACTCGGAACTGTACTGTCAACAATTGGACCGTCTGAAGGAAGCAATCGCCCAGAAGCGGCCAGCTTTGGCCAATAGGAGAGGAATTGTGTTCCATCAGGACAACGTCAGGCCACACACATCGATAGTGACTCGCCAGAAGCTCCGGGAGCTTGGTTGGGAGGTTCTTATGCATCCACCTTATAGTCCGGACCTGGCACCAAGTGATTACCATCTGTTCCTGTCCATGGCGAACAATTTTGCTGGTGAAAAATTCGCTTCGAGAGGCTTGTGAAAATCGACTTTCTCAATTTTTTGCCAATAGGGACGAGGGCTTCTATGAGAGAGGCATAATGAAATTACCTTCAAAATGGCAACAAGTTATCGAACAAAACGGCGCATATTTGACCTAAATCGGATCATTCTAACTATGGTAATTAAAGCCTTCAATTTCATGAAAAAATAATGGATTTCTTTTTATTACACCTGATATTTTGTGTACAGCACAAAATATGTCCAAATATTATTTAGAATAAAATTAATGATAAAATCAAAAAATTATAACGACAAATAAAAACAACTGAAAAAAGTACCACTGAAAAGAAAATTGTTATTACATACTAATTGCACAAAAGAAATCACAATTATTTATATGCACATTTACTAACCGTTTTCTGCATTTCAATATGTACATACAGATTTCTTCATACTAACACGTAAGTATTCAGGCAAGAAGACTATTGCCATTATCACATTTCGCAGTAAGTGTATTCAGGACAAGTGACTTCTAACTGTTATTTTGATTGAAGAAGGGTTATAGAAAGAGATTTCCAACATTTATTTTACATTTTGCGAGTATCAATTTTTTAAATTTTGTCGCGCTAGAATAGTCATCTGTCCCACTGTGTGGCGTTACTTTGGAGATATTCACTGATCATTACTTTTCTTAAATGGAAACTCTAATTTGTTAATATATTATCTTTTTCTACTAATTAATTTGAATAACTTTTGTCTGAAACATTTTTTTATTTGTTTGACATCTTTTGAGATATTTAAGTAAAACATGGTAATTTTTTCAAAATTTAACTTACGATATCTCGCTAACTATTTATTGGAAGAAGAAGTAGTACTAGACAATTTTATTCTACTTAGTCTCAAGAATATATTATTACAATAGCGCCCTGACTTTTGTTAATTTGATGATTTTGAAATTTCCAAAAGTTGATAAATTAAATCTCTGGAGAAATTATAGACACAATTGTCTGCAAATGCTCTGATTGTAACGCTGATGAGAAATGTACGATTGTATTCAATTTTTACCGTGTTTTTTACAGATATCGGAATACTCTGGATGGTCGAAGGATAATTATCCTTTTGGATATAATCGGCTACTTAAGGATAATTATCCTCTCCCCCAGGGGATACAATCGGCAACTTCTGCGCATGATGTGGACTTCCTTGTCTGCTGTGTAATATCACGTTGTGCTGACTTCAGCAACTGTGATGTTATTTATTGCTAACTCAAGTGAATTAGAATCGGCATACTATACCTACCTACTTACTCATATAAACAATCAAACTGTTGTTAGCGTTGCATAGAGCATAATAAATGCACATACATGATGATTTAAGTTTATCGTATATTTTCTTATAAAATCAGATGAAAATATTGCTATATCAAATTCAAGCAGAATGGAAGAGAACATGGAGTAAGAAAGAAAATAAAATTCTAGACAATTATGCGTCAAAATCAAGGAAATTATGTATCACATACGCAAGTACAACAAATGTCATCAGACGTAGTGACACATGTCTTTAGGCATGATATATGACATTTTATTTTTGTCTTTTCAGTTATAATGTGTAATGGACTCATATGCTTCATCTTAGCACCGATGATTTCGCCGATGTTGGATATTATCCTACCTCGCAACGAAACGCGTATGAGAGGCTTAGGTTTTGATCTTGATTACGGAATTGATATGCAGGCTTATTGGTTTTGGTTGTGGTTACACACCAGTGTGACGGGAATGGTTGTTATATGTAATAGCATTGCCGCGGATATAATGTTCATTACACTCACCATTCATGCTTGTTATTTATTTGCAGTAGTAAAGTAAGTATCCTTCATTTATATCGATAAGTTTTTATCGGAACGTAATTTATTAAAATAATCACTTTGCAGAAAGTTTTATACTTAAATGTCAACCCTATATCATTGAGGCTGGGTTATAATAATTTAAGTCGTTTTTAAATTCATTAAATATTTTATCAAATTATCTATATAAAAAAGTTATTAGTTTTCTAAAACCATAATAGATACTACGAGGGTAGACCAAATAATATTCAGGTCATTATGATTCACCTTGACGTACGCGTAATATTTTACTATTACAATGACGCCGGGTTAGAAACAAATAATTCTTTTATATTCATTGTGAATTATAAAATAAATATTTATGTTTTTAATGATTTCAATATTACACACTATATGTGTGTATGTGTACATGATGTTTGACTCCTGTAGTTATAGCCAATGGAGGCATACATCTGATTAAGACAAACATAAAAATCCCATGTTATTTTATGATATTTCCGATAATTATCGAGTTATTAATTATAGAAATTTGACGAATGAGCGCTCGACAGGATGAATGATTGGAGAAGCTTTGCAGCTATTCGAGTAAAACCGCGGCCGAATGGATCTAGCAACTGTTGCCGGCACGCAGCGAGAGGAAAGCAATACATCGCTATTTGACTATGCGATAGTCTTATTTTGCTGCTCCTACATCTCGCCACGTGCCAGTAATAGTTGAATCAACTAATCCGCGTTGTAACTCGAATGAGTGTAATCCAATTAGTCATTTTGACGCGTGCTCACTCGTCAGATTTCTATAATTAATAATTTGATAATTATTGCGAATATCGCAAAATGGTATGGGACTAAGTATGGGGTGTTTGTTTTAATTAGCTCTACACTTCCATTGGCTATGGCTACATGAGCTACTAAACACCCTGTATATATATTGCTACAATAAGATGTACCAGAAAGATAGTGTTACGTCCTAGAGGAGGAACGCAACCTTTTCGTTCGCAAGTAAGGCGAACCTCGTTCGTACACGCGTGTCAGTGAACGGGTCAGGGACCCGACGGGTCCCTTTACTCGGGCACCGACATACGACGAGCGTTCCGTTTTTCGGTCAGGGACGCGAATCCCTTTACCGGGGATAGGACCATGAGTTGACTGTTGGAAGGTGGGATGATTTTGAAATTAATTGGTGATAATAACTATTAACAGATTTATTAAAATAAAGATGACAAAATTATATAACGGCACGGTTTGAATTAACAAATTTATTAATAATAGGATATAACGGTGCGGATTGAATTTTTATAGGTTTATTAAGATGAATAGCGACTCAAAATGATGTAATTGAATGGTTTGAACATGACAATTATACTTAGATGAATGAGTGTATGTGTGTGTGTATGAGTGTATGAAATGGAAAAAGAAAGGGATGGGAAAGGGAACGAATATGAATAGGAAGTTCAAGGGTGGAATAAATAAAATAGAAGTAGGAAGATAAAGTAAAGAAAATGAAACTTACTACTGATTCAGGATGAGTTGACACAAGCAGAAGTGAGAATGGCGCAGATCTGCGTAGGTGTTCTCGTTTCCAATATTCGTATTCCGATTGAGGCACCAAATAGTCGTTCACTTATATAAAGAGGAAGCCCGCACTTTTTCCAAAATCCAAATGCTTGAATATTTGAATACTAAATATTTGAATGAACTGGAATTATGAAGATTTGAATCTGAGTCCTAATGCTCAAGATCTGAATATCCGAGTTCTGAATATCTGAGTTTTGAATATCTGCGTGAGAGTGCGAGTCTGAGCTTTTTCGTTTCCGTGTTCTTCTGTCTCTCAGAGTAGTGTCGCGGAGGCGGATTACCGCGGTTTTTATATCAATGATCGGAGGCAGAAGCTATCAGAGTGGGTAGAGAGATGGCCCTTTTAGGGAGGGGTGAAGCCCTAAGGAGAACCCAATAAAGTTAAAGATTTTGTTACTAATTTTTATTATTGGTCCTGGTTGACAGTAGTGGGAAAAAGTCTTAGCCATTAGCGAAGTTAAAAGACATTGTAGGAGAAGACAGTTAGTTTTTGGAGATATGAATATGGGAGGGCTAAAGGGTGGAGCGTGGGTGTCTCATAGTTTTAGATGGATATGATATGATTGGCTGAATGGATTAGGCGCGACAAGCGTGAAGGTGATGGATTCTTGAGATAGAGAAATGTATACAAGAGGCCGGCTGGAAAAATCAAAATGCCGTAAATCAAAGCCTGAGATAAGAGTTTATAACCATCGGTGAAGTAGGCTTTATTGGTTAATTGATAGGGCACATATGGTTTTGGATTGGGAAGATGTGAGTTTCAAGTTTTAGAGCAGGAATGCTCTGAGTTGCTTTGTTTTACTGAAGGTTTGTTAGCGCGGAGTTTCAAAATTTTATAACTAGGACGACGGACACACTTGGCGAACACTACCCAGATATAAACTTTAAACGAAGACGTAGATTTTTACAACAGGGCACTGTTTCCTGTTATGGAATTTTCCTGAATCGCCTTTCATTTGGCGCAACGGCTGTTCGCCAGATGGGTCTGTTCCCTAATTTATATTTATATATGTATATATTCCTATTATAATTATATTAGGAGAATATAAATCCGCGAGAGGAAAGAATTTTTGCTAATTAAATCTACAGGACGTAACAATAGAACCCCGGATTAATTTATAAAGAGGTTTTTGATAAAAGAGTTAAATACAAATATTTTAAAGTTTGGAAATGGGTATCTAATGGTAAACTTAAACTTAACCTAGGGATCACATTTAGGAATCAAATCAAGGTCAACTTTAAAATTGTAAATATGAACCCCTATTTTTTATTATATCATATTTTCTTATCAAGTAATTGAACAACTTTTGTCTGAAACATTTTTTCATTTATTTAATACTTTTAGAGATACTTAAGGGAAATTTGGAAAGAATAATTAGTAAAAAGTGTCAATTTTGGCCCATCGTGGGGAACGAATAAAACATATCATTTTCAGAGGATTTTGACCCGCTGAACACAATGCCATCGTTAGTTTTTGTCTAAAGCCCGGGGAATATGTTCTAATCCAAGAATCTACCACTCAATAATTGAATAGCCGAAGAAGCCTTTGTGTAAACTTTGAAGCTATTGCAAACGCGTATATTAGCTAAATTAGCTGAAAACAGTTTAGATTTTCGATTTAGAATTATTTTAGATTTAATAGTTAAATGTGTTCTCTTTTTATGCAAAATTTGCTATAACAAATAATATACATGGTGTCATATCATCCTTACTACTCGATTTCTTTGTAAATATGACATTTTAGACAAAAATGTTTCAGACAAAAGTTATATGGTTTTAAAGAGGACATATAACAACTGTATCATTTTGTTTATAGATAGTGCCACTTTCGAGACAAGTTAAATTAATAATTGTTAAAATTAATCAGTAGAAAAAGATGATATAATAAAAAATTGGGATTTTCATTTAAGAAAAGTAATGATTAGTGAATATCCCGAAGCAAATTTTGCATAAAAAGAGAACACATTTAACTATTAAATTGAAAATGATTCTAAATCGAAAATCTAAACTGTCTTCAGCTAATTTAGCTAATACACGAGTTTGCAATAGTTTCAAAGTTTACGCAAAGGCTTCCCGGATCATTCAATTATTGGATGATAAATCCTCGGATGAATATATGCCCCGTGGTTTAGAGGAAAACTAACAACGGCTTTGTGTTCAGCAAGCCATATAGAAGCAAAATCCTGTAGAAATGATGTGTTCATTTCCTATGATAGGCCAAAATCGGCACTTTCTACCCATTGTTCTTTAAGGAAAATAACTTTTTCAATATTTGGCGATATACGATGTCTCGGTAATTATTTATCAGAAAAAAGTGATACTAGACTTTTTTACTCTATTTGGCTTCAAGAATCTGCTGTTACAAAAGTATCCTAACTTTTATTAGCTTAGTGACTTTTAGAAATTTCAACATTATTTCAACTAACAAAAGTTAGGTCACTATAACAGACTTCTATATTATATACTATACAGACTTCTATATTATATACTAGATCGATAACTTGTCTCTTTAACATGTACTCTAAAAGTAGGTATTAAAATTTCATTCACATGTGCATTGCAAGATCCCGAAAAGGATCTTACTCTGTAACTGCACCGTACTGCACCGTACAGGCATTTTTCTCCAGATAATGTTTAATATTTATTCAATATTTAATATTTCTTCTTGCAATGTCACATTCAATGACACATTCAATGTTCACATAAATATTAAATATTGGACAAATATTAACATTTTCTGGAATAAAAATGCCTGTACGGTGCAGTTACATTCCTCTCGAGATCTTGCAATGCGCATGTGCACACGATTCTATGTTTTACATTAGGGACGCTTTTATACATGAAAACTAATGTAAGTTATTAGTCTAGTTTATACAGTGCCCATCAAAAGTTCCGGGCCATCTAAATAACTTCTGAATGGTTTGAGATATTGGATTGAAATTTATACAATGGGATTATAAAGTCTATCATTTAACCACAAACACACCCACTTCAACATTACAAGAGGGCGGGGGGAGAGGGAGGTCGGAAAATCTTAAATGACATGTGGAGTTGAGTGAGGGTTCGTTTGAAAGGGCATCCGAGACGAGAACAATACGGGGTTCGAGATCTCTACGATTTTTCTCGCAGAGTTATAATCATTTAAACATTTCTATTGAGATTTTGCGATAAAGGGCCACGGCGAGTAAGATAAGGCTTCACGCGTTTTTCTGAGTAGATAGAAGTACATGTGTGTGTGTGTGTGTGTGTGTGCGCGCGCGCGTGCGTGCGCGCGCATGCGTGTGTTCGTATTCGCCGCGAGGATAAGAACTCCATGGTTCGTCAGTATTTCATGACTTCAGACCTTCCTTGTCGCGAAAAATGTAGCCGCATCCATAAAGTTCCTAACACTGATGTAAGTATGAAGGAATAAAAATACTAATTATTATTAAATATTCAAATTGGTGTCCTTCGATAACTTGGCAGAGTCCTCAGTGGACGTAAAACATATCTATAACATTAGTTATAAGATCCGGTGTAATTGAATTCGGAACGTTCTGTAACGTAATAGCAGTAAGCGGTTAACATGAGCGAGCTCCGATCAGAAGCAAGGATGAGCACAGGAGGAGGATGACTTCCCACCATTCCGTTTTGGAGGTTCGTGAGAATTGAATGCGAATTAATAATAGCAAGCCAGCGAGATTTCTTTTGGCGAGCCCCAGGCAGCGCGAGCAGATAGAAAAGGCGCGGGGATGGGACGCTTACGCCTTCCAGAGTTGTGGCGGCCAGCCCCGCAAGTGATAAGAGACGACCGGGAGAAGACCTTACTGGCCCCTCCGCCCGCTCTCGAACCTGAATGTATGGAGAACACTCGCCAGATTAGAATGAATAGCCGCGGTAGGCGGGAGTAAAGCTCTGTACTCGCGTTGCGCGGGGACGAAAGTGCAAGGAAAGGAGTAAGAAGACAAAGCCCAAAAAGAATTAGTGCGACAGCCGCTCGAGCCTATTAGAGCGCTAAGAGGTGACGCTGAGCGACGCACCCTGCGCGAGCTTCCCACGCACGGCAATAGTATAGGGGTAGCCCACTAGACCATATCCACTCGTCGCTGGAGGTCGAGTGGAGGGGAAATGTTTTGACTGGCCATACCTATCCCTAAAGTCTGATTGGTTGATTTTTGACATATGCAAATTATGAGCGTGGTTAGTGAATGGCAAAAAGGACCCCGCAACGGTCTTATGGGTATTGGGTCCTAGTCAAATTTAACAATAATGTAGGATAATGTAGCTCATAACATGCTGATAAAAAGTGTCCATGGGCACCAAACCCAAAAATGGACAGTTTCCGAGATATAAGGCATTAAAGATTGGAAAAATGAGAGTTTCAGATTTCAACTAATGGCAGTTTGCAACAGGAATATATCATGATAAGTCATATCTTTTTTTATACTAAACCCACATGCAGGTATGAAAGAGAGAAAGAAAGTTTGTTTGTGCGTGTGTGTTTTCATCACAGTATTGCCACGAGTTTGTGTCGTCAGACGAATTGGCTCGTATGTGGCGAGCACCTCAGGGTGTTGGTCGCACTCAGCAAAACCGATCGCGCTGGATTTGGCAGCCGTCGGGGTGCGGTGCATGTTCCGAATCTACTTCACGAGTCGAGTCAAGTGATCGAGGAAAGAGGCAATGCCTCGCCCGTCACTTGCAATGCACATAAAATCCATGACAAAGTATCGTGAGATACACGAAATACGATTTCCCGACGTGGCTGGTCGCAATGTTGAACTAGCGTCGGGAAATGCACGAAACGGTGGTATACAAGCGAAGAGGTGTCAGAACACACGGGTACCAAATGTCTCGTCATCTGATCAGTGACGCAAACGGGGATAAACTAGATTTATACCCATCATTCCCATCCAGGGGAAGAGTAAACTTCGAACAATCGAACGACCAATGGCACAAGTTGCAAAATAATGGCTCAAATTGTTAAGCATGGCGAAACAAAGACTTAAATATGATGGCTCAAATGGAATTGCTCAAACACTTCACAATGAAGATGTTATAAGGAGACCGCAAATCTAAGCAAAACTAAGCTATATAGCATCCAAGGAAGAAAGACAGGAAGGCGGGGTCTGGTCTGCAAGAGCTTGCCTGTTCGTAGCCGGACACCCTACCAGTTGTCTCTCTAGGCATGCGTACATACGGAGGAGGGAATTAAAGTCGTAGGCTCGAAGAGATATGGTGGACCCTAACGAAGGGGCAGTTACCCACACCTTTCTCGGGAAGCCGCAGCCAGCCTCCGTATGTGCGTAAGAGACAACTGAAGGGCGCAAGAGCCAAGGCAGCGGAGGGGTAACCCGCGACCTAGCTCGAGCGCCATGGGATTAACGTTCCACAGTGACGTTTCTCATTCAGGTACTTAACGGTACCTGCCTTCCATATCATACGAAATTCGTATGTAAATTTGTACATAATTTGTACATAATATCAAATATAGCTAATATACATGAGCAATACATTCCTATCAAAGAGCCTCGTTAGAAATGAAAAGCAACACGCCGCAATTGGACTTAGAATATAAACTCTGACACTGAATCAAAGGCATGCTACCCAAAAATATTCGAACGAGCTTGCAAGGAGTCATCACACAAATGATGATCTCCACGGCAAGCGAAAGTCTACATTCGGGCTGAATAACTAAGTGGGAAATGATACGTCTGACCTCGAAGTATTCAGCAAAGAGCATGGCAATAAACGACGGAGCGTGTAAACACTGACGTCTTAGGGCAAAGCACACGTGCGTTGATTGGAACCTAGTACACCATACCAAATGGAGATAAGAGCTGAGATCTCCAAGTGTACAGCACGTATGCAGCGAACGAAGTCCAAAAGGACGAAAATTCCACATAGCAGGGGCTCTCAGACTGAGAAAGCAATAAGCCCCATGACACGACGAGCAGTCAAGCGTCCAAAATAGCAAATAATGCTGTGGACGTCAAAGAACTCACCAAAGCGGAGAAGCGAATCTGGGGACGACCGGTCTCAGCTGGCGTCCTACGGACCGTTATTGCCATGCGTGACATGGAACGGGGCGACCTGGGCATTGTCCGGGCGCCCCAAGTCACGTTATGGACTCTGCTATGTGAGCGGTACTCGCACGAGTGAATTGACGCCCAACGCAGCAAACAAACAAATAGATGCTATAATTGGAGGACAGCGGAACGTGCTCAAACAGAGAAGCGAATCTGGGGACGATCGGTTTCGGCTGGCATCCTGCGGACCGCTATTGCCATGCGTGACATGGAACGGGGCGACCTGGGCATTGTCCGGGCGCCCCAAGTCACGTTATGGACTCTGTCAGGTGTGTCGGTACATCCACGTACACATTACATGTTCGAGCAGTCAAGCGCCCAAAAATAGCAAACGATGCTGTGGACGTTAAATTCACCAAAAGCAGAGAAGCGAATCTAGGGACGATCGGTTTCGGCTGGCGTCCTGCGGACCGCTATTGCCATGCGTGATATGGAACGGGGCGACCTGGGCATTGTCCGGGCGCCCCAAGTCACGTTATGGACTCTGCCAGGTGTACCGGGACATCCATGGGACTCATGCGAGAGTCCTCTTAACACGTTGAGCGCCACGCCGATTTTGAAGGCAGTCCCCATCAGGCCACGCGCGCCACTTAGAAGAGCTAGTATTATAGGGCCATTGTCTCTTATCGCAGTAGAAGAGTGTTTACGTTTAGAATGACCCGCCTATATGCTTCATTCATTCGACACGTTACGCGGCAAGTCTGTTTTGTTTTCATTATGGATTTGTGGCCGGTGTTCCTATTACGAATAAGCAGTCTATTGCAGTCCTTGGCCTCGTGCAGACAAAAATTTTCTTTAGCCCTGAGCGTCGAAATGTCAGTGCGAGAGTATGTTTTTATGTTTACCGTGCTTCAATGAAATCCACTAATCCTGTAATGTGTTAAAATTAAGTAAATTTTGAATAAATTTTCTGCAATTCCATAAAAGAGTGTAAATTTTATAGTTCTATATCATGTTATACGCTGTCAGCCAGCTGTTTTTCGCGGCCTATGTGAAAGGTCAGTGTCACCCAGCGGTGGCAGACACAGCCTAAATGTAATTTCAGTGTTAGCAACCGGTGGTTGAAGCGGCCTAAACGGAAAGTCCAGTGTCAGCCACCAATGGCTGACGCTGCGCTCAACGTGTTAAAGCCAACAAGGAAATCGTTAATAAGGACACTGCCCGGGTAGATGAAGGTAGACATACGCTCTGTTGAAACGGGAGTCGCGATGCGAAATCCAAGTCTTCCCATTGCGATGCAACGAACCTGATTGTCTCGGCCTGGGAAACCGAACCAACAGGGGTAGCGACTGGGAAAGACGAATCATCGAGACAGGGAAAATACCAAAATCGAACAGGCAAACAGCGTTGTAGACCGCTCTAGGTACAACGCTGGGACCGGGTATATACCTATACTCGTGAAGTTGAACAAGTCCCAAGGCTAACGTTCGGGTCGCGCCGAAGGCTGAATGACTGCGGGGACGGTAAACATGCACAGTCGCTAGCGACCCCCCGGGAAGACTACGGTTGACCCGCGGTCGAACGAGATCTCAAGCTACGGCGAAGGAAGCGCGCCTAGGGCTGAATGGCTGTGGAGATGATAAAAATCACAGTCTAAAGCGCTCCCCCAGAGGACCTGTCGACCCCTCTGCGGTATCCCAGACTTGGTAGCAGTATTCATACTGTCCGCATTGTATTAGAAAGATTAGAAAGGTGCGGGACTGCCTCCGCAAAATCCTCCTCAAAATCCTCCGCAAAATCTTCGGGTGACGAGCAGCAGCCACAGAAATGTTAGGATCTCTTTCGGAGGCATCTGCGTTTCCAAAGAGGTAGAGAGAATCTGCCCTCAAGGCTCAGTTTTAGGCCCAGCTTGCTGGACAGTCATGTTCGACGGCATCCTCCGTGAACATGACAGAGATAGGCAGGTCATTCATCGCGCATGCCGACTGTCTGCTGGTCACAGTCGAAGGCGACTCCCGTTGCGAAAGTGAAGAGCGAGGGTAGCGCACTGTTGACTTTGTCAACAAAAGGTGCCAAAGGGCAAAAACTCCAGATCTCTTTGCTTAAGACTGAGGCGGTTGTCCTCAAGAGCACATTGATCAGGAGAGCCTGATAGATATAAAGGGAGAAGCATGTATAAAACGAAAGGCAGATAGAGTCGAGAGATTTAACCTTGCGGCGCGAGACCACCGACCATCCGATCAGGGCCAAAGAAAATTCAATCAGAAAGTTAGGCATCTGGGCATTCATTTGGCAAAGGAACGAGAGTATCCTCCCATTGTAAAATACTTGCGCGGTAAGGCCGGACCGCTTTTAGCAATTTAGCTAGAGCTAGGGCTGCGGGATGTCAATGGGGGCCGCGCTTTAGCGCGCTCTCGACGATCTATCGGGATGTGTTCACTCCGACGGTTGGCATATGCCACTGCCGGATGGATCGACCGATGCGGAGAGGGGCGGCCTGAAGGATCTCCGGACCCTGCAGCGCCGGTGCTCATGTTGGCGATTGATGCATATCGCACGGCGTCAGCGGGGTTGCTTTGTGCTGCTGCAGGTGCGGTCCCAGTTGATATCCTCCCTAACGAACATAAGGCGTGATATTCAGCTAGGAAAGAAAAGAAGAGAAGAAACGAATGCCAGAATAGGGAACGTCATAATCCCGTTTGCCGGGAGTAATCAGAGACCAAAGGTCTCTAGGGAAGAGGTGCTAAACGTATACAAGCTCGATGATCTTCTTCGAGCAAAGGCTGTATAACAAGCACATTCCGAACAACGTCCGGGACAGGGTGACGCCGAAGGTACAGCGGTGCGTCACCTGATGAAATGACCGGACTTCGAGCCACAGAGTAAAATTCTGCGGCAACTTGTTCCAGCCGAAAACTGGAAATGGCCGGAGACGACACATTTCTTCGTGGCAATTCCAGAGGCCTATTCCATGTTTGCGGCATTCTGTAGGGGATTCCCTTTTGGTTAAAGGGTCTACGTTAGGCTTCCAATTTTACTTTCATTTTCTTCTACTCTCTTTTCCTTTCGCTTTCCTCTACACTATTCTAGAATCTTTCACCCACTTTATAACTCTAATCTATAACCCAGTCCGCTAAAACCCACCTACCGTGTCATATATTCCTCCCCCGACCTATCCCATTCAAGGGTCAGAGCGTGTGTCCGGGCTCGGGACACAAATGAGCGGGCCTCCCCGTGGTTCCCCGTGGACGCGGCACGCGAGGCGACTCCCTCACGGGAGCCGACGCGCGTGTCGCGACTAAACCGCTCATCCTGCGAAGTACGACCCACGCAGGCGCTGCTGGATTTTTCCATTGTCCGCTTCAGTGGTAGAGGACAAATCGCTGGATAGTGGAGTTGTGTTGCGTGTAGCTTTAACAAGCTGAGGTAGCAAGGCGCGGCACCCCCAGGGTGTCGTGCTACACAATAACTGTGCGTGTGTGTGTGGGTCAGAGCGTGTGTCCAGGCTCGGGACACAAATGAGCGGGACTCTCCGTGGTTCCCCGTGGACGCGGCACGCGAGACGACAACCTAACGGGAGTCGACGCGCATGTCGCGACTAAACCGCTCATCCTGCGAAGTACGACCCACGCAGGCGCTGCTGGATTTTTCCATTGGCCGCTTCAGTGGTCCGAGGACAAATCGCTTGGGAGTGGGTAATTGTGTAGCATGTAGCTTTTATAGCCGAGGTAGCATAGCGCGGCATACTACGGATGTCGGGCTTCACAATAACTGTGCGTGTGTGTATGTATGTGTGTGTGTGTGTGTGTGCGCGCGCGTGTGCGTGCGCGTGCGTGCGAGTTTATGTGGTAATGAACACGCACAACCTGTTCTTAGCGTAACCCAGGATCAACGACGTGGACGTTGCAGGAATCTGACCTCGTGTGTGTGTGTGTGTGTGTATGTGTGTGTGTGTGTGTGTGTTCCCAAAGCACAGATAAGGGCCCCACGATTTGTCACTCCCATAGTATTTATAGCTACTTAATTTTAATAACGGTTTGACGGAGGGTACAATCCTACTCTACGTATACTATGTTGCATCGATTCGCTCCACGAGAGGGGAAATGGAGGTCCCCCTCTCTGGCACGCTATTGTGCGCCAGCTCTCGGCGACCCGCCGCCCGAGTGCCCAACTTATCGACGACTTTACCGACAATGCAATGGTAACACGAGCAGCGAAAGAATAATTGTTGCGTCGATAAAGATATGTTTGTGAGAAAGCGGGAGAATATAAAGTCTGCTTTTATTTGGAGAACTTTTATCACAATGTAAATCGTATTATTTTTTACGTAATAATATTAAATAGATAAACATAGAAAAAAATTGTGTACCATCACACATACGCGATATTGGATTTAAGTGAGAGATTGGTGCGGTGCATATATGTAACGTTGATTGCAAGCAAATTGAATTTTTTTTATTAATCAAATTATTATGCGCACACACGGAAGTGTTCCTTTGTTAATATTTGGGTGACTCTGAAAAGAGCCGTTTGATGTTTGGTTCTGAAAAGAACCGTTTTAATAATCCGTCCTATGTCCTTAGCGTGCAACAACTTGTTGGAGACGTGCGTCGATGGAATTGTGCAAATTCCAGAAAAATTGAAGCTCCCGTCTAAAATCCTCTCATGCGTTTCTCGCATGTGCAACCAAAGTTGTTAGATTTCTCTCATGAGCTCTCATGAGCAGGATTTTACAATTTTTCCCCGTATGTTTTCTATTTAATTGAGATCCGCAGATTTCACTGGCCAATTGAGAACTTCATATACTGTTATCTTGAAATAATTGAATTGTCGGCATATCGTCGTCTGCATAGATTCTGTGGATGCAGTAACGTATCGGCAATATATTTTATCTTACTACGCCGATGTACTTGTTTCGCATCTTTATATTTCGCGCTCTTTCAAAAACGAAAGAGGAGCAAGGATATATAGGACTGCGAAAGGAAACACAATCGCCGAGATTTGTTTTTATCACTGCAGTTTTTTCTAACAGTCGTGTCCTATTGCGTATCTTTATATACGATCATGGAACATATATTTACTGAAGTCGACCGTGGACGCATTATTGGGATGTGGGAGTGTGGTGCAACAAATGAAGAATCGCACGTTGCATTCCATGTTCCGAAAGAACAATACAGAAGTGGATTGGACGGTGGCAAGCAGAAGGAAAGGAGCCTCAATTTTTTTGGAATTTGCACAATTCCATCGACGTACGTCTCCAACAAGTTGTTGCACGCCAAGGGCATTGGACGGATTATTAAAACGGTACTTTCAGAACCAAACATCAAACCGCTCTTTTCAGAGCCACCCAAATATTAACAAAGGAACACTTCCGTGTGTACGCATAATTATTTGATTAATAAAAAATTTCAATTTGCTTGCAATCAACATCACATATATGCACCGTACTAATCTCTCACTTAAATCCAATATCGCGTATGTGTGACGGTATACAATTTTTTTCTATGTTTATCTATTTAATATTATTACATAAAAAATAATACGATTTACATTGTGACAAAAGTTCTCCAAATAAAAGTGGCAGATTTTATATTCTCCCGCTTTCTCACAAACATATCTTTATCGACGCAACAATTATTCTTTCGCTGCTCGTGTTACTATTGCAGTATCGGTAAAGTCGTTGATAAGTTGGACGCTCGGGAGGCCGGTCGCCGAGAGCTGGCGCACAATAGCGTGCCAGAGAGGGGGACCTCCATTTCTCCTCTCGCGGAACGAATCGATGCAACACAGTGTACCTGTGCACACATAACTAGTATGTTATGGTATCTAGGGTATGCGCGTCGTGAAAAGAATATTCGATATCCTTCGAACATGCTACTTGAAAGTGTTCGTGATGCAGGAAACCGTCATCCACCTGAAAATGTGGATCCATAAAGGATCCAAAATGAGAGCATTGACAGGGCACGTATATAAGTTTTACGCGAAGATCCTGACACACACTCACACACGCATACGCACGCACGCACGCACGCACACACGCACATACACTACCAAGGCAGAAAGGGTTTGGAGTCGCTATTAATTCTACGGGAGTGACGAGTCGTAAAGTCCTTATCTGTACCTTGCGAACACACACACACACACACACACACACACACACACGGGGTCAGATTCCTGCAACGTCTACGTCGTTGATCCTGGGTTACGCTAAGAGCAGGTTGTGTGTGTTCATTACCACATAAACTCGTACGCACGCACGCGCACGCACACGCGCGCACACATACACACACACACGCACAGTTATTGTGTAGCACGACACCCTGGGGGTGCCGCGCCTTGCTACCTCAGCTTGTTAAAGCTACACGCAACACAACTCCACTATCCAGCGATTTGTCCTCTACCACTGAAGCGGACAATAGAAAAATCCAGCAGCGCCTGCGTGGGTCGTACTTCGCAGGATGAGCGGTTTAGTCGCGACACGCGCGTCGGCTCCCGTGAGGGAGTCGCCTCGCGTGCCGCGTCCACGGGGAACCACGGGGAGGCCCGCTCATTTGTGTCCCGAGCCCGGACACACGCTCTGACCCTTGAATGGGATAGGTCGGGGGAGGAATATATGACACGGTAGGTGGGTTTTAGCGGACTGGGTTATAGATTAGAGTTATAAAGTGGGTGAAAGATTCTAGAATAGTGTAGAGGAAAGCGAAAGGAAAAGAGAGTAGAAGAAAATGAAAGTAAAATTGGAAGCCTAACGTAGACCCTTTAACCAAAAGGGAATCCCCTACAGAATGCCGCAAACATGGAATAGGCCTCTGGAATTGCCACGAAGAAATGTGTCGTCTCCGGCCATTTCCAGTTTTCGGCTGGAACAAGTTGCCGCAGAATTTTACTCTGTGGCTCGAAGTCCGGTCATTTCATCAGGTGACGCACCGCTGTACCTTCGGCGTCACCCTGTCCCGGACGTTGTTCGGAATGTGCTTGTTATACAGCCTTTGCTCGAAGAAGATCATCGAGCTTGTATACGTTTAGCACCTCTTCCCTAGAGACCTTTGGTCTCTGATTACTCCCGGCAAACGGGATTATGACGTTCCCTATTCTGGCATTCGTTTCTTCTCTTCTTTTCTTTCCTAGCTGAATATCACGCCTTATGTTCGTTAGGGAGGATATCAACTGGGACCGCACCTGCAGCAGCACAAAGCAACCCCGCTGACGCCGTGCGATATGCATCAATCGCCAACATGAGCACCGGCGCTGCAGGGTCCGGAGATCCTTCAGGCCGCCCCTCTCCGCATCGGTCGATCCATCCGGCAGTGGCATATGCCAACCGTCGGAGTGAACACATCCCGATAGATCGTCGAGAGCGCGCTAAAGCGCGGCCCCCATTGACATCCCGCAGCCCTAGCTCTAGCTAAATTGCTAAAAGCGGTCCGGCCTTACCGCGCAAGTATTTTACAATGGGAGGATACTCTCGTTCCTTTGCCAAATGAATGCCCAGATGCCTAACTTTCTGATTGAATTTTCTTTGGCCCTGATCGGATGGTCGGTGGTCTCGCGCCGCAAGGTTAAATCTCTCGACTCTATCTGCCTTTCGTTTTATACATGCTTCTCCCTTTATATCTATCAGGCTCTCCTGATCAATGTGCTCTTGAGGACAACCGCCTCAGTCTTAAGCAAAGAGATCTGGAGTTTTTGCCCTTTGGCACCTTTTGTTGACAAAGTCAACAGTGCGCTACCCTCGCTCTTCACTTTCGCAACGGGAGTCGCCTTCGACTGTGACCAGCAGATCGTCGGCATGCGCGATGAATGACCTGCCTATCTCTGTCATGTTCACGGAGGATGCCGTCGAACATGACTGTCCAGCAAGCTGGGCCTAAAACTGAGCCTTGAGGGCAGATTCTCTCTACCTCTTTGGAAACGCAGATGCCTCCGAAAGAGATCCTAACATTTCTGTGGCTGCTGCTCGTCACCCGAAGATTTTGCGGAGGCAGTCCCGCACCTTTCTAATACAATGCGGACAGTATGAAGACTGCTACCAAGTCTGAGATACCTCAGAGGGGTCGACAGGTCCTCTGGGGGAGCGCTTTAGACTGTGATTTTTATCATCTCTACAGCCATTCAGCCCTAGGCGCGCTTCCTTCGCCGTAGCTTGAGATCTCGTTCGACCGCGGGTCAACCGTAGTCTTCCCGGGGGGTCGCTAGCGACTGTGCATGTTTACCGTCCCCACAGTCATTCAGCCTTCGGCGCGACCCGAACGTTAGCCTTGGGACTTGTTCAATTTCACGAGTGTAGGTATACACCCGGTCCCAGCGTTGTACCTAGAGCGGTCTACAACGCTGTTTGCCTGTTCGATTTTGGTATTTTCCCTGTCTCGATGATTCGTCTTTCCCAGTCGCTACCCCTGTTGGTTCGATTTCCCAGGCCGAGGCAATCAGGTTCGTTGCATCGCAATGGGAAGACTTGGATGTCGCATCGCGACTCCCGTTTCAACAGAGCGTGTGTCTACCTTCATCTACCGGGGCAGTGTCCTTATTAACGATTTCCTTGTTGGCTTTAAGAGGGCTCTCGCATGAGTCCCATGGATGTCCCGGTACACCTGGCAGAGTCCATAACGTGACTTGGGGCGCCCGGACAATGCCCAGGTCGCCTCGTTCCATGTCACGCATGGAAATAGCGGTCCGCAGGACGCCAGCCGAAACCGATCGTCCCCAGATTCGCTTCTCTGCTTGAACACTCTTCGCTGTCCTAGTTTGCTGCGTTGGGCGTCAGTTCCATCACTCGTGCAAGTACCGCACATATACCAGAGTCCATAACGTGACTCGGGGCCCCAGGACAATGCCCAGGTCGCCCCGTTCCATGTCACGCATGGCAATAGCGGTCCGTAGGACGCCAGTCGAAACCGGTCATCCCCAGATTCGCTTCTCTGCTTTGGTGAGTTCTTTGGCGCCCACAGCATCATTTGCTATTTTGGACGCTTGACTGCTCGTCGTGTCATGGGGCATTTTACTTTACTTTCTCAATCTGAGAGTCCCTGCCATGTGGGATTTTCGTCTTTTTGGACTTCGTTC
This sequence comes from Harpegnathos saltator, assembly GCF_003227715.2. Lineage (NCBI taxonomy): Eukaryota > Metazoa > Arthropoda > Insecta > Hymenoptera > Formicidae > Harpegnathos > Harpegnathos saltator. The sequence goes on from NW_020230083.1 coordinate 277,616, forward strand.
GATGCACACGTGCTGTACACTTGGAGATCTCAGCTCTTATCTCCATTTGATGTGGTGTACTTGGTTCCAATCAACGCACGTGTGCTTTGCCCTAAGACGTCAGTGTTTACACGCTCCGTCGTTTATTGCCATGCTTCTTGCTGAATACTTCGAGGTCAGACGTATCATTTCCCACTTGGTTATTCAGCCCGAATGTAGACTTTCGCTTGCCGTGGAGATCATCATTTGTGTGATGACTCCTTGCAAGCTCGTTCGAATATTTTTGGGTAGCATGCCTTTGCTCAGAGTCAGAGTTTATTTTCCAAGTCTAATTGCGGCGTGTTGCTTTTCATTTCTAACGAGGCTCTTTGATAGGAATATATTGCTCATGTATATTAGCTATATTTGATATTATGTACAAATTTACATACGAATTTCGTATGGTATGGAAGGCAGGTACCATTAAGTACCTGAATGAGAAACGTCACTGTGGAACGTTAATCCCATGGCGCTCGAGCTAGGTCGCGGGTTACCCCTCCGCTTCCTTGGCTCTTGCGCCCTTCAGTTGTCTCTTACTCACACACGGAGGCTGGCTGCGGCTTCCCGAGAAAGGTATGGGTAACTGCCCCTTCGTTAGGGTCCACCATATCTCCTCGAGCCTACGACTTTAATTCCCTCCTTCGTATGTACGTATGCCTAGAGAAACAACTGGTAGGGTGCCCGGCTACGAGCAGGCAAGCTCTTGCATACCAGACCCCGCCTTCCTGTCTTTCTTTTTTCCTTGGATGCTATATAGCTTAGTTTTGCTTAGATTTGCGGTTTCCTTATAACATCTTCATTGTGAAGTGTTTGAGCAATTCCATTTGAGCCATCATATTTAAGTCTTTGTTTCGCCATGCTTAACAATTTGAGCCATTATTTTGCAACTTGTGCCATTGGTCGTTCGATTGTTCGAAGTTTACTCTTCCCCTGGATGGGAATGATGGGTATAAATCTAGTTTATCCTCGTTTGCGTCACTGATCAGATGACGAGGCATTTGGTACCCGTGTGTTCTGACACTTCTTCGCTTGTATACCACCGTTTCGTGCATTTCCCGACGCTAGTTCAACATTGCGACCAGCCACGTCGGGAAATCGTATTTCGTGTATCTCACGATACTTTGTCATGGATTTTATGTGCATTGCAAGTGACGGGCGAGGCATTGCCTCTTTCCTCGATCACTTGACTCGACTCGTGAAGTAGATTCGGAACGTGCACCGCACCCCGACGGCTGTCAAATCCAGCGCGATCGGTTTTGCTGAGTGCGACCGACACCCTGAGGTGCTCGCCACATACGAGCCAATTCGTCTGACGACGCAAACTCGTGGCAATACTGTGATGAAAACACAAGCACAAACAAACAACTCTCTTTCTCTCTTTCATGCCTGCATGTGGGTTTAGTATCAAAAAAGGTAGGACTTATCATGATATATTCCTGTTGCAAACTGCCATTAGTTGAAACCTGAAACTCTCATTTTTCCAATCTTTAATGCCTTATATCTCGGAAACTGTCCATTTTTGAGCTTGGTGCCTATGGACACTTTTATCAGCATGTTATGAACTACATTGTCCTACATTATTGTTGAATTTGACTGGGACCCAATACCCATAAGACCCTTGCGGGGTCCTTTGAATCACCGGAGTAAAAATTAGCGTAATATAAATATTAAATTTTTATTATTCATATTAGGCGTTAGTGATTCTAGCTCTTTGGTCAGCTGGTTAATTTACATATTACTTTTGGAAAAATCTAAGCACTCTGCGAGGCTCGAATCCGGGACCTTGGGTTCTTGAGTCAAACCGCCTTATCACTGCGCTACCGCTATTCTTTGGTAGAAACTAGTTTCACGACGTACACGTATACACGGAGAGAGATGTATGTGTGTTTAGTTAATGCTGCATGTGAGTTCTCTGGAAAAATCCTATAGGCCCTGCCCGGATTCAAACTTGGGTCCGCTGGCTCTCGAGTCAAGCATCTTATGCACTACACTACTGCTATACCTTGGTAGAAACTAGTTATATTGTGTGCATACGGAGAGTATCGACGTCACACACGAAATATTTGGAAAATTCTAGACCCTGCAGGACTCGAACCCCCCTGAAACCCCTGCTCTTGAGTCGCATAAGCGTGTGCGAGCATGTTCGAGCAGTAGGGATCATTTCGAAGACAAAAACTGCAGCGATTGTTGGAAGACGATACCTCCGGTCCCTGACTATCCGAATATTTTTACCTATGTGGGCCTTCTCACTTTCGAACTCGAAAAGTTTACAATGGGATTTGTTACCTCAAACTGGAAATCACAAGGAAGATAGAAGAGGTGAAGAGAAAGGAACGCACAATATTTTTCATAGAATTAATTTACATTTTATTCTCATACATTTTTCTTAATACAGGATTGAACCTGGTACACGGGAATATGATGTGCAGAGTGCTAGTGCAGAGCTGGAGACTAAGTACCCTTTTCGGCCGGATTTCAAGCGGTGACATCCACCATTCCCCTTCCACCGCTCCGCGCTCAGCGACCGAGGCGACGATCGCGGATCGTTCAGACCCGTCGCTGCGTAAGATGTCAGCTGGAGCGTACCCTCGTGTTTTATTATAATTATAATTTTTTCCTCCTTTAATAATCGCTTTAAAATATATATGTTTATGTGTTTTATTTTACACACATACACACATACATACATATATATATATATATATCAGGTGTAGTAAAAAGAAATCCATTATTTTTCCAATAGATGGCTTTAGTTATCTGTATCTCGCGTTGTATAAGTCCGATCGGGTTCCACTAGATGGCGTTAGAAAGATGAGATTTCGTACTAAAAAAACTTTTCTGACAGTTTTGTGATTAGTTGATTCAGTTTTGTTTGAACGCGCGTCAAAGACGGACACTAGCAAAGAGAAAATACGGCATATTTTACAGTTTTTCTTCGATAAAGGCGAAAACGCAAGCCAAGCGGCTGAAAATGTGAATAGTGTTTATGGTCCTGATACTGTAACAGCCAATCACATGCAATTTTGGTTTCATCGATTCCGTTCGGGTGATTTCGATGTCAAAGATGCACCACACACTGGAAGGCCAATTGTCGAAAATATCGATAAAATCATGGACATTGTCGAGTCCGACCGTCATGTAAGCACTGTTTCGATTGTCCAAGAGCTAAAGATTGCACAAAAAACCGTTTGGAACCATTTGAATAAGGCTGGATACAAAAAGAAGCTCGATGTATGGGTGCCATACGAGTTAACGAAAAAAAACCTCATGGACCGAATTTCCATCTGCGAACCGCTGCTGAATCGCAACAAAATCGACCCATTTCTGAAGCGGTTGGTCACTGGTGATGAAGTGTGGATCATTTACGACAACGTCAAGCGAAAACGGTCGTGGTCGAATCGCGGTGAGCCGGCGGAAACGGTGGCCAAGCCAGGATTGACGGCCAGGAAGGTTTTGCTGTGTGTTTGGTGGGATTGGCAGGGAATTATCTACTATGAGCTGCTCCCCTACGGCAAAACTCTTAACTCGGAACTGTACTGTCAACAATTGGATCGTCTGAAGGAAGCAATCGCCCAGAAGCGGCCAGCTTTGGCCAATAGGAGAGGAATTGTGTTCCATCAGGACAACGCCAGGCCATATACATCGATAGTGACTCGCCAGAAGCTCCGGGAGCTTGGTTGGGAGGTTCTTATGCATCCACCTTATAGTCCGGACCTGGCACCAAGTGATTACCATCTGTTCCTGTCCATGGCGAACAATTTTGCTGGTGAAAAATTCGCTTCGAGAGAGGCTTGTGAAAATCGACTTTCTCAATTTTTTGCCAATAGGGACGAGGGCTTCTATGAGAGAGGCATAATGAAATTACCTTCAAAATGGCAACAAGTTATCGAACAAAACGGCGCATATTTGACCTAAATCGGATTATTCTAACTATGGTAATTAAAGCCTTCAATTTCATGCAAAAATAATAGATTTCTTTTTACTACACCTGATATATACAGGATCATCGAAAAGTATTGGATCCCCCCTAATATCTTCAGTTAAAATGCATTTTGGAGAAAATGTCCAATAGCAAAGTTGTATGGTTTCAAGCGGGGAGTAAGATGATGACATTGACTTTGACCTTGACCATGTACTTCAAGGTCATTTCAAGGTCAATCTTATTTTTTTAAATAGAACCCCCAACATTTTATTGCATATTCTTATAGCTTATCTCGAGAGCTTTCCAAACACTATAACAGAACATTCTTTCATTAAGAACTTTTTGAGTTATAAAGGTTTGAAGTTAACAATTTTTTGAAACAAAATGTAAAATATCTTGTAAAATATTATTTAGTTTTCAGTAATCATAACCTTAATACTTTTATACGCGAAATAATGAGACCAATTAATTGGTTTAAAGAAAATACATTAATCGAAAAGTATCGGCTCCCTCTAATATTTTCAGTAAGAATGCATTTTGGAAAAATGTCTAATAGCAAAGTTGTACGGCTTCAAGCGGATATGCTAGTAGTCTATGGCGGAAAAGTGCCCGAAAGTGATCGCGAGAAGCTGCTCGATGTCCGAAGGTGTTAACGGGAATCTGCCCGAAAGCGTTGGCGGGGCCGATCTTTATTGTCTCACTATCGCAGGCACCAATAGTAATACAAGCTCTTGAGCAAACAATGCGGATCACTGATTTGAATCTTTGATGCAGTGCTGTCTTCTTCTTAGCGAGTAGCAGTCACCACATAGACGAAAACGAACAGCCCCAAAAATTGTTTCTGTAGCAAAAGAAGCCATTACGTTTCAATTGATTGTCCCAAACACCTTCATTTTGTTTCCAATAGTCCAGAATTTTTTCGTAAATATTATTAATTGATCTATATCTCTGATATAGATTTTCAGTTGCTCAACGAGCTTTTTGCTAATGCTGGTTGAAATAAACAAATCGATAGTTGGACCAACACTTAATAATTAGTATTTTTCTCTACTTAATTATTTAGATCAATTTCCTATCACTTACCTGATTAATTCTTCTTTGCTCTAATTAAGAATGGCGGAGCTTTCTAAAAGAGATCGAATAACACTGTTAATGATGCGAGGATGGTGAGATCAAGAGGGAGATAAAGCGGGTATAAAACAGTAACGCGATTATTTAATGAAAATTTTCGGAATGAAAATAATAGGATCTCGAAAAGTACTGTAATCCGTACTATTCAATGTTTCGAGGACAATGGTAGCGTTAAAAGCCGCCCAAGATCTGGTAGACGTAAAACAGCAACAAATAATGATAAGGCATTAGATGTTTCACAGTCTTTCGTTGAAAGTTCCCACATTTCCATCAATTGCGTTGCACAAGAACACGAAATCGGTCATGCATCTGTCAGTAAAATTCTGAAATTGAATAAATGGCATCCATACAAACTCCATTTGGTCCAAGAGTTGTCCGAAGACGATTTTGATAGACGCATCGAATTTTGTGATCTTATGATGGAGATGATTGTCGACGATCCTCTATTACTTAATAATATTGTTCTCTCTGATGAGGCAACATTTGAACTGACTGGAAATGTAAATAGACACGATTGTAAATATTGGAGTGACGTTAATCTTCACTGGAAAAGAGACAATCATACCCAATATCCACAAAAAGTTAACATATGGGCTGGTATTCTTAATGGTAGACCAGTTGGCTCTTTCTTCATTCAAGGGAATTTGACAGCACAAGTATACACAGTCATGCTTCGCGAACAAATTGTTCCAGATATTCGAGACATAGCTGGTGGAAATATGGATGAAATTTATTTCCAACAAGATGGAGCTCCACCTCATTATGGTGTCATTGTCCGTCAATATTTGAATGAGGTCTTTCAGAACAGGTGGTTAGGGCGAAGGGGTCATATTGAGTGTCCACCTCGGTCTTCGGACTTAACCCCACTTGACTTTTTTTTGTGGGGTTACTTGAAAAGTAAAGTTTATGCCACCAAGCCTCAAGATTTAGATGATTTAAGAGGGAGAATAACTCGAGAGATAGAATTAATACCGCCGGAAACGTTCCGAAATGCGGTTTCAGCTGTTTATAACAGATTGGCACATTGCCAGGCTGTTGAAGGGCAACAATTTGAACATTTGTTGTGAATTGTTTGGTACAATTGAATATTTTGCTCAAGCTGACCAATTGGAATGAAATTCGCCTTAACTGGTCGGAATCACACACCACTCTTGCCTTAACTGGCCGGAATCACACACCATTCTTTCCTTAACTGGTCGGAATCACACATCACTCTTGCCTTAACTGGTCGAGATCACACATCACTCTTGTCTTAACTGGTCGGAATCACACACCACTCTTGTCTTAACTGGCCGGAATCACATACCATTCTTGCCTTAACTGGTCGGAATCACACACCACTCTTGCCTTAACTGATCGAAATGACACACCACTCTTGCCTTTACTGGTCGGAATCACACATCACGCTTGCCTTAACTGGTCTGAATCACACACCACTCTTGCCTTAACTGGTCGGAATCACACACCACTTAACAAATTGTTAACTTCTATAAAAAATTTCTAACTTTTATAACTCAAAAAGTACTTAAAGAAAAAATGTTTCATTATAGTGTTTTGGAAAGCTCTCGAGATAAGCTATAATAATATGTAATAAACTGTTGGGGGTTCTATTTAAAAAAATAAGGTTGACCTTGAAATGACCTTGAAGAACATGGTCAAGGTCAAAGTAAAGGTCATCGTCTTATTTCCCGCTTAAAACCATACAACTTTGCTATTAGGCATTTTCTCCAAAATGCATTCTAACTGAAGATATTAGGGGGGTCCAATACTTTTCGATGACCCTGTATATATATATATATATATAATTACAACATAATGAAAAGAATGACATAAAAAAGTATAATTAGAGGATTATTGCAATAGATTTCCACATCATCTGTGAGGTACTATTGCTGATGCGTTTTTTTTTAAGTGGTTTCCCCAGTAGGCCTATTCCACTAAAAAATGAAGAATTACGATAGAAAGTATGGCTCAGCAGGAAAACTAGATGAAAAGAAGTAAATGATCATTTGGGAACAAGTAAACTAGGATTTCCTGGGTTGTTTAGACTGTACTATGGATGATATATCCAAAGACATTTTAGAAGAACTAGCTCGCATCAAGGAAGAAAGGAAAGTATGATTTAAAGAAGAACGTTTATTAGAAAATGCGTTATTGCAGCGGTCGAATCATTTGGAGATTCGATGACTTTCGAAAAAGCTGCAAGCATTCCATTAAATCTGTAAAATCACGGATAGATGGTACAGCTTCATCTTTAGAAGAGAAATTAAAATGTTCATTTGCGTCTTATTTGTATTATTCATTATGTATTTATGAGAGTACCGATAATCGGCATATGGATCAACTGTGTATTTTTGCTCGAATCGTACGTAAAACGATTTTTCACATGTCAAAGATCTTTCAGACTTTGTATCGTTGCAAGGGAGAACAACAGGTGTTGAAATCTTTAAGGCTGTTAGCCAAACTCTGCAAAAATTTGACATTGATTTCTACAAATGTTCGGCTGTAATCACAGATAGCATAAACGCAATGATAGGTTTGAAAAAACGGTTTCTTTGAACAAATAAGACAGCAAGGTTTTAAAATTTCTGTTACTTATTGCATCATTCATCAAGAAGCGTTGTCTTATAAGCTTAACCCCTTGACTGTGAATGACGTAAATATGCGCATGAAAATTTTGCCTCTCCGGCGTATTCTCTGCTCTAAAATTTTGTTTCCCTACCGAGCCATACATTTTATCGTATTTGTTCTTTATTATTTAGTGGAGTAGGCCTACTGGGGAAAGCACTTTAAGGGGCTTACCTAGTGTGACCACATGAAAATGAGGGCGATTTTCGAGGATTAAAAAAAAACTATTCTGCCATATATTTTAAAAGTTTGAGGCTATATTAAGTAACATTTGGAGAAGTTATAAAAATTATATTATGAAAAAATATTGACATATATTGGAAATATTAGTAATTTCCCGAAGGTAAAAAAAGAAAAGTAGCCCAACTGCTGCAGCGATAAGTGACGTCAGAGTGCCTGAAATAAAAAAAGACAAAAAAGGCGTTAAAGTAGATAAGTTTTCCTATACAGTGAACCAGGATTATGAAAAAATATTGAAAATTAAAAAAATTACGGTGTTGTAAAATAAAAGTTCGAATTTAGCAAAAAAAGTGCCCGTTTTTTGCGTGGCAAATTGACATTTGTTGACGGATTAAAAAAATCCTAGTTTACTGTATGACGAAACATGTACTGAGTATGCCTATCAAATTTGAAGTTGATTCATTAATTTATTCGCGAGTTATGACTGCAGCAAATTTCGAAAACATTGTTTCGAGAAAAACGCGTTTAAAGTTTTAACTATTGATTTTTTGTTATAAAAGAAAATTTATCATACTTACAGCTATTCAGCTATTCCAGGCCCATATAATTCGCCTTCCTCTTGTTCGAAAAATTGTTGCTGGGCCGCTGCAGCAGTCCTGCGAGCTGACCGATCCTCCTTTGAAGCCTCGCGGTGCCGTTTTTCTGCTACCATCATTCGTCTCATGTCTCGTTTTTCTGCATAATCTTTGGCAGAGGGCCCAATAATCACTTCCATTGTTTCAAATGCTTTCAAAATAGCTTGGAAACCTTCATTAAAAATTGCAACAGCAAAGAAATTGGCCAGTTCTATTGTTTTTAAACCACTGTGAAGGTGTTTAGGAGCAAAGTGCCACAACAAACCATTATAACTTTCGTTATTATTTTGTGTATTACTACCCTTACACCTGTTTAATAATTCAGGCCTACTTAAATCACTATAAATTGGCTCTAGAACTTCTTGAATCTGTAGGTCCAGAGGGAGATAGTCATGTTTAAATTTCGTCATGTCGTACTGGTTTACTCGGTCGACTGCTCCAGCGTGTGTCGATTTCCCTGGAACTTTCTTTTCTTATTGGTACTTCTACGCGCTAGAGTATCGTGTGTGCCTTTTCGAATATTAGATTGACTTTTCCCACTCATTTTGAATGAAATTCGCGCTGCGATGTGCTCTGCACAGTGGCTAAAAACTAAATGGGCCGCTTACGTATACCTGCGTCGAGCGGCTTCGAAACCTTTTGAGCTGCCAACAACGCTTTCGTACAAACATAAAGGGATTATTGTGAGTTCTTGGAACTACCAGGCTCTCTTTTCTATCTTTGAAGTATAAACGATTACGTCAAAGCCTAAGAACTACCGCAACTGCCTGGCGTCCTTCTTCGTCGGCGAGAATCGAGTTTATGGCCCCCGACCAGCTGCGCTGTCGTTTCATACCTGCCGTTTCTAAAACATTTCAGATACGACCATAACACTTCAGGATAATATTCTACAGATGTTAAACTGTCAAAAATTGCAAAAAAAACTTCGATTTTTTCAAACTGTCACACTAGGTAAACCCCTTAAAAAACGCATCAGCAATAGTACCTCACAGGTGATGTGGAAATCTATTGCAATAATCCTTTAATTATACTTTTTTTATGTCATTTTTTTCATTATGTTGTAATTATATATATATATAAATATATATATATATATGTATGTATGTATGTGTGTATAAAACACATAAACATATATATTTTAAAGCGATTATTAAGGGAGGAAAAAATTATAATTATAATAAAACACGAGAGTATGCTTCAGCTGACATCTTACGTAGCGACGGGCTTGAGCGATCCGCGATCGTCGCCTCGGCCGCTGAGCGCGGAGCGGTGGAAGGGGAACGGTGGGTGTCACCGCTTGAAATTCGGCCGAAAAGGGCACTTAGTCTCCAGTTCTGATCTAGTGATTTACGCTTACATTGACAAAAGATTTTCTTATATATTCGTACAATTAACTGATTTTTTCGTTCACAATCATTGGTAAACAAATTGTTAAACTGCTCGAGGTTATAACCCTGATACATAAAGTAAAGAAAAACACAGCAATAATGACCACAAGTCGCCGATAAGAGTCCCTGAAGAAAGGTATTCCATTGATAAGCGACGTAATTTCTTCTAAAACGCAGGAGAAATCATGAGTCCCGGGACGGCATCCCGTAGCTGTCGAAGTGGCCGTAGATATAGCAGTTCCATTCCGATCGACGTAGAATGCGACCCAGTGCTGTCCCGACGTCATGATCGTCCATATTAGCGACTACTGCCGTCGACCTCATTCATACCCTCGGTAGTCTGTCGGCTGGATAGACGCCGGTGTATCTAGCATTGAGATGTTGCAATGCGTGTTGAATTTCGAGCGAATTCATTTTATATAACTACGTTTACCCCTGATAACGTGATTGTTATCGTCCTCGACGGTTTGACGGAATATTTCAATTCAGTATTTGTCTCGTTTTCCTCTTCTTCAACTTGTTGCTGATACTGGCTTACCTGGTATTGTACGATTTTTCACACTTCCAATTTCCTGAAAACGCCTTATCGTTCTTTCAACGGTAGATTTTGAAATGGCATTATCCTGATTACGAAAAGTTTCATTAAAAAGCCGCCTCACATCATTGTACTACCTTAGTCGATCATCCCATCCTCTCATCACCAAAAGAGATATGCGTCCTCGTTCTGAAAGACTTGCCATATTGACAAGCAGAAGTGGTAAGATTTAGTCTAATCGACTAAATTAATATTTGGATCAATTCAAAGTTATTCTAAAGATAGTGCTGAAGAATAATAATGAGCACGGAATGAAGTGCAATTAAGTCAGCTTACAACTAGCTTCAAACTGTTTCTTAATAATTTTCAAAAAAATAGAGGAATTTCAGTCGAGTTTGCGATTCACTAAACTGTAATGAGTATTAAATGAGTAAATGGAAGAAGTAAACATCGAACAGCAGAATAGTTCAAATAAATAAATAACTGAAATAAATCAATCAACGAAATTAAGACAAGCCAATAGGAGCCAACGCCTGTAAGTTAGCCGCGCAATTATTTTTACGAGTTGTCTGGATCATCCTCCGATCTTGTCTTAGTTGGCTCGATCACTCCGACCTTGCCTTAGTTGGCCGGATCATCCTCCGATCTTGCCTTAGTTGGCTAGATATCTTACTTTGAAAAACTCGATAACTTCGGAACAACCTATTCAAATTGGATAAATTCATAGTGCTTTGAAAAGTTCTAAAGAAGGGCTATAAGAATATGCAATAAAAAATTGGGAGTTCCATTTAAAATATCCGAGGTGACCTTGTCCTGACCTTGATGACGTCACTCAAGGTCAAATTGTTAAGATCGGTAAATAGATCTCTTTCAACGTTACAACTTTTGTCTGAAGAATTTTTTTATAAAGTGTATATTTTTCAAAATTTTCAGAGGTCCCGGGGTTTTTTCTTCACCCTGTATAAAATATATATTAGGTTGCTTGAAAAGTTCTTTTCAAATTTTCTATATAAATGCATAGCACAATATTTGTACAGACAGATAGAAAAGAAGTTTATCGAAGTGAATATATACCGTTTTGTTCAACAACCTTGATCCATATTTCAGAAAACTACATGATGCCTTTGCTCCAAGATGATTTTTTACTGGCGAGGTGACTTTTGAGAACTTCCAAAGAATTCTTCGAATTCTTGTCCCTAAGAAAATTTTTCAAAAAGAAAAATAAATAATAGTCAGCAGTATGGAGCAAGATCGGGAGGAAGAACCCATTCGAAGTCTAACAACTTCCTATGGATAGACATTACGATGTACGAGGGTGGTCCGATAAGTACTTAGCCTACAAAAGAAAAACGAAAGTTTTGGAAAAGTGGCGATTTATTTCTCAACATAGTCTCCTTTTAGCTCGATACACTTGACCCAGCGATGCTCCAACTTCTTTAACCCGTCTGGAAAATACGTTTTCTCGAGGTCTGCAAAGTAGGCCTCCGTGGCGGCGATGACCTCCTCATTCTACTCAAATTTCTGCCCGGCGAGTGACTTTTTCAAGTTTGGAAACAAAAAGAAGTCGCATGGGGCCATATCTGGAGAATACGGTGGATGGGGCAGCAGTTCGTAGCCCAATTCGACCAATTTGACCGTAGCGAGGGCGGAGGTGTGAGCCGGTGCGTTGTCATGGTGGAAGAGCACTTTTTTCTTCGCCAAATGGGGCCGTTTTTTCTGCAATTCGGCGTCGAATCGGCCCAATAATTCGGCATAGTACAGCCCTGTGACCGTTTTGCCCTTCTCCAGGTAGTCGATGTAGATCACACCTTGTGAATCCCAGAAAACGGTGGCCATCACCTTTCCGGCCGATAGGACAGTCTTCGCCTTCTTCGGAGCACGTTCGCTGGGTGAAGTCCACTGTTTCGACTGTTCCTTGGTCTCTGGTGTGTACCAGTGGATCCATGTTTCGTCGACGGTCACGAAACGACGCAGAAACTCCTTCGGATTGCGCTTAAACAGCGTCAAACACTGCTCTGAAGTGGTCTCACAGTTGCGCTTGTTGTCCGGAGTGAGCAAACGCGGCACCCATCGCGCCGACAGCTTTCTCATGCCCAAAATTTCATGCAGGATATGACCCACGCGGTCTTTTGAGATGCCTACTGTCTCAGCTATCTCGCGCACCTTCAATCGGCGGTCTGCCAATACGAGATCGTGGATTTTTGTCATGTTATCCTCCGTGGTAGCCGTTTTCGGGGCACCTGGGCGTGGCTCATCAAAAACCGACATGCGACCACGTTGAAACTCATTAAACCAATTTTTGACGGTCGCCATCGAAGGAGAAGAGTCACCGTACACAGCATCCAAGCGCTCTTTGATTTCGCTGCACGATTTCCCTTCCAAAAACAAGAATCGAATCACCGACCGATATTGCTCTTTTTCCATTTTTCTAAAATCCGCGGACACGCCCGCTTCCACACGCGGTCAAAACAAAACTACGAGTCCGATTCAGCTGAAATTTCGACAGTAGCCGTCTACGAGAATGTACTACACGATAGTAAATTTCTCTTGCGATAGTGGCGCCATCGGGCGGTGAGGCTAAGTACTTATCGGACCGCCCTCGTAAGCTCTGTCGTTATTATAGTGGGAGACAACTTCGGCTATTGAACAGTTCAAGACGCTTCCGTGCGATGGCAACCTTCAGTCCGTCTAATTGAAGGCTATATTTCGGGGCGTTGATGATTTCGTTTAACTGAAGAAGCTCATAATACTTAAAATCCCACTAAATGCTTAGAAGAACCTTTTTCGGGTAAAGCCCCAGTTTGGCCACTATTTGCGTAGACGCGCCATTGGTTCCTCACGATCTTTTGCGGCTAACATTAATATATAGAATCCAACTTTCATCGCTTGTTATGATCCTCTTTAAAAACGGTTGCTTTTAATGTCATTAAAGCAGCATATCGCAGATATTCACATGTTCCACCAGCTACCACCCATTTCGTATAGCACCCAGATATCCAGTCGAATTGAAAACTCAGCTTCCTCGGATAATCACACATAGTAAAGATGGACTTATTCAGAGTGTCGGTGAGTTTTCTAACGATTACTTGCGAATTTTCGCGCATCAAGTCCTCAAGAAGCGTTTCATCAATCTTCTGAAGTCTGCCGGAATTAACTAGATCTTTCAGACTGAAATTGCCAGCTACGAATCCTCGATATTACTTCTGAACTTTCTAGTGCGTGATGCAGGTGTCTCCATATACAAAGAACATCTCATTCAAGATCTGCGAAGCCATGAAGCTACGCTTGAAGTAATATAGCATCATATGGCGAAAATGGATTTTCCGGCTTTCCATTTTCAAATTAATTTTTGACAAAATAGTTATACTTAGGAAGATCTGCGAAGTTTCTTTGGCGAGCTCATAGATCCAGGAAAGTTTGTTGACAAGTACAAAATCGTCTAGAGTGCTCTCGCTCTTGTTAATTATACCGAAATGCGAAGCATGTAAAATTTAAACGATTTTCCAAGCAACCTAATAACATATATATAATTATGGTAGTATATAATGTTTTATATTCACGTACAGAAGATAGGAGGAGGAATTTAATTTTCAGGTATAAATTAGAACATGTAACTGATTTGAGTGCAGAACGAACCGTGCCAACTTCTGAGAATTGTGGTCATAATGCTGTATGTAATGTCTATGAATATAAAGAACTACGATTAACAGCAGGCGCACAAGCTGCTGACATAAAAGAATGCATCGCTAGCCACGAAAAAGCAATTGAGTACATATTTATTCTTACATACAATACTTAATATTATATTCAATATATTTTTTGATAATTATAAAGTATAAACAAATATACATATATATCCAGTGCTAGACAAAATAAATTATATACCTTTCAATAAATTGAATTTGTTCGTGTAACTATCTTTTTAACAAACAAATAAGTTATTAGATACAGGAAATTGAAAGCATTTCAAGGTATTTAAATATAGAAAATATGAAATAGTAAAAATTGTGCTCAATCTTTTTGTAAAACGTTTATTATTTAATATTGTTACATTTTGTCCAAAGTAAATCATACACTTATATAATATAACGTAGGTAACTGTCAATTTCGTCGTTTTGCTATTGTTCGTCATTCTACTGTTTGTTTATATTAGTACTACTAGAATTTATGTGTTCGGTGAGTGAGTAGTAACTATAACGAACAACTAACAAACTATAAGAACAATCACGGAAGCAAGTTTCTCTTGATATCCGAAATTTGGTCATTCGCGATCAACAGAATAATGAATCTTTTAAGATAATTGCTAATAAATACTCGATCTCTGTTGAAGCAGTTCAACACATTTGGAAAAAATATGAAACACATGGGATAGTGGCAAACTATTCCGGAAAAGGTCGAAAATGGGCTGCAACTTTTCGTGATGATATCAGAATCGTTCAAATGGTAAAACAAAATCTGAAGCTGGCATCACGAAACATTGCGGAATCGATGAACATGACTGTCAGCGGCCGCACTGTGCGTCGCAGGCTTAGTAATTTGGACTAAAAAACATGTTTGCGTCAAAGCGTCCCTTTATCAATAAAATAAATAAGAAGAAACGATTCAAGTTTGCCAAAAAGTATGCGAAAATGCCTCTAGATTTTTGCAAAGAAGTATTATGGTCTGATGAGAGCAAGTTTGAGTTATTCTCACAAAATTGGCAGTCTAGAATGTGGCGAAAACCTGGTGAGGCTCTCAAAGAAGTTAATATTCAGAAGACTGTAAAACATGGAGGCGGTAATATCATGGTATGGGGGTATTTTGCATAATGTAGTGTCGGTAATTTGGTTCGAATTGAACGTGTTATGACAACAGAAGGATATATTGATATATTATGCGAGTATTT
The DNA here is from genome assembly GCF_003227715.2 of Harpegnathos saltator. Lineage (NCBI taxonomy): Eukaryota > Metazoa > Arthropoda > Insecta > Hymenoptera > Formicidae > Harpegnathos > Harpegnathos saltator. The sequence continues at coordinate 292,938 of NW_020230083.1, forward strand.
GGAAGATTTCTTTTGAAATTGGGTTTAGAAAATAACTTTATCTTTCAACAAGATAATGACCCAAAGCATAAGGCGAAGAAAGCCACTGCCATACTTTTTCAAATCTAATAAAATAAAATTGCTCGAATGGCCACTGCAATCACCAGATTTAAACCCCATTGAAAATCTGTGGGCTTATTTAGACGAGAATGTGAATAAAATGAATGTGACTGACAATCATCCTACGAGTATGCAGCACTCCAGAAAGCCTGGGAGGAAATTGATCCTGAATACATGAAGAAATTAGTCGAGAATATGCCCCGCCGATTGGAAGCAGTACTAAAAGCTAAAGGAGGCCATACAAAGTATTAAGCATCATTAGAATTAACTTTATTTGTTTGTTAACTATTACTTTTAAAAGTGTATGAGTTATTTTGTCCAGGGCAAAATACAACAATATTGAATAATAAACATTTTACAAAATAATTGAGCACAATTTTTACTATTAGGGACTTGAATAAGTTCTCGCTGTTTTTTCGTGAAAATGAATGTTTTATTTAAAAAAATTAGTAAAGAACATGTCATTGAAAGTATTGTCCATCGCTAGCCACTACCTTCTCCCATCTTTCTGGTAGCATACGAATACCATGTCGAAAGAACGACTCATCTTTTGAGGTTATCCACGAATCAACTTATTTTTTAACATCTTCATAAGAATGGAAGTGCTGCTCAGCCAGGCCATGAGTCATCGATCGGGACAAGTGGTAATCGGAAGGAGCAATGTCCGGTGAATACGGCGGGTGGGGTAGGACTTCCCATTTGAGCGTTTCCAAATAGGTTTTGACCGGTTTTGCAACATGTAGCCGAGCGTTGTCATGCTGCAAAATTACTTTGTCGTGTCTTTCCGCGGCCATTTTTCCTTCAATGTTCGGTTCAAACACACCAATTGTAGTTGATAGCGATCTCCCGTGATGGTTTCATTGGATTTGAGGAACTCATAATATACTACACCCAGCTGATCTCACCAAGTACAGAACAAGTGTGGAACCATGGATATTCGGTTTTGCCGTCGATGTTGATGCATGGCCGAGCTTACCCCATGATTTTCTACGCTTCAGGTTATCGTAGTGTATCCACTTTTCATCGCCAGACAATAAGATGCAAAACACCTTTCCTTTTCTGCCGTTGGAGCAGCTGTTCACACGTGAGAAAACGCCGTTCAACGTCTCTCGACTTCAATTCGTACGGTACCCAATTTCCTAGCTTTTGAATCATTCCTAATGCTTTTAAACGTTTGGCAACTGTTGTGTGATCAACTCTTAATGATTCTGCAAGTTCATTTTGCGTCTGACATGGGTCTTCATCGAGTAATGCTTTCAATTCTTCGTCTTCAAACTTTTTCGGTGCGCCAGAGCGCTCTTTACCTTCAACATCAAAATCATTATTTTTAAAGCGTCTAAACCAATATCTGCATGATGTTTCCGACAGAGCATGGTCACCGTAAGTCTCCACAAGAATTCTATGTGCTTCAGCAGATCTTTTTGAAAAAAGTAATGCAGTAAAATTTCCCGCAAATACTCTTTTTTGGCACGAAATTCGACATGTTTAACGCTATGAAAAAATATGTTGTTTACGCTTCGGCGGAATAACATGTACTGCCACTTCGAGTCTTATGGTGGAGTTTCATAATGAAGTTGGCTATAGTATTGCCCGATGCAAAAAGGCTAAGATAACATCATTTATCAGGAAACAGTGAGAACTTATTCAAGTCTCCAATATGATTATTATGCGAAAAATATTCTACTAAAAATATAATAGAATAAAAATTATATGTGTGCGTATGCGCGAGTAAGAGGGCTGTTTGATAAATTAGTGACTTGGACAAGAGATGGCATACAAATCGCAAGTCTAATTTTATTTTTGACATTTGTCATCTTATTTAAGTATACACACAAAATTTCAAGTAGATCTATCAAATAGAAATTTTTTGATAGCGTTTGAAAGCAGATAAATTTATGTTACTTTGATACAATGAGAAAAAATGAATTCTGAGTTCCGTTTATAAAGCATTATTTTTTGTATGGAAAAACCATTGAGGAAACTGAAGAAAAGCTAAAAATTTATCATGAGGACTTTACTCCATCGTATGGAACAGTTCACAAGTGGTTCATTGAATTTCGTTATGACCGTACAAGCACGAATAATACTGAGCGTCCGAGATGTCCGAATAAAGTTACAATTGAAGAAATGGTCAACAAAATCCGTAATATTGTGTTGGACGACTGTTGAATAAGGATACGTGAGATAGCTAAGATAATAAATATCTCAGACGAATGTATTTTTCATATTCTGCATGAACATTTGAACATGAGAAAGCTATCGGCAAGATGGATGTTGTGTTTGCTCACAGTTGAACAAAAACGGAATCAGGTGACCATTTCGAAGCAATGTTTAGACATGTTCAAGCATAATCCGAGTAAGCTTTTGCAGCGATATGTAACCGTTAATGAAACATAGATCCATCACTATATTCTAGAAATGAAAGAGCAATTAAAACAATGGATTTCTTCTGGCAAATGTGTTCGTAAGAAGAGAAGAACGGTTCCATCGGTTGGAAAGATCATAGCTACAATTTTCTGGGATTCGAGAGCATAATTTTTCAACTTAAGAAAACGAAAAAACGATCACAAGATTGTATTACGCCTCCTTATTGGATCGATTTTATACTGAATTTGTGGAAAAGTTCATTTGGCGAAGGAAAACATTCTCTTTCACCACGACAATGCACTAGCTTGTGTACATGTTGCAACTATCACACACATACACACACACGCACGTGCGCGCGCAGTATTCTCCCTATTCTCCAACTTTGACCCTTTGCGACTTCTTTCTTTTTGCAAACATGAAAAAATGGCTTAGTGAGAAAAGATTCGCATCGAACGAAGTCATCGTCGAAATAAACACCTATTTTGCAGAGTTTGAGAAGTCATATTTTTGTGAAGGCATAGAAGTTGTAAAATCCTTGAGCAATATATATCAAAAAGGAGACAGTAAATATGCAGAATAATGGACCATTCACCTACGATCTTGATGTTAACATATATTATAGAATTGGAAAATATAATATCTATATATAGTATCAGAAAATTACATCATATTCATTACACTTTCTTTCTTAATAATATTTTAATAAACAATGAGCGACGATTAGAACTTTTTGATTATTACTCAGGAGGCTTAGTTCTATAATATATGTCAACATCAAGATCGTGGAAGGATGATCCATTATTCTATATATTTACCAAGGAGACCATGACAAAAATCGAATTTTGATAAAAACAACCCAGGTAACAGACTGACGTCAAATGACATAATAATAACGTCTTAATGATAAATCTAATGTCAATAAAATGTCAGCAAACGTCAGGCTGCTACTTGGGAATTCTCTCCTTTCAAAGTCACAGACTTATCAAACAGCCCTCGAGTGAGTTATCGTCTTTAAATATTTAAGATATCTTTTACATTTTTCTTTATTAATTAGATGCGCACAATTAGTGCACTGTATTTATACGGGATCTCTCTTCGTTGGAGTAGGATTGAATGTAATCACCATAAGTATTGCAGCAGTCCAAGTAAGTGTTTACTAATATAAGTGACTTTTGGAGCTTTGAAAAGCTCTATCTTCTCTCCAAATAAACAAAAAAACAGTTCTTCCTAATATATTCATTATTTTCTTTTTTCATTTAGTTGGTAAGCAAGATGTTTCGATGGGCTGAAATGATGATGTCTACTGCATTTCTAATTGGCGTCACGATGAATATGTTCTTTTTAAGTTTGATAGCGCAATATTTATTGGATCATAGCTTAAATATTCATGAATCGGCGTGAGTTTTTGAACGATATCCATATTTGCGAATGCTGTTTGTATAAAAATATATTAAAAACGTATTGTGACAAATGTATTAAAATCGATAATTTTTCAGATATTCAGGTGCTTGGTATAATATGCCTGCTAAAATACAAAAAGCTATTGTATTGATCTTCATAAGAAGTCGTTTACCGTGTCAGTTGACAGCTGGAAAATTGTTTATAATGTCGTTGGAAAGTTTTTGCTCGGTAAAATATATTTGAAAAAATTGATTATTGAAATATCGAAATTCTATATCGAAATATTATATTATAAATTAATTCAAATTTTTTAGATAATGCAGACTTCGATGTCCTATTTTACGGTATTAGTATCTTTTCGATAAATATCTGCAGCAGTTTTGTTTGAAATTAACGCACACTTTTTATGTTTAGAAGAAATAATAAAGGTTATATATTTAGTATTAATAAATGACTTATTTGATATTTATGACTACAGCGAACTATTTAAGTCTGCACTGTTTGAAGTACTTTACTATTCTGAAGCAATTCACTATTCTGATGTAAATGTGATATTAATATTATAATGTGTTAGATTTGAATTGGAATTGCTTTTTTTTATGTCAATTCTCAACTTTTTGTGAAAGTTCTAACTTACTTTATTAATCTCATATTATCCTGATGAAAAAAATTTCTCAGGTTTTCTCAAAAATTTTTTTTGAATCTCTCACCATCTAGATTTTTGAGAAATTCGGAAAAAATATGAAAAGCTTTTCAGATTTTTTGAGAAATGACTTATGAAGATTCATAGAAAAATTTTTCAATTTTGCTTAAAAATAATTGGGTGAGAATTTTTAGAATTTTCCGGTATCTTTATGCATTAATATTTCTGAGCAATATTAATATTTCTTAATTTTTTTCCGATTAAGAATGGATTAAAGTAAATATGAAGGAAGTAAATTAGAATTCTCAGAATTTTTTATTATTCATAAACACTTCTCATTGTATCTTTTTCTGTGTGGGTAAAAATCTGTGAAAAATATTAAAAACTTATTTTAAAAGAACTAACCAGAGATGAGTACATGTGTATGTATGTGAGAATTCTTAGAATATAGAAGTATTTCTATATATGAAAATTTTAGAGAAATTTTAGTCGAAAAATTGTTGAAAAAATTTATACATAAAATATTCTTTACATATAAATGCTTAATATATAGGGTGTCTCATAACAATTGTTACAGAGTTCGTGAATACATATAGCGGGTTGAGCCAAACATAAAAGTCCTTTGAAATATTTACAATAATTATCGAGTTATTAATTACAGAAATCTGACGAGTGAGCGCGCTCTGAGATGGATGACTGGAGAAGCGTCGCAACTATACCACGGCCAAGGCGATCCAGCAAATATTGGCGGCATGCGGCGAGGAGAAGGATAACGCGCTGCTATTTGTGTTTTATCTCGCTGTATCTATGTTTGGTTGCACGCCACCAATAGTTACTAAATCGATTGGGCTGTGTTGTAGACCGAGAGGCTGCGACGCTTCTTTAATCATTCGTCTCGTCAGATTTCTGTAATTAATAACTCGATAATTATCGTGAATATCGCAAAATGATATGGGACTTTTATGTTTATCTTAACCCACTCCATATCTTCACGAGCTCTGTAACAATTATTATGAGACACCCTGTATATATAAAGTGGCCCACATAAAGTATGACAACTCAAAATCTCTAAAAATATCTGTTGTTCAAGAAAATTATTTATGACAAAGTTTTATGTATTCGAGAGGTATTTAAATTATTTAAAAAAAATTTTTTTCATCACTTGTTATTGGGTATAGGAATAAGTTTTAATCGTTTTTTATGTAGATAAAAAACAGTTTGAATATGAAAATATCAAATGATTTTATTCAAAATACTTTCCATTTGAAGCGACAACCTTCGCCCATCTTTCGGGCAATAAACGAATTCCTCGAGTGAAGAATTCTATTTCTTTCGAGGCGATCCAGTCATCGACCCATTTTTATATGCTGTCATATGAGGTGAAGCGCTTTCCAGTAAGTGCCGACTGCATCGACCGGAACAAATGATAGTCTGAAGGGGCAATGTCTGGTGGGGTAAGATCTCCCATTTCACCCCTCCTAAGTATGTCCGGACGGGTTGACCAACATGTGGCCATGCGTTGTCGTACTGCAAAATCAGCTTCTCGTGTCTATCGCGCCATTCCGGCCGTTTTTCTTGAATAGCTTGTTTCAAACGCATTAGTTGAAGTCGGTAATATTGGGAATTAATAGTTTCGGACGGTTTCAGAAGCTCATAGTCGACTACACCCCGCATATCCCACCAGATACAGAGCATGACCTTTGACCCGTGAAAATTGTGCTTTGGCGTTAATGGACCTGGTTCACCTGGCTTCACCCATGCTAGTTTGCGTTTAAGATTGTCGTAATGAATCCATTTTTCCTCGCCAGTGATGATCTGATGCAAAATACTCTTTCTTTCTTGTCGTTGAAGCAACATTTCGCACGTGACCAAGCGCCTTTCAATGTCCCTTTCCTTCAACTCGTGTGGTACCCAATTTCCAGCCTTCTGAACCATTCCCAGCACATGTAGGCGTTTTCCAACGGTGGATCGATCAACATCCAATGCTGCAAACAATTCTTCAAGTGTCTGACATTGATCAATATCAAGCAATTTCTCAAGTTCCTCATTTTGGAACTTTTTTGGGGCACTATCGCGTTCTTTGTCGTTGACATCGAAATCACCACTTTTGAAGCGTTGGAACCAATATCTGCAAGTTGGCTCCGATGGAGCATGGTCGCCGTAAACATCCACAAGCAAACGGCACGTTTCCGCAGCACTTTTCTTCAAAAGATAGTAGTGGAGAAGAACTTCCCGCAAATGTTGCTTTTTTGAAACAAATTCCGACATTTTCGATGCGATATGAATATTTGCTGTTTGCACTCCAAACAAAAGTCTTATACTGCGTTTAACAACTTACATATACACCTTTTAAATCCATGTATCGAAAGGTTAGAAAAGATGCAAGCAATACTATTAATGCCATCTATGGGGAAACGATTAAAACTTATTCCCATACCCAATACAATTTTTTCCTACTTTTCTGACAATAAATGGATTCCACAATGGAAAAGATATACAGTTCTGGACAAAATACACACTTTCACGTTTGCGTGATTAACTTGTCTTGAGAAAAATAAAATATGTATTCGGACAAAAAGAAGGTTTCTTAGTCCACTTTTAAGTTTTACATGAAAAAAATTCTAAAAACTTTAAAAATCTTTCAATAGTCAAATTCGTCACATTTATTACCATATTTACCTTGAATAAAATTGCTTGCAAACGCCGAGATTTACTTTTGATCAGATTTTCAATGTGTTGCTAGTCGATGTTTTTCCCATCTTTCTTCTAATGTTTTAAATAACTTACTTTGTTCGTTATGTCGCTCTTGTCAACTTTCTGATCTAAAATGGACTGCAGGTTTTCAATTGAAATTGAATTTAAATATAGCGATTGCATGAACCAATCCAGTGCTTTAGTCATCAAGTTATGTAAAAAGATAGTAGTTTTACGAATGATATGTTCTAAATCAATAGTTTATTGGGAGATAAAGAGAGATCATATAATGAGACACAACCGCCTCGTTACTACCGGCCCGATCGACCATCTGTCGGGCCAATGAACAGCGCTTAGCGCAGTGTTGCTATTAGGTGTACAAATTTGCTTCCGCCAAAAAATGGGACGTTCATTACGATAACCCCAAGCGCAGGAAATCATGGGCATATCCCAGCTATGCTTCCACGTCGACCAGCCAAACCGAATATTCACGGCTCCAAGGTCATGCTTTGTATTTGGTGGGACCAGCTCGGCGTAGTGTATTATGAGCTGTTAAAACCGACTGAAACAATCACAGGCGATCGTTATTGAACGCAATTAATGCGTTTGAACCAAGCATTGAAAGACAAACGGCCGCAATACAACGAGAGACACGATAAAGTGATTTTGCAGCATGACAATGCTCGAACCCCATGTTGCGAAAGTGGTCAAGACATGCTTAGAAACGTTGAAATGAGAAGTCCTATCCCACCCACCATATTCTCCAGACGTTGCTCCCTCTGACTATCACTTGTTTCGATCAATAGCACACGGCCTGGTTGACCAGCATTTCCGGTCTTATGAAGAAGTAAGAAATTGGATCGATTCGTGGATCTCTTCAAAAGATGACTAGTTTTTTTCAACGCGGAATTCGTACGCTGCCCGAAAGATGGGAGAAAGTAGTGGCCAGCGATGGACAATATTTTGAATCATAAATGTATAACCAGTTTTTTACAATAAAGCCTCGAATTTCGGAAAAAGCAGCGGAAGCAAAGTTGTACACCTAATAGATGCAATATATTACAATGCTACAACGCATGCGTGAGATGACGTAAGCTCTATGCGAAAGCATATGCTAATGACGGCAATAAAGCGCATCACATGGTACATGGAGGGGCCTGCGCTATTCAATCAGCTATCTTCCTATATAGTTTTCCCGCGTTTTTTGCTCGAGTGCCTTATCCCAGGTTATGTTGTCTAGTGGATACTAAGTAACAGTTACGTTACATTAACATTAAAATTTCTCACTCGACTATGTAACTGTTACATAATAGTTGTATTATGTAACAATGACATTGTTAAGTGAAAAATTGTAATGTAAATTGAGAATTACTATCGGACCAATTAAAACAACCACGATTTAGATTACGTAATTTACTCGATTGCAATTCTCAATGCATAGTATAATACGGGCGCCAGTAGAAAGAGGATGAAGAGGACGAGGGAGAGGCGGCAGAGGCAGCAGTGGCGGCAACAGCAGGGAACTGCGGATGCAGCGGTGGCTGCTACCCCAGCGTCGAACCGGAGAGGATTCAGGGGAGAGATCTGCCAACACGGCAGCCGGCAAGAAGGTCGTCCGTAAGGGAGTGATCGGGATCAGACGGAGAAGGTAGAGGTGGCCCCTCCCAAGGCCCCTCAACCTCCGGATGCCACGATAACCTGGGCGAAAGTCGTAGCGAGAAGGGAAAGAAGGAAGACGGAGGACAAGGACAAGGGGAAGAGGAACCCTCCTCCTCCAAAAGCTGGACGCGGAGGAAGGGGCCAGGCGGTAGCACGGCGAATAGGGCTGAAACCGCCCCGCTCAGCAGCCATCACCGTCACCTGCCCCCAGAACTCATACAGAGAGTTTATGCAGGAGGCCAGGCTCATCAGCCCGGCGGATCTGGGGATCAATAGATCCCTTAGGGTCCGCCAGGCCCTCACGCCGGCGGAGGAGCTCATCCAGCTGACGGCGGGGAAGGGCCCTGGTTATAGGGTACAGAGGCTGGTGAAGACAACCGTGTTGCGGCACACCGGACACGATCTTACCGACCGGTGCCAAGGAGGTGGTGGCTGCACTATCCCAGGCTGGGGGATGCTCCCCGGCAGAGGTCTCTGTCAGCCAGATGAGCATCTCCCAGCGGGGGATAGCGGCGGTGGTGATGCGGTGCCCGCAGGCGGCGGCCGTTAAGATCGTCAAGGCGGGGCGGGTCCTGGTTGGTTGGACTCGTGTCGGGGTGGCGGCGCTGCCCGCTCGCGTCGTGATCTATTTCCGATGCCTGGCGGGGTCACGTGCGCGAGCGGTGTACGAGCGCCGTCGACCGTAGCGGTCTATGTTACTGCTGCGGTAAACCCGGCCACCGCGCCGCACAATGTCACGCGGCGTTGGCACACTGCACCGTGTGCGCTGAGGCGGGCAGGCCAGCAGAACATAAGGTCGGCGGACCTTCCTGCAAACCCTCCTCCGGGAAGAAGAGAAGAGGGGTAAGGAAACCGGGCGGACCTAGTACCCGGGGGAAGATGGGGAGTGGTCCCCCCCTTTTTTGTTGTTCCAGGGGAAATCCATCATGGATACCCTCGGGGGGGGGCCGAGGGTTATATCGGACTCCTACCAACTAAAACCCCTGCGGGATGTCTACCGTTCGGGCCGAGATGGGGGGAGTCAGGGGAACTACGACAGTATTTCCTCCCCGACATTCCGGCCCTAGGGTTCTTATAGAGCCCCACGCCCAAGTACCGCGCTTCTTCCCTAAAAGGAATTGGGAGGTGTGGTGCCCCGGCTGGTTGCCCGGTCAGGTTGGCCTTCCGGTTCCGTTACGGAGATGGGGCACATCCATCCCCTCTCCAAGCCCCCCTCACTACTTGAGGGGGGCAGGGAATGGGGCCCGTCCCCAAACGGGCCACCATTCCCCTTGCACTATCCTGTCCGTGGCGAGGGAGGAGTCAGGTTTAACCCCGTCTCCCCCCTCGCCAACGGAGGCAAGCCCGAGGCGGCCGAAGGAGATCCCGACGAATCGGGGGCCTCTCCTCAGCCAGCGCCACCTTGGGCCCGCTTCCTGCCCCCGGGGAGCGCTGCCTCTGCCGCCCCCTTCAGCGGTTTTCGTGGCGGCGCTCCCACTCGGCGGTCTCCTTATTGGACATTACGTCCTTACAGAAGGAGGCCGCCGCCCCCCAAACCTTCTCGCTCCCGCACATAGCTTGCACCATGCGCGGGAGCGAGAGCTCCCCCACTCGGCACCCCACCGCCCGGGCGAGGACACGGCGCTGCTGGCTTTATGCGGGGCATGCTGCCAGCGTATAGTGCGCCGTGTCCTCTTGTACCGGGCAGTGGTGGCATCGGGTGGTCGGCTCCTTCCTGATCCGGTGCAGGTACCGACCGAAGCACCCGTGCCCGGTCAGCACCTGCACTAGACGGAAGGTGAGTCCACATCCCTTCCTGCCTGCCACCTCGGGTAGACAGGGGCGGACAGCCTCGGCCGTTTAAAGCCCGGATCCGTGGAGGTCGGATAACATGTCCGCCCACCGCTTCAGGACTCAGGCTCTGGCCTGGGACCTCAAGCCCCTCAGGCTCCTGGCCGATAACTGCCCCTCCTCGCGGAGCTCCCACACCCTTCAATACAGGATGCTTCGCTCCTCTACGAGGAGCTCCACGGGAGGGGTCCCGGCCAGGGTAGTCGCCGTCATATACGATATAGTGCGGTACCCTCGAATCGCTCTCATAACCACCGACCGCAGGGCCTAGCGCATAAGGCGTTTACCGCGGCCGGTGGCCATTAGCTGAGGCGCCCATATAGGCGCCTCATAGAGGGCTATCGAGAGCACCGCACCCACGTACAGGCGGCAAGCCCTCCAACCTGAGCCCCCTGGGCGCGCATCAGGCTGGCTACCGCCAATCCCGCCTTGCACACCCGGGGGGCCAGTTGGCTGAAATGAGACCCAAAGTCCCAGCGGCTGTCCAACGTTAGGCCCAGATATTTTAACGTGGGCCCGACGTGGATGTGGACTCCATCCACCAGGACCCGGGTCTCCGGCGGCGTCCCACGACTGCCGTCGTGAAAAAACACGGCTTCAGTCTTGTGGGTCTTAAGATCCAGGTCCCGGATGGTGCCCACCACCGATGCAAGTGCCGCCTCCGCACGGAGGCAGGCTTCCCCGCAGCCCTCCACCCCGGGCCGCCACTAACGTATCATCTGCGTAGCAGATGACGTGGCAGCCGGAGAAAAGGGGAGTGCGTAGCACCCGGTCGAACGCGATGTCCCATAGCAGGGAGCCGAGAACTGACCCCTGCGGGACACCGCGTTTTATAGTACGCCAGCCTTGGACCCCTCCCTTCTTGGAAAAGGCGAGGTCCTTGTCCCGGAAGTAGGCTGAGAGGATACGCCGGAGATAGACGGGCACCTCGTGATACTCGAGGGCCCGTCCAATCTCCGACCAGGGCAGGGTGTTAAAGGCGTTTGTGATGTCTAAAGACACCGCCAGTAACATCCCGCCCCCTTCCTCCACGACCGTCTGGGTTAGGTCCCAGACATACTGGATGGCGTCCAGTGTCGAACGTCCGGGCCTAAACCCATATTGACAGTCATCCAGCGCGTCGGAGTCCTAGCCCGTGGGGTCGTAAGGGGGAGGGCAGAGTGTTGTTAGCGGTGTCATTGGACATCACTAATGCTTTCAACACCCTGCCTTGGCCGGAGATTGGACAGACCCTCGAATATCACGGGGCCGTCTATCTTCGGCTCATCCTATCGGCTTACTTCGGCGGCAAGGACCTCGCCTACTCAGGGAGAGACGGGTCCAGGGTCGGCGCGCTATAGAGCGTGGTATCCAACAGGGGTCGGTTCTCGGCCCCCTGCTATGAGACATTATGTTCGACGGGGTACTTCGCTCTCCACTTCCCCCTGGCTGCCACGTCATGCGGATGACACGTTAATGGTGGCGAGGGGGAGGGGACTGGCGGGAAGTCCGCCTCCGAGCGGAGGTACTGGTGTCCGTGGTGGGGTCCATTAAGAACCTGGGACTGAAGGTAGCGCCCCAGAAGACTGAAGCCATGTTCTTTCATGACGGCAGTCGGGGGGCGCCACCGGAGATTCAGGTCCTGGTGGACGCAGTCCGTGTCTGCGTCGGGCGCACGATCAAGTATCTGGGCCTGATGTTGGACGGCCTGTGGGATTTTGGGACTCATTTCAAAGGCCTGGCCCCCGGGTCCGAAAAGCATGTCTGTCACTGGAGGGCCTGATGAAGACCCAGGGGGTCCCGGATGGCACGCTCGCCGCCTCTATATTGGTGTGGTGCTCTCGATCGCCCTCTACGGGGCGCCCATATAAGCGTCCCGGCTTATGGCCTCCGACCGCGGCAAAAGGCTTTTGCGCTAAGCCATGCGGTCGGTGGTCGTGAGGGCGATCCGGGGGTACCGCACCATTTCATATAGGGTGGCGATGGCCCTGGCCGGCTCTCCCCTCGTGGAGCTTCTAGCCGATGAAAGGCACATCCTTTATTGGAGAATGAAGGAGCTCCGCGAGGAGGGTGAGGGCTTATCGGCCAGAGGCCTGAGGGCTCTAAGATCCCAGGCCAGAGCCCGAGTCTTGGAACGGTGGTTGGCCGTACTGGCCTATCCCCGAGGATTCGGGCTCCGAACGGCCGAGGCCGTCCGCCCCTGTCTGCCAGAACGGCAGGCAGGAGGGGACGCGGACTCACCTTTCATCTGGTGCAGGTGCTGACCGGACATGATTGCTTCGGTCGGTACCTGCACCGGATTGGAAGGGAGCCCATCGCGGTATGTCACCACTGTCCAGCGCGGGAGGACACGGTGCAGCATACCCTGGTGGAATGCCAGGCGTGGGATGAGCGGCGTGTCCTCGCCCGGGCAGTGGGGTGCCAAGAGAGGGCCCTCTCACTCCCGCGCTTGCTCGAAGCAATGTGCGGGAGCGAGGAGATATGGGGAGCGGCGGCTTCTTTTTTCGGGATGTGATGTCCCGCAAGGAGGACGCCGAGTGGGAGCGACGCCTAGCAGCCCGTCGCAGGGAGCGACGAGGGAGACGCTTCCCAGGGGTGGGGAGCGGGCCTGAGGTGGCGCCGGCCGAGGAGCGGCCTCCGATTCCTCAAAGGACGCTTCTCGGCTGCCTCGGGTCCGCCTTCGGCAGCGCGGCGGGGGTGGGTGAGAGAGGGGGTTGACCCTCCCACCCACAGCGCGCGTCGGTAAGGGAACGGAAAGGGGGAGTGGAGACCGGGTTGAGGCCTGGCTCCACTCCCCTCCTCCTCTCCCTCCAATCAGTAGGGAAAGGGGAAGAGGAAAGTATCCCCCTCCCTCCTAATTTAGACCGGAAGGCCAACCCGGCCAGGCAACTGGACGGGGCACCGCGCCCTCGACTCCCTTTGTGGGAGTGGGCGAGGTGCTCCCTTAGAGCCCCGAGGCCGAGGTGTCGGGGAGGGAATGCAGGTGTAGTTCCCCTGACTCCCCCCACTTCGTTCCGATCAGTAGGCACCCCGGTAAGATTTTAGCCGGTAGGAGTCCGGCATAACCCCTACCCTCCTCAAGGGGCGGGGGTATCCTTAACGGATTTCTTCACCGTTATAAAAAAAAGTATAATACGGGCGCTATGATACCTTAAAAAAGATACGATACTAAGAATTTTACTCAAGCAGCGTGCTCCTACGTCATTTCACGCATGCACTGTAGCGTCGCAATATATTGCATCTAGCAACTCTGGCTTAGCGCCACCTGAAGTTCCGTTTCGCGTGCGCTGCCGCTATCCCGCGCCGCCGATATCACGCGCCGCCGCTAGCGTGCGCTGCCGCTATGCTTCGCGCTTATTGGCGCGCCGCTCGATCGCAGCCATATCAGTCGTACTGAGTACGACTATAAGACGGCGGCGATCAAGCTCCTAAAGACCAGACCAGACCGATCCGTACCGCCATTCGATCTAGACGCTTTATGCCGAAGGAGAGAATACCTAGATCGTTTCGCTCTGCCTTCCGAATTCCGATTACCCGACCGACGACTAAGAAAACGGGATTGTGCGTCCGCAATCTCGATCGAGTATCTTCGATACTTAGCTGCCTCCTGTCTTTCTGGGCTCGTGCGTGCGCGAGCTCAGTCGAGCGTACTCGGCCGTCTCTAGCCTTAACCCGATGCTTCGAGCCAGGGGTTCGTCCGTCGGCGAACTCCGCTGAGCGTACTCAGCCTCTGGACGATCCGTTTAGCGGCCAAGAACCCGGGACGGTGCGTCCGCCGTCTCCGCAACACTTGGTCGCTCTCCGCCACAGACGTAGGGAAAAGGGAAGGTGTGTACGCTTTCTCTGTCGAGAATTCTCGACCCTGACGGACGAAATCCTTCGTCTTTCGGGAATCGCATGCGAGTGTTCGACCGAGAGTCGAAATCTCCGGTTCGGCGACCATTTTTGCACGAGCGATTGCGAGCCGAGTATTGGACGATAATTGTTCGCGACGCCCAGCGTCACGAGTTGAGACTAATAAAGGCTATGGGCAAGAGCACAAGCTTTTGCATAACACATAACACATAACGCATAAGAGAATAAACCAATTAGTTTTCTTTATTTCCATCCTCAAGATAGAAATGAAGAACTTTGATTGGTTGATTCTCTTATGCGTTGTGTATTATGCGTTATACAGAAGTCTGTGCTCTGGCCCTATCACACACAAACGAACTTAAGCAGTAAGACGTAGCAGTAAGCAAATCGACCAATCACAATCGAAACTTAAGGACGCCATTTTAAAACTTACGAGAATAATTGATTGTGATTGGTCAGTTTCTTTGCTGCTTGTATCTTACTGCTTAAGTTCAGCTTGTGTGTGATGGCCTTAACCGCGCCGTTACCTTCTTCGCCGTCTACACGCGCAATAGGCCCCGCCTACCACGCGGCCTATCTGTCCGTAAGCCCGCGCGTACCGTGCACCGCACCGCACCGTACCGTACCGACGCACCTACTGAACGCAACCCGCGACAGCGCCTTCGAGGCCGAACTCTTATACACATTTAAGTATCAAATAAAGCTAACATACAGGTTGCGTGAAAAGTTCGCGGAGCGAAACTGAAATAAAGAATACCAAATTCTACAAATTATTTTATTCTTCAATATAGTCTCCATTAACTTAGATATACTTGGCCCAATGGCTCTCCAATAATTTTATTCCATCGCGGAAGTGTGTTTCTGGAAGGTCTGCGAAATATGCCTCTACGACTGCTATAGCTTCTTCATTCGACAAAAAATGCTTTCCACGGAGGAATTTTTTCAGGTTTTGGAACAGATAGAAGTCTCTGGGTGCCAAATCTGGCGAATACGGTGGATAATCAAGCAATTTGCACTTCAATTCATTGAATTTAGACATTGATAAAACACTTGTGTGAGCAGGTACGTTGTCTTGATGAAAAATGATCTGTTTATGCTACAAACCAGATCTTTTCTCACGAAATTTTGCATCCAATTGATCGAAAAGATTACCATAATATTCAGCGTTAATTGTTTTACCTTTTTCCAGATAGTTAATTAACAAAATCTCTTTAGCATCCCAAAGAACTGATGCCAAAACCTTTTTTGCCGATCTTTCATGCTTTGTTTGCTTTGGAGCTGAACATCCAGCTTCAGTCCACTGCAAACGTTCCTGTTTCAATTTAGGATTATGGTGATAGATCCAAGTCTCATCCATAGTTATAAAATGACGCACAAAATCGGTTTTATTCTTCTTAAAACGATCCAAATGACGCTGAGAAATTTGCTTTCAAGTGAGTTTTTGTTGAATTGTTAACGTATGCGGCACCACTTTTCCAAACACCTTTTTCATTTGTAATTCTTTATGCAAAATATGCCGTACCAGTTCATCTGAAATGCCTATGGTATGAGTAATTTCACGCGCATAATCACACTTGGATCTTCAGAAACAATAACATGTATTTGCTCAATGATTTCTGGTGTTGATGCGCTTTTTGGATGTCCACTGCGTGGATCATCTTCAATGTTTGTACGACCATGTTGAAACTCAAGTGCCCATTTACAAACCATTGTTTTTGAAGAAGCAGATTTCCCTAACATCTCTATTTATCATCTCGGAATGAATTTACATTGCCTTTAAACCTTTTTTTAACAAAGAACTCAATCACTGCACGCTGTTTCAAATTTTCCATTGCAAACAAATATACTGACATGTCAACTTCAATTGTAAATACAAAAAGAATTGACATATGGAAATGAAACTTAACCTAGGTTCATGTGTTATGTCTTGGAGGAGGAACGCAACTTGACGCTTGCTTTCGCAAGCTCCGACGTACTCGCAAATCTGCGGAACAGATCAAGGATCGGAATGACCCCTTTATCTGGCGCAGACGTACGTCGGTGGTCCTTTATTTAGGTCAAGAAACTGAATCCTTTTACCTGGGATAGGACCGTGAGCGACAGTTGAGGGAAGGGAGAATTTTTGGTTGAGAATAATTATTTGGAAAACGTGATTGGTTTACAATTACAAACAACTTGTTTTATTAGTGATTAGACGGAAGTTCACAATGAAATAAAATTTGTAAGATTTTATAATGTGTCTGTATACATATGTGGTTAACAATCGCGCTCAGAACTCAGAACAATATTCCGTGTTCGTTATGTCCGACTGTGATCGAAAGGATTGGGCCACTGACGTCTGATTTAACAATTAAGGAGGAATGCCAAGGAGGATAGAAAACGGAAGTAAAACGAAAGGAAAAGAAAAGAGAGAGAAGAAAAGATAAAAAAATGAAACGAAAGAGGTCACTCAGGTAAAAGAAAATATAAGTAACTTACTGCTGGATTTCTCTGATCTTAGTAGACAATGAAAGGTGTGGTTGCTGCGTCTCTGTGAGGATGGACCCAAGTTGCGCCAAGGACTAGAAACTGGTCTCAGCAAGATCTCTCGCAATGTCTCAAGGGTGCACGAAATCGTTGCACAGAAGAAATAATAACTGAAGGACTCTGATCTGCCTCACTAGTAGGCTTGGTTATTAAGAGACCCTGAAGGGGTGTTGGAGAGAAGGCTCTGTCCTGGCTGCGGGTCGGTCGGGAGGAGAAATAGAAGTGGCATAGCTTTTTCACTTTACCAAAAACATCACCTCGGTCGAGAGGTGGGGTTTGGGAAGTTGCGTCAGGCTCCAAAGTTTATGTCCAAATATGGGTATAGGATTTTGTTGCAAACTTTTCGGAAGTGGGGTTTTAGTAGGGTTCTTAGATAAATATGATAAAGGGTCAGGTATCTATGGCAGTAAAAGACTTCAAGATTCCGCTAGGGTTAGTCAGAGGTTGTGCGCGATAGGAATTTATGAATAACGTGGGAAACACATGAGTTTCCGAAGATCAAAGGCTGGCAATATCATATAACAGCATGAAAGATTGTCTGGTCGGTCCGTCTTCAAAGAAAATTATTGCTCCGAACGGGAAGTTATTTAAGGTTATTTGGAGAGGAGGTATATGGCCAAAATGACTCAACGGATCTTTTCCGACGGAAATAGAGGAAACTCTGGTGATTAACGCAGAGAGAAAAGAAAGAGAAATCTGTGTGTGTGTGACGTCACAGTTCTCGGAGGGTCGCGGAATGTGAACATTTGGTAGTATAATATAAAATGCAATCCGCCCTACTTGACAACAAATTCAAAGTACGCGGAGTCCGCAGGACGTAACACATGTGAAGAGTGATTCTATATAACCGACTACAATTTATAATTCTACCGTTTACTTATAGATGCAGCTTTGGGCACTTTTCACGCAACTTGTATTTATATTGCGTCTCGCTGTTTTTCTCCTCACCGAACCTGGACTCCGACGAGCCTTATCCGCACAAAACACGTAGTGACGACCGAACCGCGAAGTTCGGTCATTACAATCATCTTTCAGATTAATATTTAACAGAGACAAATTTTTGTTGAGGATATCAATGTATACGTTTGATCTCATAATATAATTGATATTGACTAGATTTTCCAGAGCCAGACTTCTGATTATGTAAAACATTCCCACATGATAAAATTGCCTCATTCGTGCTTGACCGTCTTGTGAACATTTTTATTCAAAAGTTTTCCGCCAGGCTTTATGCAAACCTGCAGTTGTTGTTTATGACTGAAAAAGTTTTATATTTTCGTCACTCCAGATCATTTTTCAAAAGTCCAATGGCTTATTAACTTATTTTTAAGTGAATTTCAGACATTTGATCTTACCCAGCAAACACAGAATATAACTGTCATACAGGGTGAAGAAAAAACCCCGGGACCCCTGAAAATTTCGAAAAATATACACTTTATAAAAAAATGTTTCAGACAGAAGTTGTAGCGTTGAAAAAGATCTATTTAATGATCTTAACAATTTGACCTTGGGTAGCGCCATCAAGGTCAGGACAAAGTCACCTCGGATTTTTTAAATAGAATTCCCAATTTTTTATTACACATTCTTATAGCCCTTCCTCAGACCTTTTCAAAGCACAATGGTTTTATCCAATTTGAATAAGCTGTTCTGATGTTATCGAGCTTTTTAAAGTAAGATATCTAGCCAACTAAGGCAAGATCGGAGGATGATCCGGTAATTCTGCGCCTATCAAAATCATCTTCATTTAGCTCTTCTACAAGATGGATCTTACAAGGATGAAATTTATTCATTTTCAATATTTTAAGCACAGACATTTGATCTATTTCATGTTGCTGTCCTACTTTGCAGATCGAATCATGCGGATTTTCGATAAAGGATTGTAGAACATCTAATGATTTTTCTACACTTGTTGCTGATACTGGCTTACCTGGTATTGTACGATATTTCACACTTCCAATTTCCTGAAAACGCCTTATCGTTCTTTCAACGGTAGATTTTGAAATGGCATTATCCTGATTACGAAAAGTTTCATTAAAAAGCCGCCTCACATCATTGTACTACCTTAGTTGATCATCCCATCCTCTCATCATCAAAAGAGATATGCGTCCTCGTTCTGAAAGACTTGCCATATTGACAAGCAGAAGTGGTAAGATTTAGTCTAATCGACTAAATTAATATTTGGATCAATTCAAAGTTATTCTAAAGATAGTGCTGAAGAATAATAATGAGCACGGAATGAAGTGCAATTAAGTCAGCTTACAACTAGCTTCAAACTGTTTCTTAATAATTTTCAAAAAAATAGAGGAATTTCAGTCGAGTTTGCGATTCACTAAACTGTAATGAGTATTAAATGAGTAAATGGAAGAAGTAAACATCGAACAGCAGAATAGTCCAAATAAATAAATAACTGAAATAAATCAATCAACGAAATTAAGAGAAGTCAATAGGAGCCAACGCCTGTAAGTTAGTCGCGCAATTATTTTTACGAGTTGTCTGGATCATCCTCCGATCTTGTCTTAGTTGGCTCAATCACTCCGATCTTGCCTTAGTTGGCTGGATCATCCTATGATCTTGCCTTAGTTGGCCGGATCATCCTACGATCTTGTCTTAGTTGGCTGGATCATCCTCCGATCTTGCCTTAGTTGGATGGATCATCTTCCGATCTTGTCTTAGATGGCCGGATCATCCTACGATCTTGCCTTACTTGGCCGGATCATACTACGATCTTGCCTCAGTTGGACGGATCATCCTACGATCTTGCCTCAGTTGGACGGATCATCCTACGATCTTGCCTTAGTTGGCTGGATCATCCTCCAATCTTGCCTTAGTTGGCCGGACAACTCCCGACCTTGCCTTAACTTGCCGGATCATCCTCCGATCTTGCCTCAGTTAGCTGGATCATTTTACGATCTTGCCTCAGTTGGCTGCATCATCCTCCGATCTTGCCTTAATTGGCTGGATCATCCTCCGATCTTACCTTAGTTGGGTGGTTCATCTTCCGATCTTGCCTTAGTTGGCCGGATCATCCTACGATCTTGCCTTAATTGGCCGGATCATCCTACGATCTTGCCTTAATTGGCCGGATCATCCTACGACCTTGCCTTAGTTGGCTGGATCATTATCCGTTCTTGCCTTAGTTGGCCGGACAACTCCCGACCTTGCCTTAGTTGGCCGGACAACTCCCGACCTTGCCTTAGTTGGCCGGATCATCCTCCGATCTTGCCTCAGTTAGCTGGATCATCTTACGATCTTGCCTCAGTTGGCTGGATCATCCTCCGATCTTGCCTTAGTTGGCTGGATCATTCTACGAACTTGCCTTAGTTGGCTGGATCATCCTCCGATCTTGCCTTAGTTAGCTGGAACATCCTACGATCTTGCCTTAGTTGGCCGGATCATCCTACGATCTTGCCTTAGTTGGCTGGATCTTCCTCCGAACTTACCTTAGTTGGATGGATCATCTTTCGATCTTGCCTTAGTTGGCCGGATAATCCTACGATCTTGTCTTAGTTGATCGGATAATCCTACGATCTTGCCTTAATTGGCCGGATCATCCTACGACCTTGCCTTAGCTGGATCATCCTACGATTTTGCCTTAGCTGGATCGTCCTACGATCTTGCCTTAGTTGGCCGGATCATCCTACGATCTTGCCTTAGTTGGCCGGATCATCCTACGATCTTGCCTTAGTTGACTGGATCATCCTCCGATCTTACTTTAGTTGGGTGGATCATCTTCTGATCTTGCCTTAGTTGGCCGGATAATCCTACGATTTTGCCTTAGTTGGCCGGATCATCCTACGATCTTGCCTTAGTTGGCTGGATCATCCTCCGATCTTGCCTTAGTTGGCTGAATCATCCTCCGATTTTGCCTTAGTTAGCTGGATCATCCTACGATCTTGCTTTAGTTGGCTAGATATCTTACTTTAAAAAATTCGATAACTTCAGAACAGCTTATTCAAATTGGATAAAACCATAGTGCTTCGAAAAGGTCTGAAGAGGGACTATAAGAATATGCAATAAAGAGATGGGGGTCCTATTTAAAAAATCCGAGGTGACCTTGTCCTGACCTTGATGACCCCAAGGTCAAATGATTATGATCGGTAAATAGATCTTTTTCAACGCTACAAATTTTGTCTTTAACATTTTTTTATAAAGTGTATATTTTTTGAAATTTCCGGGGTCCCAGGGTTTTTTCTTCACCCTGTATAAACATGGTGTCGTTTATTATTAGTTTCCGAAATACAGCTATGTTAAATTACACGTCGGAATTGTCTAATATGAGTTGAAGTTTACTGCAATTACATTATAATACATCTATCATAACAAATGGTCGAATATTTTGCCCCATACTTCGATACATTTTGTGTCGTTACATCTTGTGAGAAGGTAGCGGGTTGCGCGTCGGACGGCATCTTCACGGCCCCTAATTTGGTCAACAGCGGCTATTACACGTGCAATAAGTTCATCCCGTGTATTTACTTTAGTTTTATACACTTCGCATTTTAACCAACCCCACAAGTAGAAATCCAGGGAAATTAGGTCGGGTGATCTTTGTGGCCTGTACTGTTCCACTGCGACCGATCCGGCGATGTGGAAACACTGCATTTAAGTGTTCTCTCACAAGATGTGTGTTATGAGGAGGTAGCCCGTCGTGCTGAAAATACATTGTTCTTCGTGTAGTCAGGGAAATATCTTCTAGTTGTTGTAGGAGCCTATTTTGTAAAAAGTCGAAGTAACTCTGCCCTGTCATACGATTGTGTAAAATAACGGGACCAATCAGCATTCCATCAATCATGCCACACCATACATTGACGGAGAAACGAACTTGGAAATTCCGTACAACAATGGCGTTAGGGTTATCTTGCGATCAACGATGAGTGTTACGCGTGTCATTTATGCCATTACGCGTAAATGTTGCCTCGTCAATGAAAAGTATGACGGGATTCAATTCATGATGATTCTGTAACCACTGGCAAAACTGTAGACGTGTGGCTCTATCTTCTTCATGGAGATTTTGTACTCGTTGCGGATAAAATGTGTACAGATGTTGGTTATGCAGTATCCGCCAGACACATGTCCGAGGAACACCAGTACGTGCAGAGACCCTTCTTGTACTAGTCGTAGGGCTCCTTTGTACCATTTGAAGTACATTTTTTCTTCCTCAACATTTCTCTCAACTCTACGTTTAGATGTGATGTGAGCACTGGGAAGTGTACCATTTTCACGTAAGCTGTTAAACACGTTTGAGAATACTCTTCGATCTGGAATGCGGCGCATCGGAAAACGCCGATGATATTCTTCAACAGCTGTGAGAGCACTGCCATCACAATACCCGTAAGCATAAACCATATCTGCGTACACTACATTAGAAAACACGTGCGGAATGTTTGCAGTGTGTCACAAACAGCAGGACAGATCACCAGGTGTGTTTCGCTAACCTTTCCAACTGATATACAGCCTGCAGCGCTCTGTTACGGTGAAGAATGAAATCCCAATGACGCGCCAATTTTAAATTCCGACATGTAATTTAACATAGCTGTATCTCGAAAACCAGTAATAAACGACACCATGTTTATATAACATTTTTGCCTCATATTACCTCATTTTATACCCCCACGAAATATTGACCTTTCCTCCCGGGACATATTATATATGCATGTATGAGCGACCGTCGTTAAATATTTAAGATATCTTGTATATTTTCTTTATTAATTACATGTGCGAAATTAATACATTACAAGAAACACTGAAAACTTAGTAGTTTAGTTGCTACATAAAAGAAATTCCGTTAGAAGATTTCTATTGTCCCAAAAATATGTTCGGTTACCTGAACCCAGTATTAAACCCTTAACGCCCAGATGTGCTGAATTTTCACTTTGATTTCAACCTCGTACTATTTGAAGAAAAAAGACAGATCACGGTCGGGAAATCTATATCCTACTACTTTTGAGACTGCTCTTTCGAATGGCGTAGTTGAAGTTTCCGAAAAATGACGTTTAACCCTTTATTTTTCCAAAAGTACTCAAAGAAATACAATTTTTGTAGTACGATTTTTTTTTTAAATTGAAATTTTTATTATGATACCGATTTTTAGGCAGCTTCTGAGGTATTAGAAACGTGTTTCTGATACTTTTACTTCAAAAATATATATTGAAATATTTTGATCGTTTTGGAATTCAAAATGGCGTCTGAAAGCCAAAAATTCTTCGAAACTGAGAAAATACCTACATTCTTGGATTTTTTAGGTTTCTTCATAATATAATCGTATAAAATAAGTAATTCAAAGCAATGGCTCACTTATTTTGGTTTATAGAAAAAATATTAGCCCATATTATCAAATTTCAAGATGGCGGCTCCTATACAGTAAGTAGAAATGCGTTACATTTTGAGTTTTATTAGAGACTAGAGAGGTGTAGAACTTGCTAATCGTCAATTTATATGGTGTAGAACATCACTGAACCCAAATATGGGGTCAGTTTTCCAAAATTCAAAATGGCCCATCTAATATGGCGGATTTGATATATAAAATTTGAGATTTTGGGAAAATAAAAAATATCATCATATTCTACGCACAATTTTAAATCAAAACTATTCTGAATGTTTTCTGATTAGGTGCGTTATTTTTGAGAAAAAATTTCCCAAAATACGAGTTTTGACAAAATTATTTAAAATTCTTATTATGAACACGCCCTTTGCTTTTGAATATCCAAAGTTGCCCAATTCTCCCCGCGAGGAGGTAGACGATCTCGAGAATCACTTATATATATTCATTCATTTTCAAATTATGATTAATAGTATGGAGAAACATACATAGACATCATAATATCATATCGTCATACATTTGTTTCATGCGTATTTTATATGAACTATAGTTTGCAGAAAATTATCGAAGTCTAAGAGCAAAAATCTAAAGAGACGAGAATTTTGAATAATTTTGACAAAACTCATACTTTGGGAATTTTTTTCTCAAAAGCAACGCACGTAATCAAAAAAGCATTAAGAATAGTTTTGATTTAAAATTCTACGTAGAATACGATGGTATTTTTTGTTTTCCCGAAATCTCAAATTTTATATATCAAACCCGCCATATTAAATCTGTCATTTTGAACTTTACAAAACTGACCCCCGGATTTGGGTTCAGTGATGTCCAACCCCATATAGATTGACGATAAATAGAAATGCGTTACATTTTGAGTTTCATTAGAGACCAGAGAGGTGTAGAACTTGCCAGTCGCCAAAAGATATTAAAAAAGACATAAATCCAAATAATAGACATCTCCAAAGCCGATATTTACAAAATATGTTTACAAAATATTGTAAAAAAGTTTCTACTAACATCTTGTTATACGACGGAATAGTGTAAGTGAAGTTGCATTTGTTATACTTGTTCTACAATAACAAACAATTTCTAATATCTGATATACTGTGCGTGAGGACCATAAGTATATAAAAGTAGCCCGATCGTTCACATTGCATGCTATATTTTTCCGGATATATACAAATAACTGTATTTCTCCTGCTTATTCATTATCTGTCTGTCAATTTCTTCATTTCCATTTTACACGTTACAACGACACAGGTTGCGGTATGAAAAATTTATATATTAAACATCATAAGTTTATCGATCGCAACCATTGTCCATAGGTCATGATAAGTGCATATTACCGAATCCTGTATTATAGCAATTTCCGCGTTGATGCATTGTTCTCTGGCTGCTGTAAAAGAAATTTTAGAATTGTCCACGAAGCAACATGAAGAGGTTCTTTGATACTCATTATTATCGCGCAACGAAATTGCTTTCTTCGATAGTGGGTTTATGGCCGTATCAAAAACGGTTAAAAAGAAAAGTCATTTTATCGTTCAACTTATTTGTGTTACTTTCGTATCTTCCACCTCAGGTAAAATGGTATATGTTCTGTTATACTAGGAAGACGTTAATGTTTTTATATAATAAAACAGTAAAAAACGTTGCAGAAAAACGTGCAGAATATTTTTAAATACATTTAAAAAATTCTTATTATAAAGGAAGATTCGTTACATGTTTGTAACGGTGTGTCAAATATATTTTTACAATATTTATATTAACATTAGCACAGAATATTTGTTATCAATAATTATATAAGTACAAGGACATCAATAGAAAATAATTATATTATACTGGGTATTTGAAACCCAGTATAGTGAGTATCTCATTGTGGAAAGAAAAGAAGGATAAAAAGAATTTACAACATAATATTATAACAGAATATTTGAGTTTGTGTGTGTATGTGTGTGTTTAATTGGAATTATAAATTCTAAATAAAAAAAGTTGAGGTCGCGATATTTTATTTTATAAGTGGTCAAAATAGACTACTGACATCACGTAGAGTTCACTCATACTTATCATCATTCATTTGTTGCCGATTTTAAGCAGCTCAGCTGATATTGATCTTCGCAGTTACGCTAATTGTCTTCTGATTTTTTATATGCAACCATTATGTATTATTATTGCTTTCAGTTATTTATTTAGACATTATATTAGGTGTTATAATTGTTTTTATTCAAATAAAATATCTTTTGGTGTATCAAAAAATAACAAGTCAAAGAATAAAAAATATTCTTGTATGCAATTCTTTTTTCTACAATACATCATAAATCATTGTTTAATAGCCTCGTGATTTGTCAATTTTAACTACTGAAATACAATAACTGAAAAAAAAACATAAAGTACTCATATTTATTGTCTAATTTCGATTTAGCTGACGAGACTCTATCAAGTATGGGGGAAGGATATAGACATAGTATGTATGTGCATGCCACCTTTGCTCACCATATTAATATGCACAGCTAAGACCATGACTATTATTTGGTTCGATTCGGAGGTATTAATCGCATCATTCTTGTACATATTGTTGTCCCGATACACTGTAATATAGATGAAAATATAATTTAGCTTAAACTACATGTTTTTCTAAAATGCCAGATGAAAACGTTATTGTGTCAAATTGAAACAAAATGGATAGAAATAAATATGGAAGAAGAAAATAAGATTTTAACAAATTATGCTTCAAAAACGAAGACATTTTGCATCATATACGCAGGTATGGCAAATGTCGTCAATGTGTGGCGATCATGCATGACATCACTTTTATCCTTTCAGTAATTATGTATAATGGACTCATGTGTTTTATCGTAACGCCGATGATCTCACCAATGTTGGATATCATTTTACCTCGCAACGAAACTCGCGTGAGAAGTTTAGGTTTTGATCTTGACTATGGAGTTAACATGCAGACTTACTGGTTCTGGTTATGGTTACATACCTGCGTGGCTGGGACAATGGTTATATGTAATATTGTAGGAGCAGATGTAATATATGTTACGTTAACTGTTCACGCTTCCTGTTTATTCGAGATTACAAGGTCAGTATCCAACGTAATTCAATAGATCAGCAATTTATAAAAAGTTGATCTCGAAAAGAATTGAACATCCATGTATCGAATGAATCAAGTTACTAAGATTTTAATTTGATAAAAACTATTTATAGTTCAAATATACAGGGTGTTTGATAGCTGATCATGCAGACGAAAGTTGGAGATAGATTGGGTATAGCCAAGAAGAAAAGTCATGTACCATAATGTCAAATTGGCAATAATTACTGAGTTATTAATTAAAACATGTGAGCCAACAAGCGCGTAAAGAGCGGAAGGCGGCCGCAGTAAGCACGTAGACATTTGATACAGGCGGAGTCAGAGAGTGGAGGTAGGCAAGCGCGCGCGGCGAGGGGTAACGTAAACGACAAGAGACGAGCGCGAACGACTCTGATTCCGCCTGTATCAAATGTCTACGTGCTTACTGCGGTCGCCCTCCGCTCTCTACGCGCTCGTTGGCTCACATGCTTTAATTAATAACTCGGTAATTATTGCCAATTTGACATTATGGTACATGACTTTTCTTCTCGGCTACACCCAATCTATCTCCAACTTTCGTCTGCATGATCAGCTATCAAACACCCTGTATATACAGGGGGTCTTATACCTAATCTGGCAGAACTCTTGGAGACATAGAGCGGGTTGAGACAAATATAAAAGTCCCATACCGTTTAGTGAGATTCGCAATAATTATCGAGTTATTAATGACAGAAATCTGAGAAATGAGTGCACGCCGAAACGTTATGGGAGGAGCATCTAGCCGCTCAGGCTAGAGAGCATTGCCCAGTTGACAAAGGAACTGTTGCCGGCGCGCGGCGAGAGGAAGAACGACGCGCCAATGTTTATGTCCTTACCTCACCGCTCCTACATCCCGCCGCACCGCGTCTAAGCTCGCGCCGATATGGCCGCTGAATATTCGCGATTACAATTATGAGATTATTTTATGAGGTACCACAGATAGCTCATACTGAATTGTAAAGATCAAGATTTAAAAGTTCTTTGATCAAGGAAAACATCGAAAAGGAGAAAGCGATAGAGAGCGATGAGATCTACAGAGATTCTCATTGTTTTCTATCGCAATCTATCGTTTTGCTGCATTGGATCCGAAAGAAATGATATCGCGTAAAGATAGAATACGATGAACACTTTTCATCGTCCTCTATTGTATTCTATCGTTAGGAGAATATTTAATTGTTAGAGTATGATAGAATTAGAGTAGAGATTCATCGTGTCCTATCGTTTTATTCAAGTCTACACAGAAAATATGTTTGGTTGAATGAACCAATTTTCTGACGAAATGAGAGAGAGAAAGAGAGAGAGAGAGAGAGAGAGAGAGAGAGAGAGAGAGAGAACGATTAAGAAATTTTGATTGAGAATAGCACAATTTTGTTTAAGTTAACCATAAACCTTAATGAATTGGACTCAATGTTAATATTTTCAGTTAATATTTCTCTGTATCGTTCATATTTCATTTGCAAGCTATATCATGGACCAAACATTTTAGCCATATATCATGCATAAATTGTTGTCTTATATCGTAATTCTTGTCAGTGGTATATTAACGACAGAAGAAACTGAAAGTGCTGTATCGTGCAATTGCGAAAAGAGGACCATCGTTGTCAATGGTGCACCAACGATACTCGGCATAAAATTGATTCCTAGGTATAATTGCGATACAACGCAAATCCGAGTGTGTTATTTTGACACGTTATTTTTATGCGTGTGACAACGATGGTCCTCTTTTTCGCAATTGTACGATACAGCACTTTCAGTTTCTTCTGTCGTTAATATACCACTGACAAGAATTACGATATAAGACAACAATTTATGCATGATATATGGCTAAAATGTTTGGTCCATGATACAGCTTGCAAATGAAATATGAACGATACAGAGAAATATTAACTGAAAATATTAACATTGAGTCCAATTCATTAAGGTTTATGGTTAACTTAAACAAAATTGTGCTATTCTCAATCAAAATTTCTTAATCGTTCTCTCTCTCTCTCTCTCTCTCTCTCTCTCTCTCTCTCTCTCTTTCTCTCTCTCATTTCGTCAGAAAATTGGTTCATTCAACCAAACATATTTTCTGTGTAGACTTGAATAAAACGATAGGACACGATGAATCTCTACTCTAATTCTATCATACTCTAACAATTAAATATTCTCCTAACGATAGAATACAATAGAGTACGATGAAAAGTGTTCATCGTATTCTATCTTTACGCGATATCATTTCTTTCGGATCCAATGCAGCAAAACGATAGATTGCGATGGAAAACAATGAGAATCTCTGTAGATCTCATCGCTCTCTATCGTTTTCTCCTTTTCGATGTTTTCCTTGATCAAAGAATTTTGAATCTTGATCTTTACAATTCAGTATGAGCTATCTGTGGTACCTCATAAAATAATCTCATAATTGTAATCGCGAATATTCAGCGGCCATATCGGCGCGAGCTTAGACGCGGTGCGGCGGGATGTAGGAGCGGTGAGGTAAGGACATAAACATTGGCGCGTCGTTCTTCCTCTCGCCGCGCGCCGGCAACAGTTCCTTTGTCAACTGGGCAGTGCTCTCTAGCCTGAGCGGCTAGATGCTCCTCTCATAACGTTTCGGCGTGCACTCATTCCTCAGATTTCTGTCATTAATAACTCGATAATTATTGCGAATCTCACAAAACGGTATGGGACTTTTATATTTATCTTAACTCGCTCTATGTCTCCACGAGCTCTGCCAGATTAGTTATAAGACACCCTGTATATTCGTAGTACAATATATGTTATAGGAATATATAGGATATATAGAATATATAGAAATACTTGAATATGTAGAATAAATGAAAAATATAATTTATAGGAATAAACTAAGACATATGACTGATTTGATCAGAAAATATTCTTTGCAATTTCCTAAGGATGATATTGGTAACAGCAAGTATAATATATACCAATGCGAAGAATCGCGATTGAAATTGGAAAAACAAGCCATTGTTGTAAGAGAATGCGTTCTTAGTCACAAGAAAGCGATAGAGTTGGTATTAGTAGTGATATAATTATAAAGCACACACGTACACAATGTGGCTAAAAAGTTTTAGGTCTAAGCTCATAACAGAAAGTATGGTAAAAAATTTGTATTACTAATTATTTTATATATGATTTTCATAAAACTATACATCGTTCGACGCTTTCCGTCAGCCGCTCCAGAACGTGGTGGAATTCTTAATGCAGGAATGCTTCGTAGCTTGCTCGATACGTTATCTTTAATCGTCTTGATATCGTCGAATCGCTATCCTTTTAGCTTCAATATTAGCTAAAATTTGGAAACAAAAAGTAATCCACCGGTGTCAAATCCGTCGTACGGTGGATGGTGTAGCACAGTAAGTTTTTTTTGCTAAAAATTAGCGAATTACTGTTGCAGCGCATTATTGTGCAGCAAAAACCAATTTTCATTTGCGTGCAAATCCGGATGCACACGCTTCAATAGCCGATCCATTACACCTCCATTACACCGTAGAACTCTGCATTCATTATTTGTCTTTCAGGAACGGACAGCTTTGATGTTCGCCCCAATTCGGCTAGTGCGCGGACGCTCCGTTCTTTCGGCATCCTGTATGCCCTCTCTACTGTCTCAAAATTTATCAAATCAAACACATTCGACTGAGACAAATACTTCTTACTGCTTGCGTTCTGCATTGTTTGATAAGCAGTAGTTTTACCATATTTAAAACAAAACTTGATCGCATAACTCTGTTCCAAATATGATTCCGTGACAACCGCAAATAACACACGACATGTTATATCTCTGCGAGAATTCAAATTGATACAATTTGGCAAATTCAGAAATTTGAACTACATGCTTTCGTTCGTCGTACATAAATAATGCCACTTACGTCGTTTCAATTACATCAGTCCTAAAATTTTCCAGTCATACTGTATACATGTCCCACCGAAATTCTTACATATTACGTCAGTCAAAAGGTTTAGAAAAGATATATTTTTAATTAGAAGGTGTGATATGATCATAAATGACGGTTATTACTTGATTGAATCATTTGCTTTTAACGAACGCGATTAATTTAAATTCATTCA
The DNA here is from genome assembly GCF_003227715.2 of Harpegnathos saltator. Taxonomy (NCBI): domain Eukaryota; kingdom Metazoa; phylum Arthropoda; class Insecta; order Hymenoptera; family Formicidae; genus Harpegnathos; species Harpegnathos saltator. The sequence continues at coordinate 323,484 of NW_020230083.1, forward strand.
GAATTGATTCAATAGACAAACCGAGTTTTTAAACTGTATGCTTGCTCTCCAAAAAGGAAAGAAGAAAGAAGGGGGTAAAGAGAGAGGGGGAGGAAGGGGGAAGAGAGAGAGAGCGAGAGAGAGCGAGAGAGAGGGAGAGAGGGAGAGAGGGAGAGAGGGAGAGGGAGAGAGGGAGAGAGAGAGAGAGAGAGGGAGAGAGAGAGAGAGAGAGAGAGTTAGGTTACAAAATTACAAAATATATTTTGTATAGAATACATTTATATGCTTTTCCGTATTGTATACAAATGATTGATTTTAAACTCTCGTTAATTAGATACACTCGAGTGTTACAATATATTTACGCATGGTGTATTTTCTTTGTGGTGATCCTCAACTTAATCAGTATAAGTATCTCAGCGGTTCAAGTAAGTTTAAATTATGAAAAGGGAATCTTCAACTCGATCTTTGATTTTCTTCAGTAAATATATACAATAACGGATTACCCTTCCACGTCCTGATGTTGACATAAAGGGTGTCCCAAAATTCACGCAAGATTTGAATTTTGCGCCATTTGTACGGTAAAGTGTTGCTAACGAAAAAAAAACAGCGTGACAGCTGACAGTTTAGGGTTTTTAAACTGACCATGCACAGCGAAGAGAGTTCGTTGAATGAATTATGGAACAAGTGGATGCTGATTTTTCGAACAAAATCATCTTCAGCGATGAGGCTCATTTTCATCTTAATGGCTTGGTTAATCGACAAAATTGTCGCATTTGGAGTTTAGAAAATCTACGAATGATTGTTGAGAAACAAATGCATCCACAACGTGTCACTATTTGGTGCGAATTTTGGGCTAGAGGTATCATCGGACCATTCTTCTTCGAAAATGAGGTTGGTCAGACAATAACAGTTAACGGTGCTCGCTATTGCGACATGATAATCCAGTTTTTTGTGCCTAAATTGCAAGATATGGATGAGGACGACATGTGGTTTCAACAAGACGGTGCCACATGCCATACAGCCCGAGAAACAATTCAATTACTGCATGAGTCATTTTCTGGTCGTGTAATTTCCCGTTTTGGTGATCAGATTTGGCCGTCTAGATCATGTGATTTAACACCGTTGGACTTTTTTCTTTAAGGTCTTTTGAAGTCTAAGATTTATGCCAACAAGTCCACGACCACTCACGCCTTGAATGAGGAAATTGAGCGCTGTATTAACGAAATTCAGCCACATTTATGCAAAACGGTCATGGAAAATTTCAAAAAAAGAGTGCATATGTGTCAGCAAAGCCGTGGAGGCCATTTACCCAATATGCTATTCCATACATAACCCTATACTGTATACTTTATGAATTAATAAAAAATTTACGATTTTTAATTATAAACCTGTTTTCTATCAAAATTACTCCTTAAGTAAATTTTGGGACACCCTTTATATTATAGAAATAACCCTCCTGGTGCAATAAGGTGCAATAAGTTAGGTTAGGTTAGGATTTGTTTGGGGAGGTGGTGCAGAGAGAGGATGGCCAACCCGGCCGGATTGCGGGTAAGCCTGCCCGGTCGAAGCGCCGCGTCCCTCTTTTTCGCGCAATGCGGGGGGACGCGGCACTCACGCCAGGGCGAGGGCTCCCACTTCGAGCCCCAGGGCCGGGGTGCTGGGGAAGGAATGCTGGGCGTGGTTCGCCCAGCTTCCCCACTCCGACCCGCTTAGAAGAGGGGGGGATTTAGTCAGTAGGAGTCCGGCATAACTCTCGTCCTTCCCCACAGGGGCGGGGGTATTCATAAAGATCCTCCTTTGTGAATAAAAAAATGGGAAAGTGCGGGGGAGAGGTGGAGCTCTTTTCTCCACTTATAACTAAATTATTATAAGCCAAATTCTGCTAAATAATGATTAAGATGTTGCTCTTTACCACCATATTGAGGAATATTTCCACGAATATTTCTCCAAATAAAATTTCATTTTTCAGCAGTCAAACATTAACTGTATGGAAGCGTGCATTGATTCATTATTCCTTGCAAGTACGTTTTGTAGATCTAATGTTAACAATAGCTTATTTCATTCCGATCAGAAATATAAACAAAACAACTTAGGCTTATCGAACGATATGACGATAGGAAACTATAATATCTATATATATTGATTTATTACACTTTCTTTCTTAATCACTTTTTAATAAACAATGAGCGACAGCTAAAACCTTTTGATTGTTACTCAGGAGGATTAGTTCTATAATATATGTCAACATCAAGACCGTGGGAGGGTGGTCCGTTATTATATATATTTACTTTTTCTTTTTCTTATTTAGCTAGTAAGCAAGATGTTTCGTTGGACTGAAATGACAATGTCAGGCGTATATATAATTGGCGAGCTGATGCATTTATTCTTTCTCAGTTTAATGGCGCAATTTATATTGGACCAAAGCTTGAACGTTCATGAATCAGCGTGAGTGTATCTAACAAGCACAGATATTATTGCATATATGAAATATATTGAAAACAGTATGTTTGCAGATATTCAAGCGCTTGGTATAATCTATCTACTAAGTTTCAAAGAGATTTTGTATTGATTCTAATAAGAAGCAACGTACAGTGCCAATTGACTATCGGAAATATGTTCGTATTATCATTGGAAACCTTTTGTATGGTATGAATATTTGCGAGAAAGTTTATGGTTTAATGTCGATGGTCTGAATATTACATTATAAATTTTCATGGTTTACGTATAGATGTTGCAGACGTCATTGTCTTACTTCACGATGTTAGTATCTTTCCGATAAACATCAGTATTTACTTAATGTAGAAAAAACTAATGTATGAGAATATAATTTGGAAAAAACAATGGACGCGTGCGTGCGTATGTGCGTATGCGGATTTCACTTTTTATTAGCAGTAAAATTTAGTTTTGAGGGTTCTGTAAGAGATGGCAATAATGTAATTTTTGTCGAAGAGATTCCAATCACAGTTATTATTTCTTAATGCTTTAATATTAATCCATGATATTTAGTCATATACTAGCAATAGACGCAGTAAAAATCGTATTAATACTATCTTAAAAATGGAGTTTCTTAAAGAACATTTTCGACATGCATTGCTTTTGCTTTTTAACAACAGAAAACGGCGGTCGAAAGTTATAGAATTCTGATAGAAACTTATGGTTATGTTGCTCCATTAATTAAAACATATGAATATTGGTGTAGATGATTCAAAAGTGATGATTTCAATTTTTACAAGAAAGATCGCTCTAGATAAGCAAGAAGCTAGAAAATGCAGATTTGCACGTATCATTGGATGAAAGTCTGGTCCAATCCATTTCAAAACTTGCCAGAGCAAATGTTGGTCGAATAAAAATTACTAAACGTTTACATGATATGGGAAAGATTTACAGAAAAGAAAAATGTATTCTACACCAATTATTGGAAAATGCCACTGCAAACTAATTGAACATTTGCATTTCGTTGATCGTCAGACAAAAAATAAAATGTTTTTTGTATCGAATTGTTGTTATTGGGTTCGAATTGTTATTGGGAATGAAAAATGAATCTATTTGGATAATCCTAAACGAAAATTCATGGGTTGATCCAGGCTAATCAGCAATATCTACTCCTAGGCGCAATATTCACGGTTCAAAGATATATAGGGTCCACCACTTAAATCCAGACATGAACATATTTTCTCGAAAAAGTCGTTCTTATTACAGAAATAATATATAAAGATACAAAAAAATTTTTCTATAGTTAAGTTGAGAATTCTTTTCTAAGTTCTTTCTCTCAATGTAGCCGCCATGTACCTCGATTACTATCTCGATCCTAATGCGAAAGCGCGAGCATGCCGCCTGCAATCGTGTTTGGTCCATTTTCGCAAATACCGCTTCAATAGCAAGTAGTTAAACAAGGCGGGTTCTAACTCAATTTTCAAAATGAATTTTCAAAATCCTGACTTTATTAATGAAATATTATCAAACCTGACTTTATTAATGAAATATTTTCAAACCTGACTTTATTAATGAAATATTTTCAAACCTGACTTTATTAATGAAATCTTTTCAAACCTGACTTTATTAATGAAATATTTTCAATCCTAATTTTATTAATAAAATATTTTAATTAATACCCCTCCTCTTTAATGATACCCCCCTATCGATACCCCCTCTTTATTGATACTCTCCCTCTTTCCCAGAATTTTTTGATTCTATGGACAAGATGGCAGCCGTGACGTCACGCATATGTCCAGAGAAAACGTGCCAGGTGTTGCTAGATTTGAACCTGGTCCCTGCGGTTGCTATCGAACGCTTGAATCTTCTAAGACCACTATCGCTTATTGCTAGTAGACGTCACGTTTACGGGTAAGATGGCGGCCATGACGTCTCGCACATGTCCAGAGGAAAACGTGCCGGGTGTTGCTAGACTCGGACCTGGGCCCTGCGGCTACTATCGAACGCTTTAATCTCCTAGACCACCATCGCCTATTGCTAGTAGACGTCTAGTGAAGTTCTTACAGTGTGTATGATAACATCACGCATACGTCAAAAGAAAAAAATAAGTCGAATCTAGGCCAGACTTGAACTCCGGACCCCTCGTTTATTGTACCATATTGAACGTCTCTCTTTCGAACGTCTATCGAACGTCTATCGAACGTCTCTCGAACATCTATCGAACGTCTCTCGAACGTTCCTCGAACGTCTATCAAGCGTCTATCAAACGTCTATCGAACATCTATCGAATGTCTCTCGAACATCTAATAATCATTATACCGCAAATAAAGAACTGTATTTTTATCAAACACAATTATCATATAAAATCCTAAGAGGTAAAAGGGAATAAGCGTGTTGGAAGAAACATCTGTACATTTGAAATCATGTTTTATTAAGCGTCATATAATTTTCTTCGAGACCACCAATTGAAAATTTGTAGTACATTCTGTAAGGCACAATTTTTCATATGATTATTACATCGAAAAGTATTGTTCCATTTTTGCAGAGAAGGCATGTCATTGTAATCGGTGTCCAGAGTCTTAATGATCACGTTGCTTCTCACATTGTCATCCGGAAGGTGTAACAATCATTCCCGCTTCTCATGTTCCTTTACATACACAAGTTGAGATGCGACATCTTCAAATTCGCCATACATATCACCCACTACAGCTGTGCTAATCAAATGTTCAGCTCTGCAGTATTTGACTGTACCATCTTCTCATCGTAATCCATGATGATTAGCCGTTAACCAGTAGGCTCTCGATTTGTGTGATCTTGTGAGCAGAAACCATGGCATCGGACTCGTGAAGATGTAGTGTGAAAAAATAGTTCCATTCTTCGGTATCGCCGCTTCTTTTATTTGTTCATGGCTTTATACATTATATTTTTTAAAGCGCATGCTAGCAATTCACGATCAATGAGCGACTCGCGGTCAAAGTCGCTGCTTTCTTGTATTGTTTTTGTTGCAGTATGTATATTAGTAATGTAATTCTTCTTTTCACGAAGAATATTTACAAAACTTTTAAATTTTACACTAACTATACAGATATTTTCTGATAACCATCCATACATATGATTGATGCAATTTTCAAAACTAAATAAAACATTTAACGTATCTGGTGTTACATATAAGCAATTATTAAAAATTGTGAGTTTCACAATTTGTGAGTTGTACATCTTACATGACGTTATTGTTAATTCTTCTATACGCATCGGGGGAGACGATGACTTGTAAAAATTGGCCTGCAGAAATCTTTGGATGTCAACACGTTGCCCCATTAGCGTATTCCAAGTTTTGATCGGCAATAGCAGTTGTTTGCTACGGTTATCATCAATGAATATGTCTATGACTGACTCAGCTCCTACTCTGATACCGATAATCAAATATTTATAAGCAGTTGCAGTCAAAGCGTATCGACGTTCTAAGATATACATAGCAGGAGGCCGTGGAACGCTGAAAAGATATAGAAAATTTACATGTCTGAATCTCGGAAAAGTTACTACGAATGAATTAAAAGAAACAGCGTTATGATACTTACCTCTCACATATTTCTTTGCACGGTGGAGCCTCGTCCTCATCTTGAACAGATATATAATAAATTGCTTGTTTAGCGTTCACTTCAGCATCGGCAGCGTACATTTTTATTATGTAGACACACTTAAACTTTACTATGTAGACACACAACCGATGAATCTCGTGTTCACAGAGCGACTGAAAGACAGAAGTTTTTTTTCCGAAGTCTAAAGCATGGTCTTACAATAGCAGTAAGCAGTAAGAAGTAAGCGTAAGCGGTAAGAAATAAACCAATCATAGTCGATTATGACAAAAATAATCAACTGTGGTTGGTCCATTTCTTACTGTTCACGCTTTCTTATTACTGCTTGCGGCCATTGTAGACCACGCTTAATATTATAGCTACTATAAGGCATCCCCTCCTCTTACTCTTCGGAGTTGTAGCGCATGCGCAGATACATTCTTCAAACCGAGAAAGTAAACGAGATGTGGCTATCTTTGTTTTAGACCCCTTCCCATTTGACTTAAGCATGTCCAAACCTATTTTCTCATAGAAAGAATATAAAGTAAAGCATTCTAGAGAGCAGAGCTATTCTCTGCAGTTAATGAAGGCATGGAAGACTTCGCTCAAACCGAATGAGAACTGTTGGCGCAATCCACTCGTCTGAATTCGCGAGGGTCTTACGACGCGTGGGAGCAAAAGTGTGGCAAGTATGGGAATAGTCCCAGAAGTACCCGACCTGACGTATAGATGGCGGTTGTTGTTTGAAAAGAATGACTATGGTAGAAAGTGCCAACCTTATAAAGCTTAAGTTTGAAATTTGATGACGCTATGTTGTTTAATATTTGTTTGGCAGCCATCAAAAGTGAACGCTCTCAATGATTTTGTAAACATGGAAAAAATTGGTCATCGTTATGTGATACAATACTTTCATTTGAAAGGCCTCAGTCCAACCAATATCAAAGCGGAGTTAGATTCTACTCTGGAGGAGTCTGCTCCTTCGTTTACAACAGTAAAATATTGGGTGGCAGATTTTAAACGAGGCTGTACGAGCTGCCAAGACGAACATCGCAGTGGTCGACCAAATGAGATGACCACGCCAGAAATGGTGAAGAAAATCCACAAAATGGTATTGGACGACCGTAAACTGAAAGTGCGCGAGTTAGCAGATATGGTAGGCATTTCAAAAAGTGCTGTACATCGCATATTGACTGAAAATTTGGACATAAGAAAACTGCGCGCAAGATGGGTGCCGCGATTACTCACAATAGAACAAAAACAGTGTCGTGAGGATGTTTTAATCGAGTATTTGGCAAAGTTTCACAATATAGTCGAGTTTTTGCGTCGATTCATAACCATGGATGAAACATGGGTCCGTCACTTCACACCTGAGACGAAGGAACAGTCAAAACAATGGACTGAAAGGGTAAAATCGGCTCCAAAGAAGGCGAAGACAGTTCCATCTGCAGGCAAGATCATGACGTTAGTTTTTTGGGATGTGCGTGGGATAATTTTCATTGATTATCTTCAGAAAGGAAAAACAATCAACAGTGAGTATTATGCGAACTTATTGCAGCGTTTGAGTGATGAAATCAAGAAAAAACGGCCGCATTTGGTGAAAGAAGTTTGTTTCATCAAAACAATGCACCAGTTCACACATCTGTTATCGCGATGGCCAAAATCAATGAGATATAGTTCGAATTGCTTCCTCACGCACCCTATTCGCCAGATTTAGCCCCCTCAGATTATTTTCTGTTTCCAAACTTGAAAAAATGACTCGGTGGTAAAAGATTTGCCAACAATGAAGAGGTGGAGTCTGCGGTTGATGGCTATTTTGAGGAGCTAGACGATTCCCACTATAAACACAATATCGAAGCTATTGAACATCGCTGGGAAAAGTGTATTGAGCTAAAAGGAAACTATGTAGAGAAATAAAGATATTTTTTCTCAAATGTTTGTTTTCTTTGTTAGGTCAGGTACTTCTGGGACTACCCTTGTATTATACATATATCTTATTATACAGGGTGCACGATTTATCTGAAGACATTGAAATATCTCGAGAACTATGCATTGGATAAAAGAAAGTGGTTAATGAAAGTTGTTAGTCTCGAAGGGGGACATCCAATGATACCAAACTCGACCTCCCACCCCACCCCCTGGGGGTGGGGGTTGGAGGCAACTTTGAAAGCTTAAATGGAAACCCCCATTTTTTATTGCAGATATGGATTCTACGCCACAAAATACGTAAATTTTGTCCGAAACTTTTTTTTTAATTCGTGATAGATGGCGCTGAAATTACAAAATATTATTTTTTCCGCAATTCTCTAGAAATGATCATTGGATTGAGAAATAAAAAATACCTGTTCAATATTTTTAAAGAACATAATAAAAGTTATTCCCCCCCATCCTCTCGGGACAGGGTGGGTGATAACGTTCAAATCTCAAATGGGGACTCACATTTTTCATTGCAGAATTAGATTGTACGTGAAATTTTTATTGAAATAATTTTTTTCATTCGTGATAGATAGCGTTGAATTTTTCCGAGAAACTACTTTTAGCGTTACACAGGAACAACGACGAGGACGTAGTAGTTTTATGTTCCCTTCGGGTGCTTTTTTAATGTGAGTCCCCTTGCCTTTTACAGATCGGGGTGCTTTTTTAATGTGAGTCCCCTTGCCTCTTACAGATCGGGGTGCTTTTTTAATGTGAGTCCCCTTGCCTCTCACTGTTCAATTAATTAGAGTAAATGTTCGAAATTTTGCACTGCCTTTTATAATAAGCCGTAGTTCGCCATGCACCCACAGTGGAGCGTCGAGCAGTTCCCTCTTCGATCCGGGTTCCCATTTGAGATTTGAACGTTACCACTCACCCTACCCCGAGAGGATGGGGGGGGATAACTTTTATTATGTTCTTTAAAAATATTGAACAGGTATTTTTTATTTCTCAATCCAATGATCATTTCTGAAGAATTGCGGAAAATATAATTTTTTGCGATTACAGCGCCATCTATCACGAATCAAAAAAAAGTTTCGGACAAAATTTACGTATTTTGTGACGTAGAATCCATATCTGCAATAAAAAATGGGGGTTTCCATTTAAGATTTCAAAGTTGCCCCCAACCCCCACCCCCAGGGGGTGGGGTGGGAGGTCGAGTTTGGTATCATTGGATGTCTCCCTTCGAAACTAACAACTTTCATCAACCACTTTTTTTTATCCAATGCATAGTTCTCGAGATATTTCAATGTTTTCAGATAAATCGTGCACCCTGTATACATACAATATAGGGTTCTCAAAAAGTCTTCAAACAATAAAATATCTCGAAAACAATCAGTTTCTGGAAAAAATGTTTCAGGCAAAAGTTGTAAGGTTTAAAATGGTCTATTTACTGATCTTATCAGTTTGACCTTGGCTAGCATCAACAAGGTCAGGGCAAAGTCACTTTAAACTTTTCAAATGGAACGCTCTACTTTTTTTGGCATGTTCTTATAACGTATTTCAAGAGCTTTCCAAAACATTACAACAAAGTATCTTTTTGTTAAGTACATTCCGAGTTATGAAGCTTCAAATTTACAGTACCGTCGGCATTGGCATTACCCAAGGTGTACCGCGTGGAGGTTGCACGATCGGATTTACACCTCTTGTATGTGTGTGTGTGTGTGTGTGTGTGTGTGTGTGTGTGTGAGAGAGAGTGTGTGTGTATATATGTGCTGTGCGTGCGTGCGTGCGTGTGTGTGTGTGTGTGTGTGCGTGTGTGCGCGCGCGCATGTGTGTGTGTGCGTGTGTGTGTGTGTGTGCGTCTGCATGTTATGTAACAGAAACGAGGATTCCACGGTTCGTCACTCCCGTAGTATTTCATGACTCCAAACCCTTTCTGTTGTGCAAAGTGACTTTATCTCATCTTTTAAGATGTGCAACATTTTTCAATTAATTAAATGTTCAAGTTGACTTCCTTCTACCATTCGACAATGAGCTAAACGTTCATAGGGATAGCAGTATTTCAGTAATAATTTGGCCAATGATTAATCACTAAATTTTTCAGGAATTTTTACAAGCAAACTTACCTTTGTATCAATCGCCGATTTTATTTAAACTCAGTAGACTTGTAGAGTAGTAAAAAATAATAGACACGAATTTTTTTATATCGGCAATGGTGCAATTTTAAGGGTGAAAACACCCTCTGAAAGGTAATTTGACAGGTTTTGAGTGAATATCTTCGAAATCATGAGAGATAAAAAAAATGTTTCAAATAAAAGTTTAATGGTAATTAACGTTCTTAAAGACAGTATAATCAAATTTTGCAATAATTTGATATTTTGCAAAATACCCCCACCACCATCAATTAATTTTGCAAAATTAAAAAATTTTTTAAAAAGTTTTTTAGGACAAAAATTAAAGAAAATTTCACGCCAAATTCAACCATGTATAACAAAGTTGGTTTCCGAAATGCCAGTTTTGGAAAATAATCCGTAAACAACTCGCTATGGTGGTATTTTGCAAAATATCAAATTGTTACAAAATTTTATTATACCATTTTCAAGAACGTTAATTACCATTAAACTTACCTCAAACAATTTTTTATCTTTCACGGTTTCGAAGATGTTCCCCCAAAACCAAATATAGCGAATTATCTTTCAGGGGATGTTTTACCCCTTAAAAGTAAGATTAGGCACGTATAAAAAAATACCTGTTTTTTACAAGTAAATCTACCTTTATGCTACTCACCGATTTTGTGGGAACTGCCTCTTGTATTTACAAGAACGAGTAATTAATTCGTTGCATTTAAGCTCAGGTTATTAGAGATGTTTCTAAAATCTAAGGAAATAATAAGGGATTTTCATGTCGCTGGAAACAAATCCGATGTAAAAATTGTAGAATTAAAAGTGGGCTTTATACTCCATTTGTGGGCCGTAAGCCACGTCCTCCATCTGTCATCTCTGAATACGAACGCTCTTCGGGGCTATCGCGTGCCTGTACTTATACACAGCGGAACTTATACAGAGCGGAAGAATTCACTCACTACAAAGCAAGTTCCGCATACCGTCTTGCGGTGGTGCGAAAACTAACATAGCTTTCTCACGGACTGTATATTGAATATAACACCTCTGTTCAAGACCGTGCCTGAGCACGCGACGAGTCGACGTCTTGACGCGGATCGAGTTGCCGTGCTGCGGACGCGGCCCGAGCGCGCGAGTCTCCTGGGCGCCGCTAGTTTGCGAGGACGCCGCGAAGAGGCGAACTGGGCTGCCGTTCACTCGCGTACGAGTTCGGGTCGCCCAGGGTATATAAGTACCTAACCTATTTTTATTTCTTCAAGTATTTTTCATTTTTTCTTTTTTTCGTCAATTTTCTATATTTTAGGAAATAAAATGGCGCTAAATGCAAAGAACATTTTGAAATTGTTAACAATGGCCTTTGATCTGCCTGAATATAATGTTGAAACTGTTATCAGCGAAAATGAGAAAATATTTAGTTTGCAATTAGAGAATATGATAAAAGATGCCATTCAAGATTATCTGTATATAGAAACCTTCACTACTTTGAATTTAGAAGAAGCAAGTGTTATTCCACAAACAGTTTCAGTTGCGGAAAATGATTATGACGATTACATTAAGGATATTACGAATTCTAATTTAAATTCATCTACCGGAAATATAGAAGAATGCGATGAAGAATATAAACGTAAAGTTATTGAATTTTGGAAATCAGGGAAAAAATATAAATTAAAATTTGCGACAGTCCAAGCCAGATTTAAACGTGTTACTTCGAAGAAACAACTATATAGATGGAAAAAAGACATTTCAAAAGGCGGAAGTACGCGCGAAAAGCTGCAAAAAGTTTCAGAATATGTATTCACTCAATTTGAAAATGCTCTACAAAAATCATTACCAATTCGTGATTTGCTCGCTACCTCCTCGTCGGTTATTCCTGGGTTCGGCAAAGAGCGAAATAAGAGGGGCCATGTCCAGCAGAATTGCAAAAGTAACATCGACAGACGGGGGAACTGTTATAGGTGCGGTCAATTGGGCCATTTGGCCGGAGAATGCACCGCCCCCGCCAAATGCCAAATATGCGAGGAGACAGGACAGCCCTCTGGGCACAGAATGGGTGGCCCTGCGTGCCACCCACCAAAGGGGAAAAGAAGGAAAGGGGGACAGCAAACACTCGGGGCATCTGCACCGACGCCACCCGAGCCTGCAGTCCCACCCCCAGTGAATAAGGAAGTCGGAGGGGAAAAAGAATCTCCCTCCCCTCCTTCTCCATCTGCCGAACCTCCTACTCCTGACAACATTCAATAGGAGGAAGAGGAGATGGAAGTGGAGAGAAGGGCGGAGAAGCAGGTACGCCCGGTTATGGACAGCAGGAGCGAAGGAGCGGAGGAGCCAGCTGAAAAGCTCGTTATCCAGTCGTCATAATGGCAACTAGGCTCATCCAATCAAACCTGCACCGCGCTCGACAGGCGATTGCTCTTTTTGAGTACACTATGGCTGAGCGCGGTGCAGGCTTAGGAGTGGCGGCGGAGCCCTATAAAATCCCCAATAATCATCCCAGATGGTTCGGGGACCAATTGGGCTCCGTCGCCATTGTATGGAGGGCAAATGAAAGTTCGCCTCCTGCTGTCCTGTTGGAAAGCGGGAGACACTTTGTCGTGGTCAGGTGGGGGGTCCTGATAGTGGTCGGGGTCTACCTCCCCCCAGCAAAGAGCCTGGGCCTACCTAATTACGGATCCAGGCTCGATGATATAGGGAAGGCCATGTTACGGTACCTCTCTGGGCCTGTCATCATCGCCGGGGACTTTAATGCAAAGTCACTGCTGTGGGGTTCCCGGCGGGGTGACAGGCGGGGAATAGTGGAAGAATGGACTGCGGGCCTGGACTTGCACTCAATAAATGAGGGGAACAAATCCACGTTCGTGGGGCCGCAAGGGGAGTCTATAATAGACCTCACTTGGGGTACCCCTGCGGCCCTGAAAAGGGTGCAGTCTTGGAGGGTGGCGGACGACTTGGAATCCCTCTCGTATCATCTTTTGATCGAAATGGAGTTGTCCGTCACCCTCAAGGGCCTGGGGCCACAAAACAAGGATGAACCCCGACCAGGAAGATGGGCCCTGAGCAGACTCGATACAGAGGCTCTCGAGCTGTCTCTGGAGGTTGCCACCTGGCCACGACAAGAGAAAGGGCAGGACCTCGACTCTGCGGTATCGGACTTCATCATTGCACTTGCGTGCAACGAGTCCATGCCCAGAGTCAGGTCCTGCCCAAAAAGGTCCGCCTGGTGGTGACCGACCACATAGCCGAGTTAAGGCAAAGGACGGTCCGCCTCAGGCGGACCTTCAGAAGGCTCCGTAACGACACGGACCAGAACCCCGAGGCCACCCTGGCCGTCTGTATTTTGTAGAGCCGCTATAACATTGCGGGAAGCGATAGGGGCGGCCAAGGGAAGGGGATGGGACACCCTCCTCCTCTCGTTGAATGCGGATCCGTGGGGGCGTCCATACAGAATGGTTATGAATAAACTCAAACCATGGACGCCCCCGTTAACGGTGACGTTGGACCCCGGTTCCTCGAACGGGTTATGGGGACCCTTTTCCCGATTCGGGAGGGGCTTCCTGTGGTCCCGCGAATAATCCCTACCCTAGAAGAACAAGGGGAGGTACCGGGGGTCACAGAGGAGGAGGTGGCCGGGGCCATCAAAGGGGTCAGGAGCAACAAAGCTCCCGGACCCGATGGAATCCTCGGCCGAGTCCTTATCCTGGCCTCGGGGTACATATGTGAAAGGCTCTCGTATCTGTTTACGGGACCCATGAAGGAAAGAAGGTTCCCTCCAGTCTGGGGGAAGGCTAATGTGGTCCTCCTCCATAAAGAGGGCAAGCCAAAGGATTCCCCCTCCGCGTACCGGTCCATATGTCTCCTCGACGAGGCAGACAAAGTCTTCGAGAGGATAATTGCAGCCCGCCTCAAGGAACATATGTTCCGGGAGGGCCCGGACCTCAGTGACGGCCAGTATGGCTTCCGAGAGGGGAGATCGACAATAGACGCGACCGAGCATCTCAGACTCCTCTCGGGAGCCATTGTGGAGTAGGGCGGGGTGGCGGTGGCGGTGTCACTAGAATCGCCAACGCCTTTAACACCCTGCCCTGGGGTAAGGTGGTGGAGGCTATGCGCGAGCACTTCACCTTCCCACCTTACCTCACGGCCATCATTGAGGACTACTTCCGGGGTCGGCGTCTCAGTTGGACCGATGCCGACGGCAAGGTACGCGAGAGGGGGATGTACTGCGGGGTTTCACAGGGGTCCGTGTTGGGCCCGCTCCTGTGGAACCTCGGGTACGATGCGCTACTCCGTGCTGCCCTCCCCCCCGGCTGTAACATGATATGTTACGCAGATGACATACTCATCCTGGCCGGGGGGAGAGACTGCAGGGATGCCATTAATATGGCTAATCTGGCGGTGGCAATCGCTGTGGGCTCCATTAGGGATCTGGACCTGGGGGTGACGGAGAAGAAGACCGAGGCCATTTTTCTCCATGACAAAGGAGCTAAATCACCCCAGGCTCAGATAAGAGTAGGTACGCACAGGGTCCCGATTGAGGCCCAGATGAAATATCTGGATCTTATCCTGGACAGCACTTGGTGCTTCAAGGAACATATAGGCCGCTTGGTCCCCCGATTTAAGATGATATCAATAAGGCTGGGCAGACTTATGCCCAACATCGGGGGACCAGGACAAAAGGCCCGTCGTCTCCACGTGGGAGTTTTGAACTCGGTGGCGCTATATGGGGCGCCCATATGGGCTGAGGCCTTGGCCGTCAATCGCCGAATGCGTGCGCAGTTGCGCAAGGCGCATAGAACACTGGCGGCCATGGTCATCAGGGGATATAGAACGATATCCCACGTGGCGGTGACGGCTCTGGCGAGCATGTCCCCCTGGAGCTCCAGGCGTTAATGTACAGAAGGATGTACTTTCGGAAGAAGGAGCTCCAGGGGCGGATAAGGGAAGACGAGGCAATCGCCAGAGCTATAAGAGAAATGAAGCACCAAACTCGGCAGGCCCTCCTCCACAGATAGAAAAGATTGCTGGCGCATGCAGCATACGGGAGGAGGGTCGTCGAGGCTGTCCAGCTCTGCCTACATTGGGTAGGCAGGAACTTCGGGATCCTGACGTATAGGCTGACACAGGTACTCACCGGGCATGGATGCTTCGATGAGTACCTGTGTCGCATAGGAAAGGAGCCCACGGCGAAATGTCACCATTGTGACCACGACCACGACTCCGCGCAACACACTTTGCAAGACTGCCCAGCCTGGACAGTGGAGCGCGGAGTCGTGGTCAAGGAGTTAGGCCGGGACCTCTCGCTCCCAGCAGTGGTGAGGGCAATGCTGGAGGGCGAGAGGAACTGGGAGGACTTTGCCTCATTTTGCAAGGCAGTAATGCTGCAAAAGGAGGCAGCGGAGGAGATCCGCCGGCAGGTGGAAGGGAGGGGGAAAAGACAAAGAAGAAGGCAACGCCATAGGGAGTGGCGGGGAAACAGGAACATGAGTAGGGAGGGTGTTAATTCCTCCGAGGAAGAGGCACTGAGGGAGGCATTGAGGCAATAACCTCAACCGCCTCCCCCCTGCAACCTGCTCCCCCCTCCCGTACATGTGAGGGGAAGGGCCCCCAAGAGCGATGCCCCTCACAGGGCGAGCGTCCGGGGGGCAAAGAGACCACGTATCATGGGAAATAGGACAGCGACAGAGTAGCCGCCCTCTGCCGCATCATCGGCAGATAGGGAGACTAGTAGGAGGGGGGCAGGGCATCTGTCCCTCCCCAGCCATAGTCCCCTGGCCACCGACATGGGAGTCGGATGACAATAAGGGGGGGAGAGAGTGTCGGTGGCATGCCACCGGTTGTAACATCTCTCCCCCCCTGCAAGGCCCACCATTAGGGTGGGGCGTGCAGGAAGGGGTTAGTAGACCCCTCCCATTCCTTCTTTGGAGGTGGGAGCGCCCGGCGGCTAGGGGACAATTTCCCCCCGTAACCGCCGGGCGGGAGGGTGGGACACCAGGCGGGGACTCCCAGTGTCCTAACTAACCCTCCCAATATAGGGTGGCTGGCCGATTCGGTGGGTCAGTCAGTCACACAACGATATCTTGGCGGCGCCCCGCCGGATCGAGAACGGGGGTTGAAGTGCAGGCATTTGCCGGCTTCACTTTCTCGGTTACACGGGCGTGGCGTGAGGGGTGGAGGAGGGGAGGAACGGCGGTTGAGAAGAGCTCCGGCTCGCCTCCCCCTTACTCCCTGGGGAGCGGCGGTTGAGGAGAGCTCAGGCTCGCCTCCCCCCTCCCCGCTCCACCCCTTAGGGACAGACGGTAAGTCTACCTGGACTCGGGACCCCGATTAGCAGTCACGTGTGGCTCCGGGGTCCAGGCCCAAGTCCCTTTGCAGCGCCACCCGGGGAGGTTTTAGCCGGTAGGAAGGAGTCCGGCATATCCCTGGCCCTTCCCCGTCAGAGGGTCAGGGTATCCATGATGGATTTCCTCCTCGTAAAAAAAAAAAAAAAGAAAAAGAGCGAAATAAACCGTACGGTGCCCGTATTGTCGGAGGTATGGGACCCCCGAAAGCGGCCTGGTCATCAGAAATAATGGCTAGGGCGCATGTAGGGGGCAGGAGGCTAGTATCGGCGATGATTATTTCGCCGACCCGAGCCATGCTGCTCCTCTGGGGGAACTCGGGGGCTCCCCTTTTCCGGGGGGGATGCGGGCACGCCCGGGCAGCGGAGCCGTACGGAGTTGTGGGGTTTAGACAAAAATGAGCGATTCTTATAATAACAAACCTAACTCGGACCTGGAACAGACTATGACGACCACGGCAACGTCCAAGGACATAACTGAGCTGCATGCTCCCTGCAGCTCTAAAAAGGGGAAGGCGGAGATTGCTTCTAGCATCCCGATCAGCAGGTACATGGCAAGGAGAGGGGGTCTCCGCAACGCCAGCACCAGGAGAAGTGCGTGGTTAAAGAGCGTCTCCAGATCCAGATCGAGGTAGCCTGTCAGAATAGTAGGGACCTCATCCGAATTAGCCTCGTCTGATGGAAGAGAGAAGGTGGTAGCCCCTAAGGAGGGGAAGTACGATATCCCCAGAAAATCGAATGGGGAAACGGACGAGGAGAGATTCGAGGAAAAGGCCACTCGACCAAGGGGAAGACCAACCACAACGGGTGAGAACAGGAAATAACTGGCCTTCTTGACCAAGAAGGAGGGGCTCATGGCCAGGAAAAGAGAGGAGGAACTGATACGAGGATTGGAGGGTCCGGCCGTGACATTCCGGGACTGCTCGGATAACCGCAAATACAAGGTGGAGCTGAGGAGGTTGACCGACGAACTGGGAGAGGCCCCGTTTAGGGACCTGGCTGCTTCGGTCTTGGAAGTGGCAATGAAGATTTTGGGCTTTTCGGTCAAGTCCAAAACTTAAAAGGGACGTACGTAAAGGTACTGAGGGATGCCTCGGCGGTAATTACGGCTGAGACAACGCTCATGGTCAAGAGAATGGACACGGGCAAAAGTGGGGAGAACATTGAGATTGCGGAAGAGCTGCGTGAGGAGAATAAAAGACGACAAACGGAGCAGGAGGCGATGAGGAAGGGGATGGAGGATTTATGGGAGACAGTGCGGGCCATAAAGGAGGCGTCGCCAACACCGACGTTGTTTGCACCGATGAATCCCTTTCATCCGAAGTATGTGAAAGAGGAAGAGTTGAGGACGCGAACCTGAGGGAGAGCGATCATGCTCCCGGATGCCGACACAGAGGAGGTAAACCCGATGGTTGTTGGGGCCATCGAGGTCCAGCCCGGAGAGGTAAAGCGGGGAAAGGTACACCCCATAATAGAAGAGACAAGGGCGCAGGGAAAAAACTAACCTGGCCCTAAAATAAGGGAGGACATCTTGCTGAACACAAGAATAACGATCGAAGACCAGAACATGGCAAGGGAAAAGGAAAAGGAGGAATCCATGGAAGAAAGAATAACGGCCAAGCTATTCAAGGCAATGAATGAGCGGCCGTTAGAGAAAGGGAAGGAAAAGGAGCAATCGCGATGAGTCAAAGGAAGGAAGAGAAGCGACTCGAGGCAAGGGGTGACCCCGTGGACAGACCTCTTCCCCAAAGAGAAGAGAGGAAGAAAAAGAAAAAGAAGGGAACGGAGGTAAAAGCGGGTAACCACGGCCGAAAAACAGGGACAGGAAGGGAGGTAACTCACCGAAAAGCTTCTACCCCACCTCCCCTGGGGGAGAAGGAATACTCCCGGCTACCGCGGCAACAACAGGAGAATCCCACTACCCAAATTCAGGAGCAATGGACGAAGGTGGTGGGAAGGAAGGAGAAGCGGAAAGAAAGAAAGGAGACTGCAACAAGTAAGGCAGCCCGCTAGTGCAGGGGAAAAAGGACCGGCCGGAGGAGGAGAAAAGAAGAAAACGAAACGGAAGGTACCGAACACCGCGGCAATAACAATCACGGCGGAAAAGGGCAAATACAAAGAGTTATTAGCAGAGGTGAAGAGGAAGATCGACGTAGACAGTATGGGGATATCTAAAATAAGAACAAGGCAAGGTGCCACCGGCACTCTTGTTCTGGAGATCCCCGGGGAGAATAGAAGCGAGCAAGTGGACAAGCTTGCGGATAGACTGAGGGAGATTCTGGCAGAAAGGGCCAAAGTGAACCGCCCCCAAAAGATGGGAGAGATCAGGCTGAGAGGTCTAGAAATCTCGACTACAGAAGAGGAAGCAGCCGAATGTGTGGGGAAGAAAGGAGGCTGCGGGATAAAAGAAATTAAAACCGGGAAGATAAGGACCACACCGGCTGGCCTTGGAACCTTGTGGCTACAATGCCCCTGGCGGCAGCAAAAAAGGCCGCGGAGGGGGGGAAGATAAGCATAGGGTGGGCGCAGGTCAGAATAGACCTACTAGAGGCGAGGCCGTTACAATGCTACAGGTGTCTCAAGAAAGGGCATATCCAGAGTAATTGTGGCAACAGCATCGATAGAAGGCGTAATTGCTACAAATGCGGAGAGGAAGGACACCTGGCCAGTGGCTGCGAAGCAAAGGCCAAGTGTCAAATTTGCGAAGAAAGGGGACAGGCGTCGGGACATAGGATGGGAGGACCGGCCTGTCACCCAAACAAAAAAAAAGTAAGGAAGGGACAGAGGGTAGTCGTTGAGGCACCCGCACCGATGCCATCCGTACCCACTGCCACTCCTACTGAGGAAAGGGAGAATGAGGGGACAGCTGAATCCTTGCCCCCTCCTCCAGTCATCAAGGCTCCCACTTCCCAAGAAAAGTAGAGGGAAGAGGAAATGGATATAGAGAGGAGGGGAGAGAAGTGCGTCCGCCCAAAGGATGAGAGCGATAGCGACAGGGAGTGGCAGCTTGGGGGAAAAGTGGTGGTAATTGAAAAGGAAACATCATCATAATGGCACCAAGCTCCTACAATCCAACCTGCACCGCGCCCGTCAAGCATTACCGCTCTTAGAGCACACAATGGCGGAGCGCGGTGCAGGACTGGGTATCGTGGCTGAGCACCATCATGCCCCCAGGAACGCTAGGTGGTTCGGGGACGAACTGGGCTCCGTCGCGATAGTATGGAGGACCAGTCAAAAAATCCCCCCGCAGCCTCGTTAGGCAAAGGGAGGGGATTTGTCGTGGCCAGGTGGGGGGTCCTGATAGTGGTCGGGGTATACCTCCCCCCAACTAAGAGCCTGGACCTACCGAGCTATAGGTCTAGGCTCCAAGAAATCGGGAGGGCCGTTAGACGGTACCTCCCGGAGCCTGTCATCATCGCCGGTGATTTCAACGCCAAATCCCAATTATGGGGATCCCGGAATGGTGGACAGGCGGGGAGAGGAAGTGGAAGACTGGGCCGCAAAGCTAGGCCTGCACCTGCTAAATAGAGGAAACAAATCAACGTTTGTGGGTTCGCAGGGGGAGTCCATTATAGACCTTTCATGGGCAACCCCGCGGCCCTGAGGCGGATGCGGGCCTGGGAGATGGCGGAGGAGTTTAAGTCCCTTTCGGACCATCTAATCATTAAGATGGAGCTCTCCGTCACCCCCGATGGACTGCGGTCCAGGCAAAAAAAGGAACCCCGACCAGAACGATGAGCCCTAAGCCGACTGGACAAGGAAAAACTGGAAATATTCCTTGAGGCAGCCACCTGGCCACAAAAGATGGAAGGGCAGGATTTGGACTCTAGGGTGGCACACTTCATGGAGATGGTCACACGAGCGTGCAACCAGGCCATGCCCAGGGTCAGATCCTGCCCTAAGAGGACCGCCTGGTGGTGGACGGAAAACATCACCGAACTTCGGTGAGTGTCCGTTCATCTCAGGCGAGACTTTAGGAGGCTCCGGAATCAAAGAGACCCGGAGGAATACCCCGAAGCCGTTCTGGCCGCCCGCAAGGAGTTCTGCAGAGCAGCAAAGAAACTGCGTGATGTAATTGGGGCCAGAGGAAAAGGGTGGGACACCCTCCTCCTCACGCTGGACGCGGATCCGTGGGAGCGTCCGTACAAAATGGTTATGCAGAAGCTAAAACCGTGGACGCCCCCACTTACGGAAACGATGGACCCCCGGTTCCTAGAAAGGGTCATGGAAACCCTCTTCCCATCAATCAGGGAGGGGGATCCATTGGTCCCTTATCAGATCCCTACCCCCGAACAACAGGGGGAGGTGCCGGGGGTCACTGAGGATGAGGTGGCCGGTGCCATCAAGAAAAACAGAAGCAATCTTCTTTCACAATCGAGGAATGAAGCCACCCCAGGCACAACAGCTACGGATGGGGAAGGTCAGGGTTCCCATAGAGTCCCAGATGAAATATCTGGACCTCACCTTGGACAGCACCTGGTGCTTTAAAGAGCATATAAGCCGCCTGGTCCCCCGATTGAGAGTAGTGTAGGCTGACCTATCAAGGTTGATGCCGAATATCGGGGGACCAGACAGGAAGGCGCGTCGCCTCCACGCTGGGATACTTAATTCGATAGCCCTCTATGGGGCGCCTGTGTGGGCGGAGGCCCTGGCTGTCAGCCGTCCGCTTCAAGCGCTCTTGCACAGAGCGCACAGGACGGTGGCAGTTAGGGTCATCCGTGCCTATAGAACGGTATCCCACGTGGCGGCGACGGCCCTGGCAGGCATGCCCTCCCTTGAGCTCCTTGCCCTGATGCACAGTTCAGTGTACAGGAAAAGGGGGGAGCTCAGAAGAAGGGGGGAGGCAAATGAGACGCTCGCCAGGGCTATGCGGCGAATAAGACACCAGGAATGGCAGAACCTCCTCCAAAGATGGCAGAGGAATCTGACTAATACCAGATATGGGAGGAGGTCTGTCGAGGCCGTCCAGCCTTGTCTCCCGAAATGGGTAAACAGGGCATCGGGGGCCCTGACATTTAGAATGACGCAGGTACTCACCGGACACGGCTGTTTTGGTGATTACCTGCAGATAATAGGAAAGGAACGCACAGCGCAGTGCCATCACTGTGAGTACGACCACGACTCCGCGCAACACACGCTGCAGGACTGCCCAGCATGGGCAACGGAGCGCGGAGTCGTGGTCAGGGAAGTAGGTCAAGATCTCTCACTCCCCAGAGTGATCACCGCTATCCTGGGGAGTGAGAAAAAATGGGAAGTATTCGCCTCCTTCTACGAAAGCGTAATGGCGCAGAAAGAGACAGCGGAAGAGATCCGCCGTCAGGTGGAGGGATGGGGGCGAGCCCAAAGGAGGCGACAGCGCCACCGAGCCGAGCGCCGCTCCCCCAGCCGGGAGGGAGATGCCGATTCTTCGGAAGAAGAGGCGATTAAAGACATGATGGGGTTTCCCCCACAACTACCTCCCCTTTTACCCCTTCCCCTTCCACCCCCACTTCCTCCTCCTCTTCCTTCCCAACATCCTCCTCTCCCACTACCCCATCCCTCTTCCTTACCCTGTACCCGCGTCAATACCTTGGGAATGGCCCTCCTCATCCGAGTGATGCACAGGGCAAAACTGGGGAAGGGAGGGACCCAACTAAGAAGAGTGGCGGCGGCCAGTGCTCTGGCACAAACCGCCGCCACGGCCACGGTAACGGTAGGAAGTCAAAGACCGGGGGGAGGAGGTGGACAGTCATCCCCCAGTCGGTCGCCGGTCCCCAAAACGGGGATCGGATGAGGAGGAGGGGGGAAGGAGTAAGACGACGACAATCAGCTGCCTATCCACCCTCCCCCCTTCGCCTCATTTGGCCCACATTCATGGGAATGTGGGTAGGAGGGAAGGGAGGGGCTAGCCCTCTCTCCCCTGCCTATATAATATAGGCACACATATGCCCGGCGGCTAGGGGACAAGATTATTCCCGCCGTAACCGCCGGTCAGGAGGGTGGTGCACTGGGCGGGGACTCCCAGTGTCCCAACCAGCCCTCCAAACGCAGGGTGACTAGCTGAGAAGGTGGATCAGCTAATCACACAACAGTATCCTATCTGGCTGGGAACGGTGGTTGAAGCGTAGGTCCTTTGGCCGGCTTCCCCCTTCCCAGCCACAGAGATAGGGCGTGAGGGGTTCAAGGGGAGCGGTGGTCGAAGCCGAGCCCTTGGCTCGCTTACCGCTCCTGAGGGAGCGGCGGTAGAAGATGAGCTTAGGCTCGCGCTCCCCCCTCCCTCAGCACCCCTCGGGGATGATGACAGCTTGCTGCCTGGACTCGGGGCCTCGATTGCAGTTACGTAGGCTCCGGGGCCCCGAGGCAAGTCCCTTCGCAGCGCCACCCGCGGAGGTTTTAGCCGGTAGGAGTCCGGCATAACCCTGGCCCTTCCCCGAGGGTCATCCCCGATGACCCTCGGGGAAGGGCCAGAGTATCCGTGATGGATTTCCTCCTCGCCAAAAAAAAAGAGCGAGATAAAATTGTTTTGATTGATCAGATCGCCATATTGGATCCGTCATTTTTAATTCTACAATTTTTACATCGGATTTGTTTTCAGCGACATGAAAATCCCTTATCATTTCCTTAGATTTTAGAAACATCTCTAATAACCTGAGCTTAAATGCAACGAATTAATTACTCGTTCTTGTAAATATAAGAGGTAATTCCCACAAAATCGGTGAGTGGCACAAAGGTAGATTTACTTGTAAAAAACATGTATTTTTATACGTGCCTAATCTTACTTTTAAGGGGTAAAACATCCCCTGAAAGGTAATTCGCTTTATTCGGTTTTGGAGGAATATCTTCGAAACCGTGAAAGATAAAAAATTGTTTGAGGTAAGTTTAATGGTAATTAACGTTCTTGAAAATGAAATAATCAAATTTTGTAACAATTTGATATTTTGCAAAATACTACCATAGCAAGTTGTTTACGGATTATTTTCCAAAAATGGCATTTCCGAAATCAACTTTGTTATACATGGTTGAATTTGGCGTGAAATTTTCTTTAATTTTTGTCCTAAAAAACTTTTTAAAAAATTTTTTAATTTTGCAAAATTAATTGATGGTGGTGGGGGTATTTTGCAAAATATCAAATTATTGCAAAATTTGATTATACTGTCTTTAAAAACGTTAATTACCATTAAACTTTTATTTGAAACATTTGTTTTATCTCTCATGATTTCGAAGATATTCGCTCAAAACCAAATATGTCAAATTACCTTTCAGAGGGTGTTTTCACCCTTAAAATTGCACCATTGCCGATATAAAAAAATTCGTGTCTATTATTTTTTACTATTCTACAAGTCTACTGAGTTTAAATAAAATCGGCGATTGACACAAAGATAGGTTTGCTTGTAAGTTCTTCACAGGATGTACTCTATGATATATGATGTACACATCATTTTTTATTTATCTAACACCACAATAAGCTTGTAGACCTACGATTTGATATCAGCAGTCTGGTGTCGACGACTGACAAAAATATTTTGGTCAAAATGTGATATTGTAGTACGCAGCACCATTATATTGCAGCGTTTAAAAATTGTAATAAAAAGGTATAAATATTGTGCATTTCTGTACTGCACATTATTTTCTCTCGTACTGCGATGCGCTATAATTAATATTATTTCATCGACGTATGACTGTTTAATTGACTGGCTACAACGCTATGACTGAAAATTATTATCTAGTTTCGGAAAATATATTGATATGTGCATTAGATATGTTGAGAACTCTGAAGAAAACGATGGAGGGTATACAGCTTTTGCGGGGGAAACTTGTCTGTATTAAAGGAGCTCCTGCATAATGTTGTCGGGGAATGTTGGGACTGGCTCTGCATAGCCAGTCGCTCTATAAAGACACGGTTCGACAGTAGCTTCCATATACAGTAAACCAAAAATGTCCGATGTCGAAATGAACGCTACACAAGCAAATTATTACATGCCTGTTCAACATTAAGATGAGGATGAGGATCACCTCAGGTGGAAACAAAAGTGCGACGAGTATTTCGAGGAGCCACCATACAAAATGGAACGTAAGAAGTGAGTATCAATGTGAATTTGGTTGGTACCTTGTGTGCACTTTCCTGGTGGAATTTTTAAATGTATTAGGAGTACAAATAAGTTTCTGCCGTTTGACAAAAGATGGCCCCACCAGAAGGTTATGTTGAAATTGTCAGATGTAAAACGTAATATTGTAAGTTTGGACATCTGGTAACAACATAACCTTGAAGTATTAGTGACTCCGTATCAGCATCACATAATATTTTCGTGCGAAAATGTCAAGTTTTATGCGTCATTTGCGGGAACTTTTGATTTACTTCTTTAATTTGAAGAAATCTGCAGCTGAGGCGCATCGATTGCTTGTAGAAGCATATGGTGAGACTGCTTTAAGTGAGAGAAGTCGTCGTGAGTGGTTTCAAAAGTTTAAAAACGGTGAGTTTGACGTGGAAGACAAAGAACGTAGTGGAAGGCTGAAAGTGTACGAAGACATGGAATTGGAAGTATTATTGGAGGAAGATTCGTGCCAAACGCAAGAAGAACTGGCACTTATATTAGAAGTGACTCAACAAGCAATTTCACATCGTTTAAAATCGTTGGGAATGATTCAAAAACAAGGAAATTGGGTTCCATATGAACTGAAGCCAAGAGACGTTGAACGCCGATTTTGCACGTGTGAAATGCTACTTGCCAGGCATAAAAGAAAGAGCTTTTTGCATCGTATAGTCATTGGTGATGAAAAATGGATCCACTACGATAACACAAAGAAGAGAAAATCATGGGGACCACCTGGCCATGCTTCAAAATCGACAGCCAAACCGAATATTCATGGAAAAAAATTCATGCTATGTATTTGGTGGGATCAGCTTGGTGTTATGTATTATGAGTTGCTTAAACCGAGCGAAACTATTACTGAAGCTCTCTACCGAGCACAATTAATGAGATTGAGCCGAGTACTCAAGGAAAAACGCGCCCATTACTACTCCAGACACGACAAAATTATTCTCCTACATGACAACGCTCGGTCACATGTTGCAAAACTGGTCAAAACCTATTTGGAAACACTTAATTGGTAAGTCCTACTCCACCCGCCGTATTCACCAGACATTGTCCCTTCCGATTATCACTTGTTCCGGTCGATGGCACATAGCCTGTCTAAGCAGCGCTTTACATCATATGAAGATACTAAAAATTGAGTCGATTCGTGGATAACCTCAAAAGATGAAAAGTTCTTCCGACGTGGTATCCAAATGCTGCCAGAAAGATGGGAAAAAGTAGTGGCTAGTGATGGACAATACTTTGAATAAAACGTAATGTACCGTTTATTCACAATAAATTCCTAATTTCTGATAGAAAATGGCGGAAACTTATTTGTACTCCTAATATATAACATTTATTGTATTGGGTGAGTGCAAAAGTTCGTGCGGAGTTTCAATAGATGGAGTTATAAGCGTCGTAAAGTGTTGTCATTAATACTTCCATCTACATATTATATAACGTTGGAAAGGTGACGTCTTCAGCTGTTATTAAAAAAAAATCATTTGTTTTCATACAAACTGCTTCGAGAAATATCACTTTAAAAATGAGTATCGATAAGGTGCATTTACGGCATGTTATGCTTTACGAGTTTCGGAAGGGAATAAACGTTGCTGCAGCCGTAAAAAACATTCAGGATATTTATCAGGATGAAGCACCAGCTAAACGAACTGTGGAAAAATGGTTTGCTAAATTTCGGCGCGGAGAATTTAACCTTGAAGACGAGCCACGCTCTGGTCGACCTTCTGACATTGATGACGATGTTTTGCATACTTTAATGCTCAATAATCCGCGAATTTCAACAGAAGAAGTTGCTACTATTCACTAAACGTTAACCGATCAACCACTTTTCGGCGTTTAAAAAAGATGGGATTCGATTTGAAGCTCGATATATGGGTGCCCCATTTGCTGACCGAGAAGAACAAAATCAAGCGAATTTCTGCAGCCGTTTCTTTACTCGGGCGGCTCAATAACGAGTCGTTTTTGGATCGACTAGTGACGGGCGATGAGAAATGGGTCCTCTACAACAATGTTCAGCGCAAACGGACATGGAAACAATCAGGTGAGCATGGTGACGCAATGCCAAAGGCCAGTTTGCACCCGATGAAGGTGATGCTCTCTGTTTGGTGGGATTGCAAGGGCATAATCTATTTCGAGCTTCTCCCCGCTGGCGAAACGATTGATTCGGACAAGTACTGTCGCCAATTAACCAATCTGAATCGAGAAATAAAAGAGAAACGTCCGATTTTGTCAAATCGCAAGGGAGTCGTCTTTCATCACGACAACGCCAGACCACACGTTTCGAAAAAGACGCTGCGCAAACTGAAGAGCCTGAAATGGGATGTCTTAACGCATCCACCGTATTCTCCTGATATCGCACCATCTGACTATCACTTGTTCCGGTCATTACAAAATTATTTAAATGGAAAAAACTTTGACTCTTTGGAGGCCTTAAAAAACGGCGTCTCTTCGTTCTTCAAATCTAAACCGCGCAGTTTTTATGATCGAGGCATCCGTATGCTGCCAGAACGTTGGGAAAGGATTATAGAAAACGATGGAGAATATATCATTGATTGAATAAAGATTTTTGTTTGCCTAATCACTGTGTGACTTTTACTCACAAACTCCGCACGAACTTTTACACTCACCCAATATTTTTTATAGCATTCCTGAGTCATGGCATGCTTACTGCATCCTGGGGCTCAGATACGCTTTGACTACAACGGCTTATAAGTATTTGGAGATTGGACTCAATGTACAATCGCGTGTACCCGTCGTGGAAATGGTCCTCGGTGACAATCGCGGTAATCAACTAATATTACATGCGGATACTTGGGGAAAACAGATGGAAAATCGTGGTGCTATATAACGACTTCTGGAAGCGAGCAAACCATGGTACTTGCCGCTACGGATTCGAAATTTAAGAGTGGAATTGTGCGAGCTAAATGGTTCAAAAATTGTAAAATTAACGCTATCTTCTAAGTGTTTGTATTTGAGTGCTGCTACTAAGAATATGTTATTTATTTATGAATATTGCATTGATCATATATATACGCAGCTGTCTGAACAGTCGTATTTCGTTAGATCAAAATTTTCAAACTTTTGTAAAAGTCGTAACGTCATCATGCGCACACTATAAGAACCTTCACTAGACGTCTACTAGAAACAAGCGACGGTGGTCTAGGAGGTTTGGAGCATTGGATAGTAACCACGAGGGCCCAGCTTCGAGTCTACATACATCCCGACAGTTTTTCTCTCGTGACGTCACGGTCACCATCTAGTCCATGGAAGCAAAAAAATTATAGGGAGGGGGTATTAATAAAGGGAGTATTAATAAAAATATTTAATTAAAAAAGCGGGTTTTGTAAGAATATTTTGGAAATTGAGTTAGAACCGGCCTAGCTATTCTACTTCAGGTGATCGGACCACCTCGACCTATTCACCTTTTCGGAAAACGCGTATCTAATGCATCTCGCACTTGCCGGCTAAAACTCAGAAGCTCCATCGTGTTGAAAGATCAACTCCGCTCGTGCCTGTAGAGGGACGTCCTCGAGGAGTCCTGGGAGTTGATTTTTGATAAAATTCGCGTAAATCTCGCCATTAAGCCGAGGAGGCAAAAAGTACGGACGGATCTGAAAATTATGAAATGTTAGAAAATCATTGCGAGAAAGAAGTTTCTTCAATCGAATGATACTCACCACTCGGTCCGCAATTACTCCGGCCCAAACACTAATACTCCAGCGGTACTGAAACGCGCCTTCTCAAACGGCGTTTCCGACCCTTGATCTACCCCGCAGATTTGCGAGTACGTCGGAGCTTGCGAAAGTAAGCGTCAAGTTGCGTTCCTCTTCCAGGACGTAACATCAGTAACATGTAAAGTTCTCATATATGCCGTATCTAACACGTTGTATACAATATCATAATTAACAAACTTTGACTCCGATTTGAAGGTTTCGGTAATGTTGAATTCACAAATGTAAAGTTGTTATAAATAATGTTATACTAACGTTTTGTTAACATTTTGGTAATGTTTCTCAGTATAAAAATTAGAAACTAATTATTGCTCCTTTTCCAGTAGAAACGATTCTTAAAGTTGTAAGCCCATGCTGGTTTTACTTGAAACTTAACTTATTTTATTGATATATCATATCACATTTGAAGCGGGATACGGAGTTGTCCACCGAGGGACGTAGAAAGCCTTCAGGAGCAACATCCCCGTTAAAATTCAGAGAGCAAATAAACCAGGCCCCCTCTCCAGCAAAAAGGAAGATATGAGTAGACCAGGTCCCCTTTCTAGTAAGAGGCAGGCACAGGAGGGAATAAAAGTTACCACTGGGAAACCGGTGGTAGTTTCAAATATTTTTTTTCCCAGGGTTCGAAGATGCAGGTGGCGGGCCTGTGTAGGCTGCTGCCACAACAGCCCAAGGGAAGAGAACAAGGGAGGCTACGAGCAGTAGAAGCTCGGGTCCAACGGCGGCGGAGGCGCCTCAACTTGAGCTGACCAAAAGATCGCGAGGACAACCACGGGCTTCAGATTAGGTATCCGCATAAAAAAAGAGGCGGAGGAAAAGAGGAAGGAGGAGATGAGGTGCCTGAAGCGGGAGGCGAAGGATCTCCTCAGCAGGAGCCTTCTTCGTATGGAGAAAGATACACGCCCTGTTGAGCAGATCTTTAGGGATCCCGCTACAAGGGCGCTGCATAGAGAGGCCGGGTCGGCGCCGTGAAGCTGGTGGCACGGAGATCGAAAACCCCTGAAGGGAAAGTACCTTTGTGTCGTTGCTGAACCGTGCCTTGGCGACCTCCGAGGCGGTTCTGTCGACCTTGATTGCTAGGATCGGCGCCCAAGACAATGAGGGCTCACTTATGGAGGTAAGGAGGGAGATGGAGGAGCTCCGCGAGGAATTCCGGGAGCTACTGGCGGAGAATGGACGACTCCAGGAGGAGCTGAGGGCCAGGGAGGCCCCCGCCGTTCCCGCCCCGCCTCCCGCTCCCCCATCTCCCAGAAAGACGAAGACCTACTCGGAGGCGGCCGGAGGCAGTGCCTTGCCGTCATCAGGACCGCCGCCAGTCAAGAAGACGAGGGTGACGAGGAAGAAGAGGTCGAAGATTATCGTAGACTCGAGCTCATCTTCTTCATCAAAGGAGGAGAGGAGGGGTGGACCGAGTGGAGGAGGGCCAAATTGGCCCTCTTCTCGAAAGAGGGCAAGGAGCCCGGTAGTGCGTAAGCCTACAGGCCGATATGCCTGCTGAACGAGGCGGGCAAGATGCTGGAGCGCATCATTGCGGACCGCCTCGTCCAGCACATGTCCTCGAGTGGGCTGGACCTCCAGGACCGCCAATACGGGTTCAGGCCCGGACGATCCACGCTGGATGCAATCCAGTGGGTCCGGGACCTGACCCGGGCGGTCGTGGAGATAAGGGGCGGGGTATTGTTGGTGGTGTTACTAGACATTACATTTCCAACGCCTTCAACACCCTGCCCTGGCCAGAGATAGGACGGGCCCTCGAGCACTTCGAGGTGCCCGCCTATCTCCGGCGGATAATGTCCGCCTACTTCGGGGACAGAGACCTCGCCTTCACTAAGGAAGGCGGGGTTCAAGGCTGGCGCACTATGGAGCGCGGTGTCCCGCAGGGGTCGGTGCTCGGCCCCCTGCTATGGGACATCGGCTTCGACCGGGTCCTTCGCACTCCGCTCCCCGACGGCTGCTACGTCGTCTGCTACGCAGACGACACGTTAGTGGTGGCCGAAGGAGGGAACTGGGAGGACGCCCGCTTCCGCGCGGAGGTGGCAGTGGCATCGGTGGTGGGAACCATCGGAGACCTGGGTCTCAAGGTGGCGCCCCAGAAGACTCAGGCTGTTTTTTCACGGCCGGCGTCGGGCGCCGCCGGAGACCCGGGTCCTAGTCGATGGCGTCCACGTCCGCGTCGGGCCGACGATGAAATATCTCGGCCTGACGTTGGACAGCCAGTAGTCATTCGGCCCACACTTCAGGCTGCTGGCCCCCAGGGTGCGCAAAACCGGCCTGGCCGTGTCCAAGCTGATGCGCGCCCAGGAGGGCCTAGGATGGCAGGCTCGCCCCCTGTATGTCGGTGCGGTTCTCTCGATCGCTCTGTACGGGGCGCCTATATGGGCCCCTTAGCTGCTGGCCACCGCGGTGGCCAAGAGGCAGCTGAGGCAGGCCCTTAGGCCCCTAATGATCAGGGCGATTCGGGGGTTCCGCACCGTGTCATACATAGCGGCGACCACCCTGGCCGGCTCCCTCCCTGTGGAGCTCCTCGCCGAGGAGAGGAGGATCCTCTACTGGCGAGTGAAGGAGCTCCGCGAGGGGGGAGAGCTGACGGCCAGGGGCCTGATGACCTAGGCCAGAGACCGGACTCGGGAGCGGTGGGAAGACTTGTTAGCCGACCCCCGTGGGTCCGGTCTCGCAACGGCCGAGGCTGTCCGCCCCTGTCTGTCGGAAATGACAGACAGGAGGGGGCGTGGAATGTCCTTCCACCTGGTGCAGGTATTGACTGGGCACGGATGCTTCGGGAGATACCTGCACCGGATAAGGAAGGAGCCCACCGCTCGGTGCCACCACTGCCCCGAGCAAGAGGACACGGCGCTGCACACCCTAGCCGCCTGCGCGGCATGGGAGGAGCAGCGCCGGGTTCTGCTCGGGGCGGTGGACTGCCAAGGCGGGCAGCTCTCGCTCCCCCACCTGATGCGAGCTATGTGCGGGAGCGAGAGGGCGTGGGACGCGGCGGCCTCCTTCTGCGGGGAGGTAATCTCCCGGAAGGAGGCCGCCGAGTGGAGGCGCCGGCCTGGCAAATGCCTTCGGACAGGACAGCGGGGCCGGCGCTCCCCCGGGGGAAGGGAAGTCGGAGGCGGGCCCGAGGTGGCATCAGACGAGGAGAGGGCGCCGGCCTACACGAGTCGGCGCCTCCCTCGGCCATCTCGGGCCAGGCTCCGTCATTCAGAGGGGAGCGGGGAGGGCAACTCCCGCTGCCTCTTGTTAATGAACAGGGGCTGACCAGCACCTGTGTACGGCTGAGGGGGGAGTCCATCATCGATTTGACGTGGGTTTCTCCTTCCGCCGTCCGGATGTTTCGGGAGTGAGTGATGGAGACGGAGGGCGAAACACTGTCCGATCACCGATACATAGTGTGGTCCCTCCGTCTCCTCACCCTTCAGCGGGTGCTGGACTGCCGCCCGGGGAAAGGGGTTTTCCCCCTCCCTAAAAGATGGGCCCTCGGCCAATTGGATACGGACAAATTCCAGACGGCTGTCCTTGTGGCCACCTGGCACCTTGAGGGGCTAGGTGTGTGTGACCCTAGCCCCCGTGAGGGAGCTAGGGAGGTAGTGGGCATCGTGATGTCGGCATGCGACGTCGCAATGCCCCGGTCCTATCCCCGTCAGCGCCAGGCAGCCTATTGGTGGATGGAGGAGATCGCCGAAATTCAGCGAGCCTCCGTCCGCGCTAGAAGGATACATACCCGTGCCCGGTGACGCGACGTGGAGGCCGCAAGGGCGAAAGAGGGATACCTCCAAGCGAGGATAGCCCTCAAGGCCGCCATCGCCGAGCAGAAAAAGAGAGCCTGGAACGAGCTAGTGAGCTCCCTGGACGAGGATCCGTGGGGGCACTCATATAAATGAAATGCGAATGCCGGCGGTATGTCAACTTTGAAATTTCATATCTTGGGAATGACTTGCGCAAAAAACAAATGTGGGTAGTTTTTTGAAAACGTCTCGACAAGCGCTATAGGAATATGCAGTAAAAAGTAGGGAGTTCCATTTAAGAAAACATCGATCACATTGACCTGGTCTTGAGAAAGTCACTCAATGTCAAGTCTATATTTTTATCATATGTCCCCCTCAATATCCTACAACTTTTGTCTGAAACAATTTTCCATATTTAAAGCCGTTTCCGAGATCCAGGGGTGAGGTCGGACTTTATAGATACCCCGTATATGTGATTCTCTCACGAGACTGATCGTTTCTTCTAAATTTCTATGATTTATGTATGACTCTCGCCCCTCGTCCAACGTGGAGTGATAGTCACACGATGCTATTATAATAATTCCGGGTTGTCAAAAACGATCGGATACGTGTCGTGAAAGGCAAGCATTTAATCGATCGACGAGGAGCGTTCTGCACATGTCGTAACAGCTTGTTATAGAGTTATATTCGCACAAAGAAAAACGTTACATGAAACACTTTGAAAAAAAAAGTATGAATCTTTTATGAGGTATACCAAGATGTTCCATTAACACGCAAGAAAATAGAACCTAGATGAATGGAACCTAGATGAGCGAATCGTAAATGAATGAGACGAAAGACCAATTAAGAACAATTTGTTAGACAATTTTTCTCACGACAAATTAGCTTTTATTTCGTGATGTGTTGAGAAAATCAGCCATTTCAAAAAATCGACAAAGTAGATAACGTCAAAATAAAAAGATTTTTATATAGCAGAATAAGATTTCCTTTTTTCATGTTATTATTAATTCCTAGTCAGAAGCACAACGTTGATTCAAGGTTGATTCGACGTCAATAAGGGTTGAATTAATATTGATTCAATGATTCATTGACCATTTCAATCAACGTTATGATTCTGACTGGGATTTCCTTCAGAAGTGGCATAAA
The DNA here is from genome assembly GCF_003227715.2 of Harpegnathos saltator. Classification (NCBI taxonomy): domain Eukaryota; kingdom Metazoa; phylum Arthropoda; class Insecta; order Hymenoptera; family Formicidae; genus Harpegnathos; species Harpegnathos saltator. Next base: position 356,516 of record NW_020230083.1, read on the forward strand.
TTAACATGCTCGTCTTTCTAATGACAGACATGACACTTTATTATGACGATTGTAAACGTGTTTCATGAGCACAATGATTAATTACCTATTTAAATATCGCAATACTCATCTGGCCGTAAATCCCCCTGTAGCACTATTTATTATATTTCCTTTATTTCATGGACAAAAAGGTGGTGAAATATGACATAGCAGTTTTCATCACCTTAAAATCAAATTGCATTGTTATGTAACGCATCGTATAATTATATGTATAGAGTCGTGAATAAAATTAAGTGGACAGGTATCATAAATAACAAAAAGTTAATTTAATTTAATTAATAATGTCAAAAAATCAAACCTTTATTGCGTATTTAAATTAACGAAGTATAATTTGACAAAATATAAAGAAAAACCAATTGTAACAAATAATATATTAGAATTTTTATTGATTAATGGTAATAACATAAAACTGCACATGGTCAAAATTAAGTGGACACTTTATACAAAGTAAGTAAGTATTAATACTTTATATTGCAGCCTTTTGCTTTTATTACTGCTTTTAAACGTCATAACATACTTTCAACAAATTTTTCCAGATAATGTTTATCAATCCAGATAATGTTTATCTTTAAATTTTAGTTGCAATTCGTTTAAAAACTCTTTTTTATTATTGTGTTTTTTTAATGGAATCTCTACATCCAGTAAGCTCCATAAATTTTCGATTGAGCTAAAATCCGAACTTTGTGGAGTCCATTCAAGAACTTCTATTTTACAATTCTGGAAAAATTGTTTTGTTTTCTTTGCTCTGTGCTTCGGAACATTGTCTTGCTGAAACATCCATTCCTTATCGAGATCCAGTTTTAGAATTGTTTCATATTGTTTCATATATGTGAACATATTGTTTCTTTAAAGCTTCATTCGGTTTTCCTCACACGTGTGCTCCTTTTTTATTCAATAATTCAAATTTACTTTCATTGCTCCATATTATTCGTTTCGAAAATGATAATGGCTTATTTACATATTTTTTTGCAAAAGTTAAACGTTTCTTTTTGTACATTTTATTAATGTATAGTTTACATCTACTTACACAACTCTTTTAATCTTCGTCTCACAGTTTTTGAAGATATGTTTAATTATAGTTGTTCAACAATGTTTCGTGACGTTGTCGATGGGTTACGTTGAGCTTCTCTCACAATTCTTCTATCATCATGCACTTGTGTTACGTCTCCGTCCCCGACCATGTACATTTTTGACAGTTTTATGTTATAAACATTTTGTATAAATTTTATGAACTACGCTTTTCGAAACTTTATATTTTTTCGGCTATTTTACGATAACTTAACTTATTTTTGCAGTCTTAAAAAATTAGATTTCACAGATGAACGGAAAACTCTTTTCTTTGCTTAGACATATCTGTTTATTAACTTTAATTGTACAAGGATCAACATATACTGAGGACGCAATAAAATCACATATCAGGTAAAGCTCAACGTTTGTATATGTATGTTTATATTATTCCACTTTGAATATAAAATTTTCTGTTTGTTCACTTAATTTTGTCCAAGGTTTAAATGCTAACCATATAAATAAATATATGTAAATAGTTATAGAAACATTGCTTTTATAATTATATATACTAAATTAATATTCTCTCATGTCAACAAAAATATTTTACGTTCAAAATTTGAAATTTATTTACAACATTGGAATGAAACATAGGATTTGCCAAAATTCATGCAGTGTCCACTTCATTTTCCCACGACTATATATCCATTATACAGGGTGCATCAAAAGTACCGGGACGGTGAAATATCACAAAAACTAAGCATTTCAGAAAAAAATGTTTCAAATAAAAATTGTAGGGTTTCAAAAGATATACGAGGGTGGTCCGATAAGTACTTAGCCTACAAAAGAAAAACGAAAATTTTGGAAAAGTGGCGATTTATTTCTCAACATAATCTCCTTTTAGCTCGATACACTTGACCCAGCGATGCTCCAACTTCTTTAACCCGTCTGAAAAATACGTTTTCTCGAGGTCTGTAAAGTAGGCCTCCGTGGCGGCGATGACCTCCTCATTCGACTCAAATTTCTGCCCGGCTAGTGACTTTTTCAAGTTTGGAAACAAAAAGAAGTCGCAAGGGGCCAAATCTGGAGAATACGGTGGATGGGGCAGCAGTTCGTAACCCAATTCGACCAATTTGACCGTGGCGAGGGCGGAGGTGTGAGCCGGTGCGTTGTTATCGTGGAAGAGCACTTTTGTCTTCGCCAAATGGGGCCGTTTTTTCTGCAATTCGGCGTCGAATCGGCCCAAACAATTTCAAAACGCCTCAAAGACATGGGAATGATTCAGGAGTAAGAAAATTGAGTGCTGTACGAGTTGAAACCGAGAGATGTTGAACGGCGTTTGTTTGCTTGTGAACAGTTGCTTGAAAGGCAAAGACGGAAGGGATTTCTGCATCGCATTGTGACTGGGGACGAAAAATAGGTTCATTACGATAATCCTAAGCGCAGGAAATCATGGGTATATCCCGGCCATGCTTCCACGTTGACGGCCAAACCGAATATTCACGGCTCCAAGGTCATGCTCTGTATTTGGTTGGACCAGCTCGGCGTAGTGTATTATGAGCTGAAATGAGTTAAAACCGACTGAAACAATCACAGGCGATCGTTATCGAATGCAATTAATGCGTTTGAGCCGAGCATTAAAAGATAAACGGCCGCAGTACAACGAGATACACGATAAAGTGACTTTGCAGCATGACAATGCTCGATCCTGTGTTGCGAAAGTGGTCAAGACATACTTGGAAACGTTGAAATGGGAAGTCCTACCCCACCCGCCATATTCTCCAGATGTTGCTCCCTCTGACTTGTTTCGATCAATGGCACACGGCCTAGTTGACCAGCACTTCCGGTCTTATGAAGAAATAAGAAATTGGGTCGATTCGTGGGTCGCTTCAAAAGATGACAGTTTTTTCAACGCGGGATTCGTACGCTGCCCGAAAGATGGGAGAAAGTAGTGGCCAGCGATGGACAATACTTTGAATCATAAATGTATAACCAGTTTTTTACAATAAAGCCTCGAATTTCGAAAAAAAAAAACGGCGAAAGCAAAATTGTACATCTAATATTTTATTTTTTATCTTTGATTTTTGCTTCAGTTTCTTATTTTTTCATTTTCTGTTTACTTTTTAGACATATTAAATATTACGATCGTGACTTTTAAATATCTTCTGATGAAAATTATGCAGAATTCGACGATCCTTCTTTTTCATCTTGATCTGTCCAGTAGGACATAAAATAATAGATAATCTCACCTATACTATCCCTATAATTTCTTAATGAATCAAAATAATGCTAATATAATGGCAGAAAAACATTATGGCCGAAAATATTTCATCAGTCTAGTTATTTGTTACAAAAAAGTCTTAAATACCATAGTGATATATCTCGATTAGTTATATCTAAATTATTATTAGATTAGATCAATAATTAATTTTGAGATTTATGGGTCGAATTTTTCTCATCTAGTAGTTACTTTTGACATTCCTTATGATTATACAATGCAAAAAAATTATTTGTTTGAAAATCATGTGGGCGTAAAAAAACATTTATTGACCCTCTTCCTTTACTACTGAATATAACCCACACTACGACTATAATGTCATTTTAAACTTAAAATAGTTGTGCTGTCTCGATGTGCTGTATTATAAATAAGTAATGTATATCTTAAACAATTTTTTTCACAATTATTACATGACGATCTCGTGACGTCGTGGAAAACTATTCTAGTATTTTAATTTAATCGCAACATAGATATTTTATATCTATGTTGCGATTAAGCGACTACTTATATTAAATTTTAAACCAATACTTCAGTGTAGAATAGAATACTTTAGTGCAGAAAATATGTTATAAACGAGGGATTGACGCAAATTCAAACGATACCTCTGGTATTAGATAACTGATGTCGATGAACACTATCGCGCACAGTATTAGTATCCTCATAGTTCTGCTCTGATATGGTCAAACTCCGACTCTTGACATAAAGGTTTTGTTAATATGGTAATAACGTAGCACGAAGTGCGTTATGAACTATTCACTCCAGCAGAAAATTGGTAAATAACGCACGAGAGCACATTGGACAGCAGCAATAGTGCCCGAGTGAGGTACGGAGTGAAGAGAAGTACTACAATGACACAAAGACTGATGTAGCCAATATTTATTATAATAATATCTTGTCAGTTATTTTTATCCGATAGTACGTGCTCGTTTATAACAGTCATTCGAAGCGGGAACATACTACATTATCGATCTGAGGAATTTGACGATTAATGCGCTTCGGTGTAATTTAGCTTCAACTAGTTTTGAGAAATAGCATATAGTATATGTTATTATATTTTTTGAAAGAAAAAAAGGAAACAAAAAGAACACACAATTAAATAACCAAAGCCAAGATATAATTGTCGCGTTGCGACAAGGTGGTCTTATGTTAAAGAAATTGTGTGAAATGTTTGTGCGTGTAAATGAGTGTTAAGGAGAAAGTGAGTGGAGAAACTAAAATAAAACGATTAAAATCTCTACAAAGAACCCCTTTTTATATTGTTTAATAGGTTGAATAACACTTATACATACTAATTATGACTGACGAAATTTGGTATTCACAAATAGGTATACAAGGTGTCCAATTTAAAGTTTACAATGCTATATTTCGCAAGCCGATGACTTTATTGAAAAATATTTCAAACAAAAGTTGTAGGGTTCTGAAGGGTCATCTGACGGTGACCTTGACTTGACCTTGGATTGTTGTTTGAAGGTCACGCAAAAGTCAACTTTAAAATCCTAAATAGAACCTCCCATTTTTATTAAATATTCTAGTAGCCTTTGTCGAGACGTTTTCAAAACACTACCAACTTTTATCCCTTGCGTAAGCCATTCCAATGTTGCAATGGAATAAAACAAGCTGTGTGTGAGGTATTAACGAAATTCTTTTTTTATTTGAAAGGCCCATGTATGCCATTATGTGTGGAATATAACATCGTTCAAATGTCCGCCGCGGCTTCTTACGGTGGCACGGATCCGAGTGGTCCAATTTTCAACGATTCTGCCGCATAGATCAGGCTGAATTTGAGCGATGGCTTGGGTTATGTCGATTTTAAGGGCATCGGTCGATTGTAGCTTATTGGCATAGACCTGCGACTTCAGAAAACCCCACAAGAAAAAGTCTAGCGGGGTTAAATCGCACGATCTTGGTGGCCAATTCACGTCACCTCTGCGAGAGATAACCATACCCTCAAATCGTTCATGCAGAATGTCCATCGTGGCGTCCGCTGTGTGGCACGTAGCGCCGTCCTGCTGGAACCACATGTCGTCTACGTCCATATTGTTCAATTTGAGCCAAAAGAAATTGGTTATCATCGTTCTGTAGCGCTCGCCATCGACGTTGATGGCCTCACCAACGTCGTTTTCGAAAAAGTACGGACCAATGACGCCGCCGGCCCAAAATCCGCACCAAACAGTAACTTTTTGTGGATGCATTGCTACCTGGTGAACCTCGTGTGGGTTGGCGTCGTGCCATATACGGCAATTATGCTTGTTAACATAGCCATTCATTCAAAAATGTGCCTCGTCGCTAAAGATGATTTTTCGGCCAAAATTGGGGTCCTCTTCCAAATGCTTCGAAGCCCGGTCAGCGAAGAAACGGCGTTGTCTATGGTCATTAACTTTGAGCTCCTGGGCCAGTTGGATTTTGTACGGGTGCAGGCCCAAGTCTCGACGCAAAATTCGCCAAGTTGAAGTCTGCGAAAGGCCGAGTTCTTGTGCACGGCGAGGAATTGACTGCCTCGGGTTCTCCTGCACACTTTCACTTACAGCGGCGATGTTCTCGGCCGATCTGGCGTTCCTTTGACGTACGGGTGTTGGCTGATCGTTTACCGAACTGGTCGTCTCAAATTTAGCCACCAAACGTTGGAGAGTCGATTTTGAAGGGCCACCGCATCTGCCGTAAAATGGGCGCAACGCGCGCAACGTTTGCACTAACGAACACTCATTTTGATAATAAAGTTTTATCATTTGGACGTGCTGCTCAATCGTGTAACTTGTCATGGTGATTTGGCATCAGTAACTGAATAATAAACAACAGATTAGACAGACGTCGCCAAAACAACATGGCCGCCACAGGCTGCCAACATCGACCCGCACCAATTGAAAAACCCTGTATATTATACGCGTACTATCCGGGTAATTATATGTTGGAATTTATTTTATAGTTAAGATAAAATTGTTCTGGGTGCTGTTTAAGATACAGCTGATACTTCAATGAAAGAATTTACTTTTGGAGTGTAAAAAAATAATTTGTCTTATTGAACCATTGACCGGTGTCGTAAAATGCTTAGAGAAAAAATTGTTGAAATTGTATCAATTACAAGTCAACAGTCGTGTTGTTTGGTAACTTACCGACTTTGGAAATTTCAAAATCAAATTAACAAAAATCAGGGCACTTGTAACAATATATTCTTGAGACTAAATAAAGCAAGAAAGTCTAGCACTACTTTTTCTTCCAACAAATAGTTAGCGAGATATCATAAGTTAAATATTGAAAAAGTTATCAAGTTTTCCTCAAATAAAAATATATTAGACGAATAAAAAAATGTTTTAGACAAAAGTTGTTCAAATTAACTAGTAGAAAAAACAGTATAATAAAAAAGAAGGGTTCCTATTTAAAAAACGCAAGTTGACCTTCAAATGACCTTGAAAATAGAGGCTAAAGTCAAAGTCATCATAAGGTAGCTTACTTAAATTTCTACATTTATTTATATCATTTTTCTTGAAACTTCAATACTGAAGAGTTATTTACGGAAAGTTATTTACGGTGGGACATTAAAATGAGACACCCTGTATACCTGGATTAGTCATACTATGTAGTTCATATTCGTAGAATCCACCGGCAATAGGTTTCCTGCGTGAGTCTGCGAGTAGCTAAGTTACAGAATTAGTTGTCTGTACTTTGACGATTTTAAACACTTCGGTTGTCTAATTCAGTATATAGCCTTTTTCAAAGATAATTTTGAATTTGCTGACACGTATCAGATCACCCACTTTGAATATCGCAGGCGCTACGATTTTTATGTTACTGTAGACTGTGTTGACGTGTAGAGCTTACTAGCAATGGCAGGAGTCACATCGATAGGACGCATGCCGATAGTTCGATGTTTTCGCGTGTTGTATTCAGCGAGGAGGCGCGATAACGAGTCAATTCATTTGTAAGTTCCGTTGAATGTAAACATTTTCCACATGTCGTTCTTTAACATGCGGTTGAATCGTTCCACAGTAGATGCCTTCATTAGTGAATAAGTCGAATAATGATTAATACTGTGCTTCTTCACAAGTCTCTGCAACTCTGTATTGTAAAATTCCTTCTCTTGATCAATTTGCAAGTTCTTCGGACATCTTTCATCCTTTCGAACTATCTTTGCGAATGCCTTAGTTACCTCCTTTCCGCTTTTGCTCTTTAACGGCATGGCCCATGCTTGCTCAGTACATCGAAAATGATGAGTATGTAGTGGTAGCCTTCGTTGAATCGCGAGTAAGGACGCATTTCCACCACATCGGCCTGCCAAAGATCATCGTATCCACGCACTATGACGCGTCTACGAGGAAAATTTCGTTTCGCTGGAGCGTGTAATTCTTTTATTAGTTGTTTCTCAGAATATTTCTTCTTATTATTTTTCCTCGTTATTCGTCGAGTCGTTTTCCCCATCATGCATGCGGTTTTGTCGCTTTACATAAGCAGTAACAGTTAAAATAGTACCGATGAGTTGCTTCTCTGAACTTTTCTTCTTTTGTTAAATTTTGACGATTGCTTCACCATTGCACCTCGTGATGATGATCCTTCTCTTTTTTATGTCGATACTATAAGTCAATTTAATTGTAATATTCTTCTTTTATATTTCCCGTAATTTTTATATCTCTGAATGTGCCCAGTCTAAATTTTGTTCTATGTTCTCATGAATGCTTTTTATGCTCTGTATGATTTTCTTCCGGTAATCTTCCAGCCATTCCTTCAATTTTTTAACATTCTCATCTATATACTGCTTCTTCTCAACGTTATTCTCATGCAGTAGAAGTTTTACAGAATTTATATTCTCATGTATATATTGCTTCTTTTCAACATTACTCTCATGCAGTAGAAGTTTTACAGACTTTATACCTTCATCCACATAATTTTTGTGCGCAGCGTCATTGAAGGCTTTCGGCCGCGGTAGCGTGCAGTGTTGCATCAAAACCTTTGCCATCAAAATCTTTACTATTGGCGGTTAGACAAAGACATTTTCATGTATATATCGTTTGGTTGCAACGTCGTTCAAATGATTCCTCATACCTGCAACACATTCTTCCACGCATCGTTTGGTTGCAACGTCACTGTCAGCTTCCGGTTGTGCTACATGTTTTATCTTGCGCGACTTTGCATCAAAAACTTTGGCAGCGTTTAAAGTAAGGGCATTTTTATGTACGTAATTTTCAATGTATTCATTCCATTGAAGCGCTCGATCAGTTTTCGCACCATTGTTCTCTCGCGACACTCCAAACTTATTCATCGATATTTCGGAGTAAGTTGTGCCGACTGACTGATTCATGTCAATGCCACGCTGCTTAATTTATAATGAGACCAGCTTTACGGAGTTCTTCGATAATCGATAAAATTTCGTTGTGCGCGTTGTTGCCAGCTTTGCGCGAAGCTTCAAGCAACCGCAGACGATCCACCAGCTCGTTGGAATTATCCCAATGCACGTAATCGATATTGATGTCATTTAAGGTCATCATAGCTTGCGATGCGTATAAACCTTTTCCTGCCACTTTATCACTCGACGCATGTGATACTAGGGGCGCGATGATATGTTTATATTTGTGTCCCTTGTTACCGAGTATAGGATTTTGTGGGAGCTACCTACGTCTGTGAGTATTCGTCGCCAATAGTATACTTTTGTATTTTTGTATATCAGCTTCGGTGTGCATGGAATCGTCGGGGATTCTTTTGAATATTAGCTCGTGAAGACCTGATGTTCCAATATATCCTGTTTCGCCTATGATTATATTATCGTCTCTGTCCACACCGATACGTTCATCACCGAGCATCGCTCCATCGTTACTAAGACGTACATCGTAAACATAATCTATGGTGTTATCTTTTCCACTACTTAGCACAGCTCCCATATATTTTTGACCCAACGGACCAAAATAATCACGTAAAGTTTATTGTCCTTTGTACGTTCACAACTGATGTCTAACGGATGTCACTACCGGTTTATCGGAGATTTCAAAAACATTCTCATCATCATCATCATCATCATCAGTGAGTAGATTGTCGATCGGTGAAGGTTCATGCGACATTCCATGTAGTTCCTTATGTTGTAGAACTTCCGTCGATGTAGGAACTATCAGAGAATCGTTTAATAGTTTCCATTTCGGTGTAGTCAATGCGACTGGTGAAAGTTTTGCCTTACGCTTTATCTTCTTCTCGGGTTTTAATATTACACTCTTTGTTTCTTCGCTTGTATTCATTGATAGTGGCTCAGTTTTAAGATCAACGTTACTTTCCACATTAGCGCTGTTTCCCGCGATTTGCTTGAGAGGTTCAATAATAGGTTTAAAGTGTCACTCCAATGCAGCATTTTCCACCATTCTACCGGTTTTCAAAGCGCTATACTTCTTGCGGATCGATTCGCTTGTTTTCGCAATCTCTTCCGCTACCTTTTCACGATCCATGATCTTCACGCTACTATTCATCATTGATATGTTTGTCTTGTGGACATTGAAGATGTTACCACGTTGAGATTAAAATGACGATTGTGCATCTCGCAGCACAGCAAAGTCGTTAAATCCTTTCCTCTATCGTCCGTCAGTCATTGAGCTGTCCTTATCAATCACTGTGAAACTATATTTATCCTCCCAACATTTGCAACACAATGTACTGAAATCCTCATATGACATGTCAGTGTTCACATGATCGTTGTACACATGTTTCAAGTTGGTACCATCCTGTTTAAAGATCCTGTTTAAAGAGAATCAGAAGATTTGCATTGTCCCGTATAAGATGCTTGGGTATTTTTGCGTACGTCTGACAGAGATAAAAACAGTCAACGCTCGAATGACGACCCATTGCAAAATATTTTCTTATCGTATCTTGTTTGTCACATGCAACATCGTCAAAGATGAAAATGGAATTTTTGGGCGCTTCGGTCGTTGGAATCACATCGCTGTTATTGAAGAATGTAAAGTATCCAATTTCATCTATCGATTTCAGCAGATTTTCCAAGTAGCGATATTTAGGTTGTTGCAACGATTTCGAGTACACGTACAAGTTCTCGAAACGTAGACCGTGCGGACTTTCCAACAAGCTGATGAGAATGTTTGTTTTGCCGCAATTCAAGGGACCGCATATGATGCCGCGTATGGTGTTCGGAAACATGTTTCCATGCCTGCGCGTCTCTTGCTCAAGCATTGATTCCGTTCTATTGTCGAAATTTGTCATGCATATCGACGTCGGTTGCTTCACGAACCGCATATTTCCCCGTGAGTCAAAAAATTGATTTCGCTAACGGATCGTTGCGATTTAATTTAAATGCGACGTTGATTTAACTATATATAAGCGCGTCGGTCTTGAAAACACTCAGTTTAGAAAATGTTCCTCCTGTTGACAGATACTCATGATATTCGAGATATTCGAGAGCTAACCTCCGAACAACTGAAATATATACCGAAGATTGTACTGTTACGCAAATTTGCAAAAAGTATATTGACGATTTGCAGGATAGACTCCCGTAACATTTAAAAGTCGATTCAGAAGTTCAGCAGTATCGTCGGTATTTGGAACATTACAATCGTCCGTGGCAGCAAACACATATCCAGCACCGCTGATCAGGGACTGTAGTGAATGTCGACGACAAAAGTCAAAGTCGTCAGTGATCTATTGAATCGCGCGATAAATGCGCTTCCTATCGAACTACACATTCCCGGATATCAATTTTGTGGTCCTGGAACTCGCTTGGTAAAACGATTGGTCAGAGGTGACCAAGGCATTAATTCATTGGACGCGGCGTGTCGTGAGCACGATATAGCCTATACGCGTAGCAATAATCTCACTGATCGGCACGCGGCGGACGAGATTCTCGCTGTGAAAGCGCGGAAACGCATAACTTCGAAAGAATCAACTCTAGGCGAGAAAGCTGCTGCTGCAGTCGTTTGGGCTGCTATGAAAGCCAAAACGAAAATCGGCACGGGCATGGGCACGAAGAAAAAGAAGTCGTCCAAGAAAGAAATCCGAAAACGAGCACTTCCAGTAGCAAAACGGGGTGCTATTTTACCAGTTCTACCATTACTGGGAGTTCTCGGTTCACTAGTCGGTGGAGCGTCGGGTGTCGCAAAAGCGGTGAATGATGGCAAAGCCGCGCAACGCCAGCTGGAAGAATTAAAACGTTATTATCGCGCAATGGAAGGTCACGTTACGAAAGGTCGCGGAATCTATCTTGCTCCGTACAAGTGCGGGAAAGGCGCTGCAGCAAAAAAAAACGTCAAAGAAACGCTAAAATTACTCACGGGTGCAATGACTAATGTACAGTTGGAAAGACTAGCGAGGCGTATGCGTATATTTTTCTTTCGAGGTGTTTTCATGCGTGACGCCTTACCGATAGATGGAGTACGTCAAAACGAGAGCGGTATTGTAAATTTAGACGACATAGAGGAACCAGGTACTCACTGGGTGGCGTATGCGAAAAGAGGAAATCACGCAGTATATTTTGACAATTTTGGTAATCTTCGACCGCCCAAGGAATTGATTCGATACCTTGAGAGAGATGTAGTGAAAATTTTGTACAATCGCACATCATATCAACATTACAACCAGAGCATTTGCGGACAATTGTGCTTACAGTTTCTCCAAACGGTAGAGGATCAATTTAAATGATGATGATGGCATTCCACTAACAGCAGTCAGTATTCGTTCGGCAGTTTGCAAACATGTCGCTAACGCTCACGTTGACTGGCAACAGTAGCACCCTTACGGTGAGCTACTTTCCCGCTATAGATTTGAACGATGGTGATTACGAGCTCGGTTTAACGGATTTCGAAGCATACAATACCATACCAAACGTAAATTCGTCGAATAATAAATTTTACTATGGTGCTAATGATGAAGAAATTACGATTCTTGAAGGATCGTACGAATTGCGCGCCATATACGAATATCTGAAACGTGCAATTTCACATTCTCCAAAAGCAGTGCGTTCCAAAAATAATCCATATAGAGATGACGAGAATGAATATCCTATAATAATTCGTGTCAATAACAATACGATGAAGAGTGAAATAAAATGTGCTTATAGAATAAATTTTAGCAACTCAAACAACATTGGATCGCTCTTGGGATTCTCTTCAAGCCATATATTAGAACCGCACCAATGGCACGAATCGGACGCACCGATTAAGATTATCAATGTGAATATCATTCGTATAGAATGCAGCGTTGTCAGTGGTGCGTACAGTAACAGTATGCGTGTACATACGATACATGAATTCTCGCCTAAGATGCCATCAGGATATAAGATATCGGAAACACCGACACATGTCATTTATCTTCCAATCATCGCACGGAGCATTACAGATTTAACGGTGCGTGTAGTTGATCAAGAAGGACAATCGCTCGATTTTCGATGAGAAGAGATTACCATTAGATTGCACGTACGACGGCGACGATAATAAACGTAATCTATGAAATGCTTGTGGTGAATCAAGTGGAACAGGTGAAACAAGCTGGAAATATACTTTTTACAAGACGCGCAATTAACAGTAGAAAATCCCTCGTTCGAAAGAAACTCAGCGCGTTGAACGTTGAATTTTTGAAATCTCTGGGATTCATCGTACGAAACGATTGAGAAAGATGATTGACATTTTGAACATTAGAACCGGTGTTTGACGAGCGCGTCGTCAAGATTGAGACACATACGTACATCCCATACGCTAACACAACGTTTGGATATAGAGACGAGATACGAATACCCATACAGTAGCAGGATTTATACATATTGCCATGCGAGAGTTATCTCTATGTCGAGGGAAGGTTATGAAACATGTTGCAGTCCATGGTGGGACTGTAACGTTGAGATATAATTACATTGCATTCATGTTTGATGAGATCCGTTATGAACTGGATGATGTGGAGATTGATCGTAACAGGAACGTGGGAATAACTTCAACGCTCAAAAACTATGTATCGATATCTTCAGACAAAAATGCTATCATGAAAAATGCCACGTAGGATATGACTGACACTATTTCGCCGGACGGATACTTCAACTTTTGCGTACCACTCAGCGTGTTGCTAGGATTCTGTAAAGACTACAAGCATATAGTGATTAACGCGCGTCACGAATTGATTCTATTACGATCGCGCAGCGACAACAGTCTACTAGGATCTTCAGCGCTGGATCCCAAGATTGAGCTATTCAAGATACAATGGCGAATGCCTCACGTAATCTTGAATGATATCAATAAACTTTCCATGCTGAAAACTTTGGTGGATGGACGATACCTGAGTATGAGTTTCCGCTCGTGGGATCCGTATGAATTTCCTCTACTGCAAAGAACGACCAAACATTTGTGGACCGTCAAAACTGCTACTAATTTAGAGAAACCTCGATACGTTATCTTTGCGCTGTAGACTTTTTTTTTCTTTTTTTTTGACGAGGAGGAAATCCATCATGGATACCCTGACCCTCGGGGAAGGGCCAGGGTTATGCCGGACTCCTACCGGCTAAAACCTCCCCGGGTGGCGCTGCGAAGGGACTTGGATCGGGGCCCCGGTGCCTACGTAACTGCAATCGGGGCCCCGAGTTTTGCGCTGCAGACTGGCCGGAAGAATGTCATGTCGGAAAATGTAACTCGTTTCAATGACTGCAAATTGATCAACGTGAAGCTCTATCTGAATTCAGAGTGTTATCCGTACGGCGACGTGAATTTGGACTTTACAAAAAATAAATACGCCGTACTTTACGATATGTGTAGACGTTTTCGTAAATCGTATTATGGATGCGACAATGCTGAGGTGTGGTTAACAATTACCGACTTTCTGCGGCTAGGTCCTTTTGTGGTTATCGATTGCTCGCGTCAAAATGAGTCCGTCAAGAGTGCCACTGTGGATGTGTGCATAGAATTTGAGTGTAAGGAGAATAAACCGGCGAATACTACTGCATATTGTCTCATCCTGCATGATCATGTAGTTGAATACAGCCCTCTAACCAATATGGTGCGCAAACTTAACTAACATCAGAAAGTATGTACGAGAAAAGAATAATACATGCAACAAAGTGCTATAAACAACATTTCTTTCCCGGACGTGTCGAAGAATATTTCACTATGGATGTGCCGACTTTTGTGGATCTACAAGGGTACATGGTTGGAAAGAGATTTATTGTAAAAGAAGCGGCGATACTGAAGAATGGAACTATTCTTTCACACTACATCTTCACGAGTCCGATGCCATGGCATCTGCTCACAAGATCAGACAAATCAAGAGCCTACTGGTTAACGGCTAATCATCATGGATTACGATGGGAAGATGGAACCGTCAAATACTGCAGAGCTGAACATTTGATTACTACCGCTGTGGTGGGTGATATGTATGGCGAGCTCGAAGATGTCGCATCTCAACTTGTGTATGTAAAGGGGCACGAGAAGCGGGAATGGTTGTTACACCTTCTGGATGACAATGTGAGAAGCAACGTGATCATTAGGACCGTGGACACCGATTATGATGACATGCCTTCTCTGCAAAAATTGAATAATACTTTTCGATGTAATAATCATATGAAAAATTGTGCCTTACAGAACGTACTAAACATTTTCAATTGGTGGTCTTGGAGAGAATTGTACGACGCTTAATAAAATATTATTTCAAATGTACAGATGTTTCTTCCAACACGCTTATCCCCTTTCACCTCTTAGGATTTTATGTGATAATTATGTTTGATAAACATACAGTTCTTTATTTGCGGTATGATGATTATTAGACGTTCGAGAGATGTCCGAGAGACGTCCGAGAGACGTCCGATAGACGTTCGAGAGACGTCCGATAGATGTTCGAAAGACGTCCGACAGACGTTCGATAGTAATCGCGGGGCCCAGGTTCGATAGTAATCGCGGGGCCCAGGTCGACCCTACCTATACCGCCGCCATGTTTGTTCTTTGACGTATGCATGACGACACGGTCGCCATCTTACCGTGACGTATGCGTGACGTCTACTAGCAATAGGCGACGGTGGTCTAGAAAGTTCGAGCGCTCGATAGCAACCGCAGGACCCAGGTTTGAGTCTGGCCTACACCGCCGCCATGTTTTTTCTTTTGACGTATGCATGACGTCATCACACATTCTGTAAGAACCTTCACTAGACGTCTACTAGCAACAGTCAGCAATGGTCTAGGAGGTTCGAGCGTCCGATAGCAACCGCGGGGCCCAGGTTCGAGTCTACCTACATCCCGACGCGTTTTTTCTCTCGTGACGTCATCATACACACTGTAAGAACCTTCACTAGACATCTGCTACTAACAGGCGCAGCAATGGTCTAGGAGGTTCGAGCGTCCGATAACAACCCGCGGGGCCCAGGTTCGAGTCTACCTACAGCCCGACGCGTTTTTCTCTCGTGACGTCACGGCCGCCATCTTGCTCATAGAATCAAAAATTCTGGGGAGGAGGAGGAGAGTACCAATAAAGAGGGGGTATCAATTAAGAGGGGAGATCAATAAAGAGGGAGTACAATTAAGAGGGAAGGGGGGCAATTAAGAGGGGGGATCATTTAAGAGGGGGAATCAATAAAGAGGGAGTATCAATAAAGGGGGTATTAATTAAAAAATATTAATTAATAAATAATGTCTTTTGCATAATTAACGGCGTTGAGCGCCGCGTCAGCCATCGGTGGCTGACACTGGACTTTCCGTTTAGGCCGCGTCAACCACCGGTGGCTGACACTGAAATTACATTTAGGCTGTGTCTGCCACCGCTGGGTGACACTGACCTTTCACATAGGCCGCGAAAAACAGCTGGCTGACAGCGTATAACATGATATAGAACTATAAAATTTACACTCTTTTATGGAATTGCAGAAAATTTATTCAAAATTTACTTAATTTTGACACATTACAGGATTAGTGGATTTCATTGAAGCACGGTAAACATAAAAACGGTTCTTTACAGGTATTACAAAATGTGACAACTCGCTTAGTTTTTTTCCTGGCCATTTCTCTACTATCTTTTGTTATATTTTTATCGTAACATGATTTACAATATCTTCGTACTTTGGAAACGTTTCCAGGTTTTTTTTGGAGTTGGTGTTGTTTTTTAGACCTTCTTGCAATATTGTCCGATGAAATGTCTTCTTTTTCACAATTTGTAAGATATACTGCTAATTTCTTCCGGAATTCTGTAATGCTGATTTTCTGTTTCGTAATATCTTTGTATAGAATGTAACTATTTACAACCGTAGTATTCAATAATAATTCGAAGGCTAGTTTTCTATACCATTTTGTGGACCTGCGTAACGGATTGTTGTAGGAGTTCATTTGGTCGGATAAATCAACAGCTGCCTTTTCTCTGTTGTAATCTACTATAATTTGTGGCTTGAACTTGTTTCCTGATCGGCATTGAACATTCACCATTTCTGACGAGTGCCTTGTCGATAGAACTAGGATGTCCTTCTTATCTCTCCACTTCAAAATGGTTATTCCTTGATTATTTTCTTTCGCTACTATTTCTCCTCGTTTTAATTTTGTTGATATAACTTGCTGCGAATTTCCTCGTCTATTTGAACGCAATGTTCCTACTAAATGGGTGTTTTTGTGTATCAATTTTTCCGCTAATTCTAGGCTCGTGTACCAGTTATCAGTGTATAACGTGTGTCCCTTATGGAATAGATCTCTGCAAAGAGACATTACGATGTTAGTGGGCGTAGTATTTTCTCTTTCTAAATTTTTCCCTGCGTATACACGGAGAGCATACGTATATCCCGATCCACAGCACAATTTAAATATTTTGATTCCATATTTGTGACGCTTTTGTTTCAAATATTGCCTGAATATAATGCGGCCACGAAAGGGAACCAAGGATTCATCAATACATATGTCCTCGGATGGATTGTAATATTTTTGATAATTGGTTTCCAAAGTGTTTATAATTGGTTGTATTTTGAATAAACGATTGGAACCATTACTGTTTTGATTGTCTACAAAATGTAGCATTCTTAGTAACAGTTCAAATCTGTTCCTTGACATTACTTTTTTCGGGAAAGTTTGCATATAGGCAGGATCATTGGACCAATATTGGTGTATAGCTGGTAGTTTTACTAATCCCATCCATAGAATTAGTCCAAAAAATCTCTTTATTTCAGACTTATTTGTTTCTGTCCACTTTGTCAAGCGATGTGCGTGTCCACTTTCTAATTTCTGTGCTGCATATAAGTTTGTTTGTTCGGAAATTTTCAGGAACAATTCATCTGGCACAAATAATAGATAGCTGGTTTCTACGGATATGTCTGATTCTACATGCAAGTTTTCACTTACAAACCCAGAAGGATGTGTAAATGGCACAATCTTAGGCTGATTGCCCCTCGGGTCATGCCATTCTCCAACAGTCTCCTCCTCTTCCTCAGATGATAAAAATATATCCACATTACGCCGTTTTTTAGGAAACCTAATTTCATTGCTGCTGTCACTTTCATACTCTCGCACTGACATTTCGACGCTCAGGGCTAAAGAAAATTTTTGTCTGCACGAGGCCAAGGACTGCAATAGACTGCTTATTCGTAATAGGAACACCGGCCACGAATCCATAATGAAAACAAAACAGACTTGCCGCGTAACGTGTCGAATGAATGAATGCATATAGGCGGGTCATTCTAAACGTAAACACTCTTCTACTGCGATAAGAGACATTGGCCCTATAATACCAGCGCTTCTAAGTGGCGCGCGTGGCCTGATGGGGACTGCCTTCAAAATCGGCGTGGCGCTTAACGTGTTAATTAGCAATTTGAGTTAGAATCTCCCTATTCTATCTACTTCAATTTAAAATTGATTTCATAACTGCTTAAAATAATTTGAATTATTCATTTGTACACCTAATATATGGGGGATTAGAAAAAAAGTACTGTTTTATAAGCCTTTGCCGCCTAATAAATATAGCATTAATTCTGATAAATATTGTTCGCAATTGAATAGACTGATGGAGAACATTAAGAAAAAATGATTAGAACTTACTAATATAAAAGGAGCATTTTTTTCACCAAGCCAACGCCACAAACGTATCATTACAGATATGACAAAAATGGAAAGAGCTGAATTGGAATGTCCTTATTCATCTACGATAGTCACCTAACTTATAAGGAAACTGCACGAAGTGTAAATCATCGATTTAGGTGCACTTTTGTGGATAGGTCAAGAACCGAAAAATGTTTGATCCATTTTTTTACTATTTGTTCAGACATTTGATAATTTTGAAGTTATTTAATAATCAAATTTAGGCAGTTAAACGTAACGCGTGAAGTCGACTGTACAAGAAGGCGTTTGGCAAGAGTTGTGAATGGAAAGAATAGCCTAACTGTCTGAGTAGTGAGCTAGTGATCCGAGCTTAGCGAGTGGTTCGATTTTAGTTGCTGTAATGTATATGGTTTTCTTTCTTTTCTTTGCTTCTTTTTATTTAACCAATATTATTTTAAATTTAATTTAATGTGAGTATATATCGAAGAAGAATATAAAAAATATATTTTTAATTAAAAATATATTTATTACATATGTATATGTTATCGAATCGTTTAAGCACATACAAGTTTCTTTTTATATATTCTTACACCTTTTCTTTAATTTTTTATACAGAATGTACCAAAAGTCTGGAAATGGTCGAATATTTCATAAACTCTGCATTTTAGAAAAAAATGTTTCATACAAAAGTTATTTGGTTCGACGGGGGAATAAGATGATGTCATTGGATTGACTTTGAATGAACGTTCCTAGGTCATACGGAGTTCAACTTTGTTTCTTTAAATAGGACTCCCTATTTTTTATTACATATTCTTGTAGCTCATCTCGAGAGCTTTCCAAAACATATAATAAATAAGTTATGTTTTATTGAATATTTTCCGAGTTATGGGATTTGAAAGTTAGAATATCGCCGACATTAGCGAAGGTGTACCACATGGAGGTTGCACGATCGGATTTACACCTCTTGTGTATGTGTGTGTATGTGTTGCGACGTCATTTTCTATTAGAATAATAAGCGACGCAAAATTCCGCCGGTAGCGAAAGCTGCGAGCCCGATCCGACCACGTCCACTAATTCGTCAAATCTTTCCAACTTGTTGGGTGCCAGGTATGGAAACGACCGTACCACCAATTTCTCCCGTAATTCCTCCGCCAAAATCTATAACCGTCGGATCGCGACTCCCGTTTCCGCCCCGTGCGGGACCGTCTAGCTCTCGATATTTTACGTCGGACATGGATTGCGAAAAATATTACTACGCGGTAGGAATAACTCGGTCGGCTGCTTGGTTGAATAATTAACTATATTCCCGACTGTACAAAGTTCGACGGGTCGGCGGATTCTCCGTCCGACAGATTTCGCTAACAATCTTGATCGCAAAAAATGGTTGGATTTCGACCGCACCAACCGTTCGGACAGCAACAAAAGTTTCGACGGACCGCTTATACCACCGGCTCACCTACACGCCGCACACGCACGTGTGTCACGCGTGATCGACTCGTGCTCGTGTCATGTATCGATCTGGAGAATGCCGAACATATGACGTTCGCCGCCGAATCCGGGCCGCGAGTCTCCTTCGCCAAAATCTACCAACGATACAGGAACCAGGATGCGGCCCCTCACCAAAATCACTAATTTTGGAGAACCCGTCCACGGCCGGCTCTAATGGCGGCGTACCCTTCGAGTTTGCGAGGTGTGTAAGAAATAAACGATAAATGCCAGCACAAGCCAATTCCGAGCGGAGTCAATAAAGACGAAGGCCAAAGGCACAGGCGCAGCCGATAGGACAGGAATTATAAAAATAGCCACCGAATAGAATTAAGGGAGAGTCGAATAAAATATATGAGAGAAACGAGTCGAATGGAGGGTCGAGTTGGAAATTTAGTCGGATAGATATAAATTATTGTATTGTACAAAAAGAACGGTATACGATTTATGTATAGTGGCGTTGAACTTACAATATATATATGTGGCGATCGACCCTCGCCCGCCATCGTCTGCGGCGCCAGCGGAGCCGCCATCTCTGAGCCACCGCAAGCAAGTGCTTCTGCTGAGGGCGCTCTTCTGAGCCCCGGGCACGTGCATGTGCGTGACCAGTCACTTGTGGACCATCGAGAGTTGCTTTCGGATCGCCGCTGAGGACAGTCGTTCTCAACGAGAGTTGCTTTTCGTTTCGCCGCTTGAGACAGTTGTTCTCAACGCGAGTGCCTCGTTTCGCTTCGCAGTCGACACAGTTGTTCTCAACGTGTGTGCGTTTTCTCGCTTTCTTGCCGCGCACCTCGTGCTTCGCATCGCCGATACCACGTGCAGGCGCGCGTTCCGGGTCGAGCCAGACTCGAGACCCAGGGGTCAGCCGAGCCGCCCCTCCACCGCCGCTCGCCCTTTCTTCGCCTGCACCATCGACCCGCCGTTGCTGCGGGTCACTGCCTCTCGGTGAGTCCGTCTCGCGCTATATCCGTGTCAGCGGGGCTCGCCGCTTTCGCGTGCGCGCTTTGCCGCGAGTGCACCTCCGCGTACAGCCGTTTCCGCGAGTGCAGCTCAGCGTGCTTTACCGCGGGTCCGTTTTCCGTCCCGTGTACGCGCTCTTCGCGCCGCGCTCGCTTCGCGCGTGCGCTTCGCGCCGCATTTGTCCAGCGCGCGCGCCCTTCGCGCCGCGCTCGGCTGATCACGTGCGTCGCCGCGTGATCGGCTCGCGCCGTCAGCGTGTTCGTGTGTGTATCGTCCCTGCGAGCATTTCTTGTTATTGCGAGCGTTTCTTGTTTTTGTGAGCGTGCCGTCGCAGGCATTTCCTGCGTGCGTTCGGTTCGTGCTGCGAGCGTGCTGGTGTTATTAGGCACATAATAATAAAGTTTTCTTTTGCACATCTATTCTGGTCAGTTTATTGTCCGCGCCTCGAGGATCTCTCGTGATGCGGCCTGACGCAGTGGATCACACAATCAGGGACACGGGTGCGCGTGTTCCCTTGGAATTAAACTCTAAAAACTTTCCGACCCTCTTGTGGGCGAGAGCGTCGGCGTGCGTGGTTCCCGTCGTTGCCGACGCCCACATATATTCATTCTTGTGTTATTCGCTAAAGAGTGAGTTTATCCATTTATCCACCGAAACCCTAACATCCTGATAATCATACATTCTGACAATGAAGAAGAGAATTTAGAGAATTTTCTTACAGATAATATTTATCAGAAGTGGGATACAGCCCATTTCTTTTAGGTGGGTTAAACTAAAGTAACGCTAGATAAAAGCTAAGAGGAAATGAACCGCAACGTACTCGACGGAATGTCGATGAAGCAACTGCAAGAGGAGGCGGTGAAATTTTGCTTATCAGTGTCGAACGATCGGAAGCGGATGATCGACCTGCTTATGTCGCACCTGGAGCGGAACGGGCCGATGAAGGACCTGCTAGGACTGGAGGAGAACTCCGTATCGAGAGAAGAACAACAAACAGCGGAGACCTCGGCAGAGGAGCAACCAGAAGAGGAACAGGCACTGGGAGCCCTGCAGAATATGATGGGAGCAGTTACCGATAGCCTGGCTAAAATACAGCAACTCATGCAGATGCAATAACAGCAGTTTATGCAGCAACAGCAGAGTTAATTTGAGCGGCTACTTCTTACCTTAACAAACAGGAGAGAGGACTTAGGCCAGACATCAAGCAACAACCACCTAGGGCCAGTGGCGACGACGGAACATTTAAACGGAGGATGATCAATGCAGTTCTCCATGCCGTCGGGAGGCGACGGCGTGTTGGCGGGTCAAACGCCGTTAGAGCTGCCTCAACCGCAAATTTCAGTTTCCTTACTGGCGTCACAGATTCCCGAGTTTGGAGGAACGGAAGAAGAAAATGCTCAAGTGTGAGTGCAGCGAGTGGACTGTGTTGCAGCGATACACGGAGCGTCGGATGGAGTGACGCTGCTGGCTGCGACGGCGAGGCTAACGGGAACGGCCAAACGATGATATGATTCTCGATATGGACCGATACTGCAATCCTGGAGGACGGTGAGAGAGGAATTATTAAAAATATTCTGTCGAGAGATTCCTTTTTATAAGATTATGAGCAAAATCTAAGGTCGAAAGTAGAACTTAACAAAGGAATCATTTGATCAGTATGCACTCGACAAATTAGCTTTAATGTATCGGGCGGAACTATCAACTAAGAATAAATTTCACCTAGTGATCAGCGGAATAATCGTGAGCTCGTTAAGGGCTACTGCCTTATAGCTGTCGTCGGAAATGATCGATGATTTTCTGACTAAAATGAGACGAATTTCGGATAGCGTGGTCGAGACGGAGAAAAGAACGACGATCGGGCATAATGTAACACGCACAAAAGAAATAAAATGTCGCAACTGTAACAGGAAAGGTCATGCACATAAAGAATGTCGAGTTGAGCCGTCGTGCTTTTTCTGTAAGAAAAAAGGGCACAGACAATTTGAGTGTCCAGTCCTGAAGCGGCGGGAAGAAGCAGTTGCACCAATGAGAGTTTCAACCTGTCCGGGAGGACGTCGCGCGGCAGGAGACGAGGCCCCAAGGCATCCCGTGGCCGTGGTGCAGGAGCATGAGATGGTGCAAGAGCAGGAACGGGAGCTGTGGGTCAGCGAGCCCTTTGTAACCATAACTACTATTATGGGTGAGCAATATAATTATAAGGCGCTTATTGATACGGGCAGTCCGGTTTCATTTATTAAGGAAAAATTATATAATGCACATGTATAGCCAACAATTCCGATTTTAAAACCGGTAAAAACAAAATTATATCATTTAAACGCACAACCGTTAGCTATATTAAGAACAACGCAAGTAAAGTTAAAGCTCGAGCCGACAAAAAACGTAGAATATAGCCTCGTCCTCTTTGTCTTGTTGAAACGTTCGTTCCAAGGGGAAATCATTCTTGGACGCGATTTTCTTCACAAAGAAAGAGTGTCTTTTGTTTTTCGACCGCGAGCTGAAAAAGTAGAGCGAGTTCTTTTATTCGAGCAATTGCCTCCTTATATTGAGGAAAACATGGGAAAACATTAGAAGATCGCTTAAATGATATTACAATAGACTTTGATATGAAAACAAAGGATCAGCTACAAGGTCTATTGTTAAATATACGAGACAGAGAGATCAAAACAATTGAAGATGGGCATGCGATTCGGGTACCCTTGAAGGACAATTCAATATATGCGTATGCTCCGCGGCGGTTTGCGTTAGCCGAGCGCGAAGAAATCAAAAACATTATCGATGATCTATTGGCATGCGACATAATAAAAGCCAGCATTTCGCCTTATTGTGCACGAATCGTATCGGTGAAAAAACGAAAAAACAACTTACGTCTATGTGTTGATTTAAGACCTCTAAACAGTCGAGTTGAAAAACAGAAATATACATTTCCGATTATCGAAGACTGTCTATCGAAGCTAGCTAATAAAACGATATTTACGCTTTAGATATTAAATATAATAAATAATTAGATATTAAAGATGGATTTCATCACATCAAAATAGATGAACGCGACACAAAATATTTTGCATTCGGTATCCCGGACGGCCAGTACGAGTTTAAAAGATTACCATTTGACTATAGTGAAGCACCGGCCGAATTTCAGAAACGATTATTGCAAATTTTGAAACCTTTGATTAGTGCCGGAAAAATTATTGTTTACATTGACGATATTCTGATCGTGTCCGATAACGTAACCGAGTATTTCAAAATAATCGAAGAAATAATGATTATTTTAAAGCAATATAAATTCGAGCTCAATTATGAAAAGTGTTTGTTTTTACGTAAAGAAATAGAATTTTTGGGATATGTTGTGGCGATAAACGGTATCACGCTAAACCAACGGCATGTAGAAGCGGTTAAAACATTTAAAAATCCACGGACGGCGCACCAAGTACAACAATTTTTAGAATTGGCCGGCTATTTTAGAAAATTTACAAAAGATTTCGCGTTAAAGGCTAGACCACTACAGAATTTACTGAAGAAAAACACCGTAGTCGATTTTAACGAACATTGTCGGGAAGCTTACAATCTATTGAAAACGGAGCTTACGTCGCTGCCAACCCTGAGATTATATGATCCAGCTGCGGAAACAGAATTCCATACAGACGCGTGTAGTCAAGGGCTAGGAGCCATCTTGCTGCAAAAACAAAAAGATGAGTAGTGGGCACCAATCGCTTTCTTTAGTAAGACGACCAATAGAGCAGAAGCCAATTATCATAGCTTCGAACTTGAAATGTTGGCCGTGGTCAGAATAATTAAACGCTTTCATATTTATTTGTATGGAAAGAACTTCATGGTGGTAATCGACTGTAACGCATTAGTTTACGCAGTGAACAAGGCGAATTTAAATCCGCGAATTGCGTAAAAGCTGGTGCTTTTACGTCAATAGAGTTTGCCAAATTTTTAAACGAGTTTCGAGTCAAACATCGGAAGGTAGCAGTAGCAGCGCCATGGGCGAATGATTTGGTCGAACGTATCAATTGTTTTATGAAATCCGTACTAATCAAAAGCTGCAGTTTAATACATGATGGGAACTGCGAAATAGATCGCGTACAATACATTATTAATAACACGTAGCAAGCGTCGATCAAGTCGTCACCATCGAAGCTGCTGTTAGGATACGACAAGCGTAATCACGATGACGCAGCACTTGCTCAATTTACGCGTGAATGGGTAAAAGAGATGACGTCATCGAAGAAAGGAATGAAGCCAGAATGCTTGCACAATAGACCAATGAAATTATTAAAGCTTATAATGTTGCGCTCACTCTCGCACTCGCGCTTGCACTCAGGTAAATGAAAATACTCGCGTAAGAATAACAAGCTTTATTATTTACAGCGCAGCTCACTCAAGCTTTAACCAAGAATAATTCTCTGATCTACAATTCTCGCGTCTGTCCTCGATGACAGCTTGTCGAAGACCCTCTGTCAGTTGTTGTTTTCTTCTTATCGACTTTCTGTCGTCCAGACAATCTTCGTTTAGTTGTCAAAATCAGCATCAGATGCTTAAGGCTCACGGACAACGAACGTCGCCACAAACCTTATGGCTCGGACACAACACTGCTCCCCTTCTTCGAAAAATTGTCGTCCCGACAATTCTTTTAGGCTAGGTCATCCTCTTCCTTGACTCCAGAAATCTTCATGACTCTTGTTCTACCCTGAGCTGCTGCTACAGGTTACCGGACTCCATGAATTCCTGATCTCAATCAAAGATTCTGAGGATCTTGACTCTTCGCCTTCAGAACATCATCTCTATCCCCGTCCTCTAGGAGATGATCAGTCTCCAGGACCTTTCTAAAACAATCCGCTTGTTGTTCCGCTTCTTCGTCCGTTTCCTCCTTGGCTCCTCTTCGGACGGGGGGAGGAATTCCCGTGGACCCAACGTTCTTTTGAAGAACACCCCAGGTATTTGCCTCGGCATTCACCCAAGGCCCCACGGAAAAACTACGGTCAAAAACCGTGGGGGAGGCAGCCTTCTTGAATAATCGATGGAAAATTGACGATTGAAATGACGGAATCAGAAGAAAATGGGCCATCTTTATCCTGAAACAAAATAACACACACACTCGAACGAGTAAGCGTTCTTTATTTAAAAATAAATAATCTGCATTTGTTATCGGGCTCAGACTTTCAACAGACATCAAATCGTTCGTTCACAAAAAGAAGCTAGCTATCAGAATGAACTATTTTCTTCCTATGCCTTTTCGACTTTTGAATACAATAGACAACATCGCTCAATTTCTTGATAATTTCAAAAGGTCCTTCCCAATGCGACTATAGCTTCGGCGCTTTTCCTACTCTTCGATGAGGATTGAAAACCAAACTTTACTTCCCTCGACAAAATGACACTTTCTTACATTTTGATCATAACGAAATTTGACAGATAGAGATTTTTGATATAAATTTTGCCTAGCGACTTCATGAACGGTATCTAGTTTTTCTCGAAGCTGTTGGCAATAATCACTTGATATCTTTGTCCTGGAAGGAGGAATTCCGCGCAACAAATCTAATGGCAACTTAAATTCTCGGCCAAAATATAATTCAGCTGGTGAAATCCCAGTGGATTCATGTTTTGAGGAACGATACGCGAGAAGAAACATCGGTCCATCCAACGATCCCAATATTTCTGATTTTCAGAAATAAATTTTGATAAATAATTTACAATAGTGAAATGTTGCCGCTCCACTTGACCGTCAGACTATGGATGCAATGCAGAAGTACGTGTCTTTTTAATTCCTAACAACTTCGAAACTTCCTGGAACAACCGAGATTCAAAACTTCTGCCTTGGTCTGTATGAAGTTCAAGAGGCACCGCATGCCTGGAAACAAATTGTTTCACGAACACATCCGCCACAGTAGAAGCTCTCATATTCCTGACAGGAAAAGCTTCGACCCATTTAGTGAAACAATCCACAATCACCAATAAACACCTATTTCCTGAAAAGGTAGTAGGAAATGGTCCAAGAATATCCATTTGAAGTCTCTCCATTGGTAACCCGACATTATAAATCTGTAAAGGGGACTTCCCCTTATCAGCAGGACCCTTCTTTGCAATATTGCAAATTTTACAAGATTTACACCAGTTCTCAACATCTTTCTTACAAGTTGCCCAATAAAATCTCTTCGGAATCCTATCCAAAGTTTTATTGATTCCGAAATATCTACCAGATGGAGGATCGTGAGCTTCCTCAAGAATTTCCTTAACCCTATTCCGAGGAACAATCATTTGAAGAACATGCGTCTTTAAATTCAGGCTTTCCCACTTTTTATAAAGGACTCCATCCTTAAGGACCAACAAATCCCAATAAGACCAATAAATTTTCGCCGAAATACTATTTGGAGAAACAGTTTGCCAGAGCGGTCGCTATTATTGTTCTTTTCCGAGTAAAATAAAAGAAATACAAGGATCTTCCAGTTGTTCTTTCTTCCAGTTAAAAGAATTTCCTTCTCCAAAAGTTATTCGTCCTAATACTTCTTTGTCATTCATGGACTCTCTTGATTCCACTCTTTTACAATAACTGCAAAGACTTTCTTCACAAGGTCGACGAGAAAGTCCGTCAGCATTTTTATTTGCGTTTCCCTTTCGATAAACAATCTCAAAATTGTATTGTTGCATCCTTTCAATCCATCGAGCTAATTGCCCTTCTAAATCAAGAGACACGGTAGTGTCTCGCTCCAAGTGAACGCGCGAGCGAGGCGGCGAGACCGACCGTGTATTATTACGCGAAACCTCTAGTTGATCATAGGATATATTTTCGTACCGCTGTAACGGCTGAACCGATTAGGTTCTGCATAAGCTCAATCGATTCCGCAGGGTCGAATTATATAAGAAAACTATCTTCACTTTTGCTCTACATGTCTTGTGAGCTTAGAAATTTATTCTCAAAGTACGAAATCGTGAAATTTACGAATCGTTCAACAAATGTCCGACTGACTTTACTTCTACTAGAGGGCGTCACGAGGTCAGTTAAAAGTACATCATTCACATAAATACATATTCATAGACCATTCAATATACATCGATTTACGATCGACTTACAATTATATACATCGATTTGAATGGCCATATTGTATGAAGAAAAAGAAGAAGAAGAAGAAGAAAACTTTTTTATTCACGTTCGTGGCGGTTGGATGTGGTTACTGTAACTGAGCATGTTTTTGATTTTGGTTAGTACATAACTTGAAATTTAATTTCGTATAACCTTTGTTATTACTTAATAAACTATTCTTAGTTGATGCTTCCATTTTTCATTTTGTACTGTCTAATTAATATAATAAATAATCGATGACTGCGGTAATGAAATATACATTGGTACTTTAAAAATCATTACGCTTAAAATAAAGTTATCCTTTGATAATATACATTTTAATCTGTTGTAACACTTTCTGATTTGACATGCTGTAACTTTACATCATTACACAAACTTCTCATACACATTAGTGATATATAAAATAAACGATCTTCTTATATGGATCATTAACGTATACAAGAGATTTGTATAATGATTATTATAAATTATAGCATGCCGTCAGAGTGTGTTACAAGACATTAAATTGTATATTATCAGACGATAATTTTATTTTAAGTGTAATAAATTTTAACATATCACTTTCTATATTTTATTGTCACCATAGCCTTTGAAAAGCACAAATATGTATAATATTGAATAGTGTACAAATAAGTACATAAATGAAAGCATCGTCTAAGAATAGTTGAATCAGATAATAAATAATAAAGGTTATATGAAATTGAATGTAACATAATACGTCACATATAAAACTGGTACATATAAGTTTATATAATTTCTGCTATTTATAAATTTGTTTAATTCTGATTTGACACTTAATTCATGCATACTAATTTTTACGCTGTATTCAAAGGTTGTAGTAGCAATAAAATGTAGAAAGTGATATTTTAAGATTCATAACGTTTAAATAAAGTTAGTACCTGATAATATGCGACTTAATGTATTATAACACATTTTAATGTATTGTAACACATTTTGACTAACATGCTGTAACTTTACATATACATATCATAGCATACTTATCATAGCACAAACCTCTTGGATGGATCACTAACGTGTTCAAGAATTTTGTGTAATAATATTTAGTTGCAGTATGTCAATCAGAATGTGTTACAATACATTAAGTTGCATATTATCAGATACTAACTTTATTTAAACGTTATGAATTTTAAAATATTACTTTCTATATTTTACTGCTACCACAATCTTTCAAAATCTCAAACAATACTGAAGATTTCATTTATGCACTTATTTGTACAGTATAAATATTATTTGGATAATGGCATCGCCAAATCAGGTCATGCAAGATGGTGATGAGATAATAGTAAGTAATTAAATATAATATATATAGTCTATTATATTATATATATTTCATACGACTTTTATTATTTGTTATGATAAGTGATATAATAAGTAATACTTCAGTTACACACGTTTGTGCTTTTCGAAGAGTGCAGTGACAATAAAATATAGAAGGTGATACGTTAAAATTCATTATGTTTAAAATAAAGTTAGTATCTGATAACATGCAACTTAATGTATACTAACACATTCTGACTGACACGCTGTAACTTTACATCATTACACAAATCTCTCGTACACCTTAGTGATCTATAATAAACTGTATTTTGTCACATGGATTACTATTGATGGATCACTAATGTGTACAAGAGATTTGTGTAATGATATAAAGTTGTAGTATGCCACTCAGAATGTGTTAAAACACATTAAATTGTATTTTATCAGATGCTAACTTTATTTTAAGTGTTATGAATTTTAAAGTATCACTTTTTATATTTTATTATTACCGCAGCCTTTGAAAAGCACAAACAATATTGAAGTATTATATTATTTACTGTATTACTTATAACATATAATTCAGTATGCATAAATTAAACATTATATAACAATAGTTAAATCACAGATATTTTATACTCTACAGATGAACATAGACGAAAATATTGGGAGAGACAATAGGAGTGTAAAAGATTTAAAAGAAGAGATCTTATTTTTGAATAAAGAAATAGAAAACGCTAAAAATACATTAGTTTCTTTGGAAGCAGCTTCAGCAGCAGCAGCAGCAGCAGCAGCAGCAGCAGCAATAGCAGTAGCATCACCACCACCACCACCACCACTACTTCCACCACCATCACTACCACCACCACCACCACAAATATTACAACAAGCAGTAACAGAAACAGTAGTAGCAGAAACAGTAGCAGCAGAAACAGCAGCAGCAGAAACAGTAGCAGCAAAAGATAATAGTAAGTTAATAGAAAGAAAGAAAGTAAGTCAATAGAAATAGCAGAAGCAGAGTAAATACTATCCCTAACAGCACAGATGTCCAGAGTATGTCTTGAGGACATTCTGGGGACGTTTCTTCATTCTCAGAACGTCCTTAGGACGTCCCCCCCCAGATCAACATGTGATGTCTGGGATATTTATTTTATATACTGTAGGAAGAAGAGTAAATACTATATTTATTATATATAATTATCATATATATATATATATATATATACATATACCAAATAATTTGTTCTAGGACCACCCAGATGGCACCGAGCAGGGAAAGGCAGAGAAATAAGAAGTCGAGGTCGAGGTCGTGGAGGTGGTATATATAAGTCAAGAGGTAGTATATTAAGAGGCGGTATATACATACCTAAAGGTGGTAAAATTAATGTTTTATATTTATAATTGTTTTTTCATTCTCTTTGCCTTAATAATCAATAAATAATTCCGCGTTGTATAATAATTGTGCATTTATTTATTGATTATTAGAGAAAAAGAGAACTTGTTCTGACTGTATATTTAGCGCAGTGTTAGCTTTCTGCATATATCTAATCATTTCAACGTATTTGTAGTGTATTGTCATAAGATCTTTGCAAAATTTTCCTTATCAGATCTCATTATTTTATTTTCATTTGTGATTTGATTGATTAGACTTGATTTGACAATTGAGATATTAATAAAATACAAAGTAAAGTGATAACATCTCAATTTTTCAAATCAAATTAAATCACAAATGTTATATAAAATATAAAATAAGTTCTCGCATGAGGGAAATTTTGCAAAAATCTTATTTGAGACAATAGAGTACAAATCTCTGCAAATACGTTGAAATGAACAGATATGTCCAGAAAATAAACGCTTTTCTAAATAATACAATCAGAACAAGTTCTCTCTTTTTTCTAATAATCAATAAATAAACGTACCATTAACACGATAGAATTATAAAGAAATAGACGTTAAAGAATAAATTACATATCATATTATTTGTATAGTAATTTATTGATTGTTACAGTAAGATGAAACTGCTCTGACATTATACAGACGTGCTTGATAAATAACAATCCAATAAACATCAAGTACAAGTATTAATAAAACTTTATATCTATACTGGAATGTTCACTCAATTATATATTTTACATAATAGTGTTTACAAGACATACAATGTTGTTTAACAGTTATACGGTTAAGCGGATATTCCAACATCGAACGATATTATCGACATTATGTTATTGACACTTGATGTTTATTGGTTGTAATATATCAAGCATATCTGTAAAATATCAGAGCACTTTCCTCTTCTGCCATAATCAATAAATTATTGATATCATATGATATCATATGATATCAATAATTTATTGATACATTTTATGATATGATATCATAAAATGACATGATATGTTATTTAATCTTTAATGTTTGTTTCTTTATAATTCTATCACGTTCATTGGACGTTTATTTATTGGTTATTATAGAAAAGAGAAAACTTGTTCTGCTTGTATTTTATTTACTACAGCGTTCATTTCCTATTGTCTTAAATAAAATTACCGCAAAATTTTCCGTATGACATTTCATTATTTTTTGTATAATATTTTTTGTTTGTGATTTGATTTAATTTAATTTGGTTTATCATTTGTGATTTGATTAGATTTGACAACTGAGATATGAGAAATTTTGATAACTTTTTTGTCGAGCTTATTTGATGTTTATGTTCCATTCGTGTATTGGATTATATAGTTTATATATATAATTATATTAGTATAAAATTTCCGCAAAATTTCTTATATGAGATTTCGTTATTTTTCATACAACATTTGTGATTTGATTTAATTTGATTTGATTTGACAATTGATATATAGGAAATTTTGATGATATTTTTTTGAGTCTATTGATATTTATTTAATGTTTATGTTCCATTCTTAAATATTATATAGTTTATATATATAATTATTAGTATTTAAGGGCACGAAAACTTAGAAGATATGCCGTAATGTTTTATTTTCGCAAAATTTTCTATATGAGATTTAATTATTTTTCATATAACATTTGTGATTTGATTTAATTTAATTTGGTTTGATATTTATGATTTAATTTGATTTGATTTAACAATTGAGATATGGAAAATTTTGAAGAATTTATTGAGATTTATTTGAGCTGTGTTTATGTTCCATAGTTTATATATAATTTATTAATATTTAAAGGCACGAAACTTTAAGAACTTAAGTTTTATGTTTGTAATATTTTGTATTTTATTAAGAAATACATTGTGAAATACAAATAATGTTTCGTATTTTATTAAGAAATACATTGTGAAATACGAATACATTTAATTATATAATAGAACTATATTTATTTTTATCTTATAGTTTCTGTGAGACAAGCTAAAAGTTAGAAAAACTTAATCTAAAAAATGTCCACTTGTGCATTTTTATCCGCTAGACGACATCATGAGATGAATTAATTCCTCTAACTAGAAGCCTCTAGTTGATAAGAAAACTGTTTTGATTTTTGCTCTACTTGTCCTGTGAACTTAGATATTTATTTCAAAATACGAAATCGTGAAATTTACGCAACGTTTAGCAAGTGCCTTATGCCTCATCTACAATAGAAATCTTAAAGTTTAGATCGTGAGAAAATTGACAATTGATTATTCTTCTTGCGGTCAAGAAGAAATCAACTGTGATTGGTCAATTTCCTCATGATTCAAGACTTTACGATTTTATGACTTCTACTGTAGACGAAGCATTACTGACATTTCGAGTGCGGTCGGGCGACCGCTACAAATGATTTGAAGCGTTTCTCTTTCTCGTTCTACTTCTCAGATACAAACGAAGAAAGACAGAGAAGTAAAAACGATTCGAAGCATTTGTAGTGATTGATGTACCGCACTCTTTATCTACTACGGAGAATGAAGAAGCTACAAAACGGTCGATTAAAGGTATATCATATAAATATATATTCATAGACTATTCAGTCAGCGAAATAAATGAATTATGTAATTTTACTAATGATTTGCCACTGGACACCGTGTGTTTGTTGCCTACTTGTCAAATGTGCAACGTTCTGAACGATGCAATGTTACATCATATATCTTCAAAAGAAATATTAATTGCTGAAGATATTATTGAATGTATTCCATATTAAAAAAAAATATTAAAGTTATTGTCAGATAATGATGATAATAATATGGATAACACGTAATTTTACGCACAATTCATTAGACGCTACAAACGCTTTGAAGTGCCGTACGGACCAATCGTGGCTCTCCCTTAGGAGCTTCGAAGTATTCGCAGCGTGATCTAATGGATCACACTCTTTATCGATCGATTTACTGACGTTGTAAGATAATCGATATTTAATCGATATAAGGATCGACTATTTATCGATTTTGATATTTTCGTTCAGTGCTTTATTAGTAGCAAAACGGTTACGAAAGTAGATAGTGAAAAGTGCGAATGATTGTGTATAAAAAATAAAAGGAAGACGAGAAGGAGAAAAAGAGAAACAAGAGAAAATTTTATTTGAGGTATGTTTGATTGATTGTTAAGCTTGTGTTTGTTCGTAATTTATTGACATAAATAGGTTATGTGTGTACCCAGATAGCCAAACCTGCGCGAGCAGATTTCGAACTAAGCCTGCTATCATAGTTTGATGGCAAATAGGCAACAAATTTAACGCAGAATCTGTTATATCAAATTATGCCGCCAATCTGCGGTCAAATATGCGCCAAATCCTGCTGTCGGAAATTTGACGGCAGATTTGTAGCGAAAACCGCGCAAGATTTGCAGTAATTTGACGGCAGATTGACGGCAGAAACCGAGCAAACTCTGCGCGCAGACTCTACGCGTAGTTTGGCAGCAGGACTTGCGCGGTTTTTGCCGACAATCTGCTCGCACGGCCTGTCACACAGGTCTTGTCGACAAAACACGAGCCTAATGAGGACACAGATGGCTATGGTTTTGATGTGGAGATCTGATCGAATTTGGCGTCAATCTGCGCGCATTCTGCTAGCATTTTGCTTACTGGGTATATATTCAGTACCATTATATGTGTTTATACACTCAGTAAGCAATCTGTGCGCAAATTAACTTCAGATTGATGGCAGATTCGAGGAGGTTCTGCCGATAGATCCGTAGACATCTATCTGCGCACGGCTAGTGATCTGTCGGCAGTGCCTGTGTACATAATGATTACGTTCAGAAAACAAAGCGCTCACTGAGCGCTTAGTAACTATTGGCCCTTACTGTTAGACACTTACATTCAGACCAATAACGTTGACGAATCACTCAACTGTTGTGTAACCGTTGTATTTTCTGAACGCAGCCAATGGTCGCGTTCAGCGGAAAAAACTGCTCCGCTACCGTTCCGTAGCAAACGTCTCTGATCTGTTCGGACCTGCCAAAGATTTAAAAGAATTCTCCAATCATGAACATTTGCTACTGAGTGGTAGCGGAGCAGTTTTCTCCGCTGAATGTGACCAATGGCTGCGTTTAACAGAAAGTGATCAGTGAGCGCTTAGTAATTATTGTTGTCTGTGACTGGAGTATTCTTTTAGATTCTTCATAAATCCAGAAGTATTTATCAATCAGGAGCGAGAATCACTAAGCGCTCACTGATAATTTTGTTCTTCTGAACGCAGCTAATCTGACAGCAGATTGGGGACAGATTGCGTGCAGAAACTGTCGACAAACTTTACTGTTAGAGTCGGTCGATAGACTGTGCAATCTGCCGCCAGTCTGCTGTCAGAATCTGTTAACAGATCTTGTGTACAATGTGTTGCCTTTCTGTCGACTGATTTGCTAACAGACCCTGCGCAAAATCTGTTTTTGCAGGTTTGGCTATTTGAGTATGTATAGCTTTTTAATTCTTTTATTTTATCTGTCAGCCAATCGGTACGTAATAATATTTGTCGTACGATGCATGTAATATTAGTTTAAAAGTTGCTAACAGAAATGAAAGAGACGGGATGCGGTGGTGGCCAATGTTTCTCTCTCTAATTTTTGTCACCATGTTTCCTTTAATTCTGCGTATACTTTTCCAAGAGCTTCAATATACGGATCGTGCAATCCATGCTATATGTCGTTGGTTCTTTTTATATAACTACTTGGCTGAACTGGTGCAATAAGTTATAACGTATTCTCTGATTGAAGCGGGTTTGGATTCGAGTTACTAATGTTACTAGCCTTTATGATTAGTTAAAACTAGTAATTCATGAATCACGGATTTATTAATTTAAATTTTAAATAGAAAAAAAAGAGAAGAAGAAGACAGCAAAATAAAAGAAGAAGGACACTAAGAAGAGTAAGAAGAGTCTTTCTTTTAGGTAAGTATACGTTTATTATTTTTTTGATAACAACAGTCCGTTTTACATTTAAAAGAAGGGATTGCTGTGCGTTCAAAAAGAAGGGATTGCTGTGCGCCCAAAAAGAAGGGATTGCTGTGCGCCCAAAAAGAAGGGATTACTATGTGCCCAAAAAGAAGGGATTGCTGTGCGCCCAAGGATAGGGATTGCTGTGCGCCCAAGGAAAGGGATTGCTGTGCGCCCAAAAAGAAGGGATTGCTGTGCGCCCAAAAAGGGATTGTTGCGCGTCCAAAAAGCAGGGATTGCTGTGCATCCAAGAGAAGAGATTACTGTATGTCCAATAAGAAAAAGACTGCTGTATATACAAAAGTAGGAACTGCTGTAAATAGGAATTATGTTAAAATTATATATTGTTATTAATAGATAAAGTTATTATTAATTGTAAAATAAAGGAATTATTATTAATATTATAATATAAAATAATTGTTAAGATAAAATAAATATATAAAATGTCTGTAAAAATAAAAGAAGAAGAACGTATTATTTTACCGCCTAAAGAAAAATATAATTATCCAAAATGAATGGTTAACGGACATGCATATGGATCTTTTCGGTCGTCTCTTGAAAAAGTTTTCTGATTATAAACCCGTTAAAACATGGCGATTACAACTTACAGATACAATAGAACCTGTGGAAATAAATAAAAAGTTTATACAGATATTGCATAGTTCATCAAGTTCAATTGATGGACATTGGGTATGTGCTTATTATGACACTAAAAATATATTTATATACGATTCATTAAATCAACAGAAATTACATAAACAACATAAGCAATTTTTACAAAGGTTACTCCCAAGTTTTTCTTTTGATAAACGTTCTGTCAAATTTCCTATTGTGCAACAGCAACCAAATTGTAATGATTGTGGTATTTTTGCAATAGCTTTTGCGATATCGTTATTATTTAATATTAAGCCTGAAAAAGTAAAATACGATCATAGTGTAATGCGCTTACATTTAATAAAGATTTTCGAATCTAACGTGTTTGAACATTTTCCTCAAGATCCATTATATGGTCCTCCTCAAAAAATATTACCACTAGCAGTAGTACGAAAAAGAGAATATGAAGCAGCCAATAGGCGTTTAATACGTAGAAATGAGGCGCAGAAGCAAAAATTAAATCAATTAAATAAAATTAAATTTGATATATGTCAATGTGAGAAACAATCAAATAAGAGTCCACATTAACGCAACCGATAAGTGCGGCAATAGACAATTACATTTCTATTGACAAAGGAAAAGAAGTATCTTCAAATAACTTACATGTTGATAATATTGACTACGAAACGAATAATAGTAATGTGTGTAGGAATCTCAATAAGAGAAAAAGGACAATTTGTGATGCAAACGGATATTCTAAAAATGAACATGTTAAGAGATCTTGTTACGTTAATGCACAAGAAGATTCTATTGAAAAAGAGAAAAAATTTTCTTCAAATAACTTACATATTACTAATATTGATTACAATATGAATAATAATATATGTAACAATCATAATAAAAACAAAAGGAAAGTCTGTGATACAAATAAAAGAAAAGTCTGTGATACAAATAAATATTCTAAAAACGAACATACTAAGAGATCTTGTTATGATGTTAATATAGAAAATTCTATTGAAAAAGAAGAAAAATTGTCTTCAAATAGTTTACATATTATTACTAGTACTGATTGCGAAATGAGTAATAGTAATAATGTGTGTAGCAATCGCAATAAAAGTAAAAGAAAAGTTTGTGATATAAATGAAAATAAATATTCTGAAAATGAACATATTAAAAGATCTCGTTATAATATTAATGTACGAGAAAATATTAAAAGCGAAGAACGGTATCAACGCGATTTAAATAATCGACGCATGAAATGGCGCAAATATTATCAAGATCATTTAAAAACTATTTGTGTCAAGAAACGAAAACGATATTCTATATTTAAAAGTCAGAAAAATATTACTAAGTCTAATGCAAAAAAAATTTCTAATACCGCAAAAAAAATTTTGAAAAAGTATGAAAATATTCGTAAATCTGCAAATTCCATAAAAATACGTGGTTCTATAGAAATATTTATTAAAAATATTGCAAACAAACTTAATGTGAAATGCTATGTCGAAAAAAGAATTGAAGCTGAAAGAATTGTTCGTTGGTGTATGTATGTCAGGAATGAATATATTCGAAACATTTATAGTATCTTAGCTTCGTTTAAAAGGAAATCAGAAATATGTTTAACACTTGTTACTGAATGTTCTACAGATGATGAAAAATTACATGCACTATGCGGTGATTCTAAACATACTGCTTCGTCTGAAAATTATTTTATTGAAGGCACATACCACAAAATTAATTTACCAGAATCTCTGATAATGAATGCCGAAGGACAGGTTGTAAATGTGTTACCTTTAATAGCAGCGCGAAAAAAATCATGGTTGTGCAGCACTTTTTATAAGATTGATCCATATTTGATTTTACGTTACCAAAAATTTCTTGAAATTGTGAATATATGTACTTTAAGGAATGTACCGAGACTACTAAAACTTATTAATCAATGTACATTAAAAATGTCAAGTGCAAAATTGGGCCATACGCATAGGTGCTATATTAATCCATCTCTTTGCAAGGCGATGTCTCTTCCGATTCAATTATTATCGCCTCATTTTCCAAAAGTTAGACATATTAAGACATTTAATATATCAACTGTCATATATTTATCGAAAGATGCAAAATATAGATATAGCATTAAATTCCTCAGACATACATGAATTGGAAAAAATTTTAACTTCAGCACAAGAAAAATTAGATGCGTATAAATATCAACAAAGCAATATAATGCTCAGTGATGACGATGTTATTTCAAAATATTCTCGTGCGTTTAATGCTTTCACCAAACGTTCAATTGATGTGCCGCGGAGTATTTGCTTATCATGCGAAAAGTTTTGTTATAGAAGAAATATTCGTGACATCAGCAAACTTCGAATTCCAATAAACAATCTAATTTGGAGGGATTTAATGGCACATGCCAAAAAATATAATATCAATCCGCAGTATATATGTATGTATTGTATAAAAAAAATTCGTGATGATCTAATGCCTGCACGTTGCATTTTAAATAATCTTCTCGTTCATGATGTGCCTGAAGTAGTATCCTCTCTTAACACATTCGAAAAGATATTTATACAAAGAGCTAAAGCGTTTCAAACTATTGTTAAAATGGGTACTGTTATTAACAAAAAGCTACCTCAAAGACAAATGATACGAAAAGTAAAGGGTAGAACATTCCATTTGCCACTTCCTTTACAAGAAACATTTAATAAAATATGTTCTAACACTGGTCCAATAAATATTAATCATGAATTATATATTTTAGTTAGAGGTATTCCGACAAAATCAAAAATTGTTTGGGAAGAAATGGTGAATTTTAAAAAAGTTTTTGAAGCTTTAATATGGTTACAAGAAAATAACTCTTTATATTCTCACATTGTGCTACCAAATACTCATAATGAATTTTTCTCAGATAAATTAAATAATCCAGAGTTTGAAATACAGGAGATACAGGAAACAGATGAAGATACAGATATTATATTGAATGATGAACGTCAGCCAATGTTAACTCAAGTTATTGATGAAGATAATAATTATTACGAACAATACACTATATATCCTTTATATGAAATGAGAGTATAAATATAACGGCAACAGCTTTGTATCAAAAGTTAAAAATTCAAGATTTACCATTAGATAATCGGGAAAAATATTTAGATTTGTTGTGTTTTCCGGATTTATATCCTTTTGGCATTAATGGGCAGCGTGAAAATAGACAAGTCAAACTTCATGATTATGAATTTATTAAATGTCGTTTAACTTCTAAACACCCACAATATAGATTAAATCAACAATACTTATTTTATTTATTAAACAATGCAAATATGCGTCAACTAAGTCGTGGAATTTACCATAAAATGAATATAATTAATCAACGCGATTGTTATACAGCTGGAGAATATTTAGAAGCAATGTCGAAAGAATTATTAGAATCTAATTTAAATACAATATTTTCTACGCTTCGAAATACGGAACAATATTGGTACAGACCGAGAAGCGATTTAACTTGTATGACACAACATTATGGACCTGCGACATGGTTTTTAACATTAAGTCCTAGTGAGTGGTTATGGGAAGATTTAGGAAACTACATTCGTGAAGTAAATGGATGGTCTGATGATACGTCCAGTATTAGTGTACTTGTTGCTAAGGATCCCGTATCAACTTCAAGGTTTCTTGATAATAAATTCAGAGCAATGCTTGATTTTATTACTTCATTGGATAACCCGATTGGAGAAGTAACACATTATTTTTGGAGACGAGAATATCAAGGTAGAGGTATACAACATTTTCATTTATTAATCTATTAATTTAAAATTAAAATTTAGGCGATTAAAAATGCGCCTATTCTCGGCCAATCCTCTAACGAAGAAGTCTCCAAATTCATTTTACAATACATAACTTGTAAAATGCCTAATAAAAATATTGCACCATTATTATATAGACGGGTCAACACCCATCAACGACATAAACATAATGATTATTGTCTCCGTTCTAAAAAAGTGGGACGTAAAATGATTCGCAGATGTCGTTTCGGGTTTCCTCGTTCTATCACTGAAACATTGATTATGAGAGACGTTGCAAGTTCAATAGCAGGTAGAAAGAAATTAAAAAACAGAAGCAGACTTTACGATCTCCCTCGAACGGATGAAGAAGTCAATATAAATGATTATAATCCTGTCCTTCTTACTATTTGGGAAGGAAATATGGACATACAATTTATTGGAGAAAGATCGTCGTTGCTTACTTGGTATGTCACTAAATATCTTAATAAAGCGGCAAAGAGTGAGTTATCTGACGATGCTATTCTTAATAGTAAAAATAATGAAAATAAATCATTAGCAGGTTGTCTTTGGAACATTGCACTACGATTTACAAATAATAGGGAGTGTGGAGCACTCGAAGCTGCTGATACATTATTAGGT
Organism: Harpegnathos saltator; assembly: GCF_003227715.2. Classification (NCBI taxonomy): domain Eukaryota; kingdom Metazoa; phylum Arthropoda; class Insecta; order Hymenoptera; family Formicidae; genus Harpegnathos; species Harpegnathos saltator. Next base: position 396,963 of record NW_020230083.1, read on the forward strand.
ATTCCTTTATATGGCACTGATCCAAATACGACTATTAAGTGGTTAGATGTTAATCATATTCGATTTAGAAAATTGAAGAACCGAAAAGAAATAGAAGCTCTTGACAAAGAATCAACAGATATATTTTATCCATCTTTGGTAGATGATTATTATCCAAATAGACCTAAAGAATTAGAATGTACGTATCTTTATGAATTTGCACAGTGGTACGATATAACAAAAGCCAAGCCGCGGAACGAATTCATCGAATATTATAAAATAGGTAATGGCAATTATTTGAAACGGCGACAACGTGGATATCTTATCAAACATAAAAGATATGATATTAACATCCAATCCGAAAATTATTTCTTTTCGCTACTATTAATGTTAAGCCTTGGCGAAAATTAGAGGATCTTAAAGACGGATGTGAAACTTATGCTGAATCATTTCAAAATATAAAGTTACATCTTATAGAAGCGTTAAAATATCACGAAAAATTGGAAGAATTGCAAAATGCATTTGAAACTGCAAAACAGTTAGTCGAGCAATGTTTGAATGCCGATGCACAAAAGCACGTATCTCAGGATGATTCTGAAAATCCTATAGGTATATAAAATATAGAAGCTGGTGAAGCAATGCAAGATTTTAGAGATCTCGGTGATAAATTAGCTCAAAAAATTAATGTACCTGAAATGATTGAAAAATTGAATACTGATCAGAAAAGAGTATTTGATAAAGTAATTAATACTGTAAGATCAAATAAAGTATTACGATTATATATTAGTGGAGAGGGTGGTACCGGGAAAAGTTTCATAATAAAAACAATTAAATGTTGGATAAGACAGAATCTTAATAAAGATACTGCTGTAGCAGCACCCACTGGTATAGCAGCGTTTAATATTGATGGTTTGACAATTCATAGATTACTTCAATTGCCTGTTGAACATGGTCATACTCCCAAGTATAAACGACTTTCCGATCATGTGCTGAAAGTTTTAAGAGCAGATCTAAAAAATGTTGTTCTTTTCATTATTGATGAAGTATCAATGATATCTAATTTAACTTTAATGTATATACATCTACGTTTATCTGAAATATTTGACACTAGTGATTGTAATGATGGTTGGTTTGGACAAAAACATATTCTTTTGTTTGGAGATTTGCTTCAGTTACCACCTGTACACGAGGATTATGTTTTCGTACAATTATCAGATGCAAAAATTAATAAATACCTTGGTTCTTTAGGTACTGTTAATTTATGGGCTACGTTATTTGACTATGACGAATTAACAATCAATATGCGTCAACAAGGAGACACATCTTACCGTGATTTATTGTCCAAAATTCGAATTGGTTTACTGACAAAGTCTAATTCTAAGATTCTTGAGAATAGGAAAATATCATTCAAAGGTATTTCATTTGAGTCTAGATTAAATGAATTATGTAATTTTATTAATGATTTGCCACCGGACACCGTATGTTTGTTGCCTACTTGTCACATGTGCAATGTTCTGAACGATGCAATGTTACATCGTATATCTTCAAAAGAAATATTATTAATTGCTGAAGATATTATTGAATGTATTCCATATTTAAAAAAAAAATGTTAAAGTTATTGTCAGATAATGATGATAATAATTCTAGGACAGCTGGCCTTTCACAGAAAATTGTTATTAAAATTGGAGCAAAAATTATGATACGGCGTAATATTGATGCGAGTTTGGGTCTTGTAAATGGTACAATTGCTACAGTTATTTCAATTGTAGAAAATAAATTGACCAACGATATAGAAAAAATAAAAATTCTTTTACCGTCAGATATGGAATATTTCATTGAAAGAGTAAGTGTTAAATTTGAAGTGATGGATAGAGCATATGTCATTAGAAAACAATTTCCACTATCCCTAAGTTATGGAATTACCATTCATAAAAGTCAAGGACTGAGTCTGCAGAATGCTATCATGGATATAGGTAATTCTGTATTTAATTGTGGTCAAGTTTATGTTGGATTATCGCGAGTAACATCTATAAAAGGATTGTATTTAATTAACTATGACCCTTCATCAGTAAAAGCTAGTGAAGAAGCTATTATTGAATATAATCGGTTAAAAAAAATGTATAAAACAGAGGAAGCAATGATTACTATTTCAAAACAGCGTCATCGTAAAGTAAAAGATGTCTTGTGGATATTGCCAAAGATAGTTTCTTCTGTTCAGGAGCCGTATCAAGAAACTAGATAAAATTTTACATGGGTTGTAAATGGTTTTCAAAACATGATAAGGTTTCATGTTATGCAAATGCAGTATTACAATGTTTATTACATTTAAATGATATTAGAAAACAATTGTTCATTTCTGATAAACTAAATATTTTAGGTAAATTAGCATATCGATATGAAAATGGAGTAGCTAAATTAAATACATATGCGATACGGCGATGTTTAGGAGAGTATTTTTCTAGTAACATAAAACGAGATGCATCCGAATTTCTTATAGCTCTTTGTACCAAATATGACTATATAAAATGTTTACTAGAATATAAGGTAAATACTATAAGTCGGTGCAAATCCTGTGATAATGTAAAATAATGTACTAAAATAATGTACTACAAATAATAACATAATTATTTCAATTTTTATTAATGATTTGAAAAAGAAAAGTTATAAACTTCAAGATTTTATAAATGCTACGTTTTCACATTGGCATCAATCGTTTAATGAATTATGTGAATGTTGTACACAAAGTGATATGTTGATTAAAAATGAATTAATATTAACTCAAAAAATAATTGTTATACGTATATTTTCATTACAGGATGGAAAATTAATGAAAATACATAATATTAATTTATGTGCTGTTCCAACAACTAAAGTATTAATAAATAGCCAATTTTATAAGGTCGTGAATGCCATATTTCACTATGGATCAAGTATCGATAATGGTCATTATACAAGTATATGTAGAGAGGGTACTTCTAATGTGTGGATCGAAGCTGACGATATGCAAATTAAAAAGAGGCGATGGCCAAAAGGTTCTAAGGACATTTATATACTTTTCTTGCAAAAAGTTGATATTGAATAATAATTTTGTTCTAACAAATGGTAAATAAATATATAAATATAGTAAATAACATGTTATAATAAGATTAGGAAGAACGACCGCCGTATACTGTTGTATATCAATAAAATACGACGGGAGTGGTGGTGGGACTTTTTCTACTTTTCGTGGTAATGAATAAATCTAATTAACATTTTCTCTATCTAACTAAATTTACATATATTAATCTATGTCAAATTTATGTAAAATGTTTTCCTATATTTGTATAAATTATTTATTTAAAATTAAATTATTATTGATATAAAAGATTACTTGATAATACGTATATTATTCTTATGAAAAAGATGTGATATCCGAACAAACTAACCTTTTTAAAAAAAAAGGTAAAAAAATTGGCGCCAAGTTCACGCGCTTTATGTGGAATCATTTTACATTTACAAGAACAAATGTTTTTATAAAAAATGTTTTATTTACAAAATAACTAATCTAAAAATGTTACAAAAATAACAAATGTTATTATTAAAATTATTTTCTATAAAAAAAGTATCAGATAGATAGGCCAAATAAAAATAAATTATACAAAATATAACAAAAAATGAGTTAAATGAAACTAATTTGAAATAAAAAGATATCCCAATCTAAAAAAGAGTTGGATACATTAAGTATAATGTTATTATATTATAAACAAACTAAAATAACTTATATATTAAGTAAAATGTTATAATAAATTGTAATAAAAAGTAGTGAAATCAAAACCTTGTGCCAACTGATAACGAGAAAATATATAAAACATAGTTAACGTTAAAACAAAGAAATAATTTGGAGCAAAGATATTACATTCTTGATGTTTCCTTTTGACACGAATAATGACAAAATTTTTATTTTGTAAGCAAGAAAAAAAAATTTTATTACACAAAAAATTAGTTACAAAAAAAATTAGTACAAAAAAAATAAAATTAAAATTTACATAAAAAACACTTGGCGTGCCTTTTCTTAAAATAATATTTATAATAATGTGCCTGTATATTATAAAGTTTCAGATATTAACTTTCCAGAAATATTCATTATCATTATAAATTATGCGACATAGGCACGCCAAGTGTTTTTTATGTAAATTTTAATTTTATTTTTTTTGTACTAATTTTTTTTGTAACTAATTTTTTGTGTAATAAAATTTTTTTTTTCTTGCTTACAAAATAAAAATTTTGTCATTATTCGTGTCAAAAGGAAACATCAAGAATGTAATATCTTTGCTCCAAATTATTTCTTTGTTTTAACGTTAACTATGTTTTATATATTTTCTCGTTATCAGTTGGCACAAGGTTTTGATTTCACTACTTTTTATTACAATTTATTATAACATTTTACTTAATATATAAGTTATTTTAGTTTGTTTATAATATAATAACATTATACTTAATGTATCCAACTCTTTTTTAGATTGGGATATCTTTTTATTTCAAATTAGTTTCATTTAACTCATTTTTTGTTATATTTTGTATAATTTATTTTTATTTGGCCTATCTATCTGATACTTTTTTTATAGAAAATAGTTTTAATAATAACATTTGTTATTTTTTGTAACATTTTTAGATTAGTTATTTTGTAAATAAAACATTTTTTATAAAAATATTTGCTCTTGTAAATGTAAAATGATTCCACATAAAGCGCGTGAACTTGGCGCCAATTTTTTTACCTTTTTTTTTATTTTTAAATGACAGCAACCATTTCAGGGATTGATGATCCGTTCCAATAACAAACTTCTGTCCATAAAGATAGTGGAAAAATTTTAAAGAATCAACTATAGCTAATAATTCCTGTCGCGTTATACAATAATTTCGCTTTGTTTTGCTCAACACATGGCTATAATAGGCAATCACCTTCTCAGTTCCGAACTGAACTTGTAACAGAACAGCATCGATCCCATGGCCTGAGGCATCAGTATCAAGAATAAATTCCATATTCTCCAAAGGAAAAGAAAGAATAGGAGGAGTAGTCAATGCTTGCTTTAAATTCTCAAAAGCTTGCTGGCATTGTTTAGTCCATAAAAACTTAGTCAAATTCTTTGTTAGAACAAACAAGGGTTTTGTTATCAACGAAAACCCCTTAACAAACCTTCGATAATAGGAACAAAAACCAAGAAAACTTTGAACTTGCTTCTTAGTCGTGGGAATAGGCCATTTCGCCACTGCAGAGATCTTTTAAGGATCCGTCATCACCCCCTCTCCGGAAATTACATGACCAAGAAAGGTCACACTTTTACTAAACAAAATACATTTATTAGGATTGATCTTCAATTTTGCTTTTTGTAATCTTGAAAATACCAGACGTAAATTTTCCAACATCCCCTGAAATGTTGGACTAAAAACAATTACATCATCAAGATAAACCAGACAAATTTTAAATAAAAGCCTATGTAAAATTCTCTCCATCATTCGCTCAAAAGTTGCTGGTGCATTACATACCCCGAATGGCATAACAATAAACTGCCACAATCCTTTTCCAATAGAGAAAGCTGTCTTCTCTTTATCCTCATCTCGAAGCTTCACTTGCCAATATCCGCTTTTCAGATCGATCGTCGAAAACCACATGTTTCCTGATAACTGATCAAGCAAATCATCCATCCTTGGTAATGGATAAGAATCCTTGACGGTGACTGCATTGAGACGTCGATAATCCACACAGAATCTGCATGACCCATCTTTCTTTTTAGTCAAGATCACAAGCGAAAGCCAAAGACTACGTGAATCTTCAATAACTCCCTTTTCTCGCATCTCCTCAATGAGCTTTTCAGCTTCTGCTCCTAACTTTAATGGAACTCGTCGCGGATTCTGCTTAATGGCCGGTTATCCAATAAATCAATTCGATGTTTTCCCTCATCACAATTTCCGGCTGAGATCGTTTCTGAAAATACGTCCTTGAAATCACAAATAAATTTGACCAACTTTTCTTTCTGAAGATCATTCAACTTTTCAGAATGCCGCGAGAGAAAAGACTGCAGTCTCTCCGGTATTTGTTCTTTATCCTCCCTAATTCTTGCACAAGTAATAATTTTCTTATTCAACTGCGAAATTCCTAAAGCCTCTCGAATGCTAGATTCCGCATTTGTCCTTGTTAAGAAATCAATTCCTAAAAGGCAATCATCCGCCATCTCTACAACAAACATGGACATTTTCAAAGAAAATTTCCCTAATTCAACCTTTACAAAAACCTGCGAACGTACCGGAACCTTTTCCCCAGTCGGATAAACTAAATCTACACAACTTTCCATCTCACTTTTCTCACCAGTCTCAACAAATTTTCCATTAATAACCGACACATCTGAGCCCGTATCAATTTTAAAAGAACAATGTTTTCCATTTAATTTTCCCGAATAAGTAAACGTCGGAAAATTCATTCTTCTTACACTAAATTTATTCTTAAGATCCGGGATCTCGCTCTCCTTTGCCGAATCAACCCCGGATAACTCGGCAAAACCTAGTTTGACTGCTCACTTTTTTTAAACGCCGGGCATTCCGCCCGGAAATGTCCCTGTCCTCCGCAATTCCAACAATCTTTTTTATTATTGATGAAATTCAAATTCTTTCTTCGACGCAAATTACCGAAATCCTTTGAACGCGTTTCTTCCCTCAAAATTGTCTTTCCGGAATTTCCTTTTCCGAAATTTTTCCTATTTTCCGTTCTTCGAAAGAAATTTTCTCGCGCATCGTCATAACCTATTTTTCGAAACGTCTCAAATTTTTTTTCTCTAAATTTATTGTTTCCCTGAAGAAAACTCGTTTCTTGAATTATCTGAATTGTTATTACACGTTCAATCGCGGATTTTAGGGATATTACATTTTCCAACTGCAATGTCCGCTTTATAAAACTATCGGACAATGCCGCGATGAATTGCGCGCACGAAATTTTATCTCGAATCTCCGCCGAACACTCAGGATAGGCTGAACGAGCCAATCTTTCTAATTCCCCTCCAAATGTAGCAAAATCCTCTTCCGGCTTTTGCTTACGATTAGAGAATTGAGTATAAGAGTTTTGAAAATTTTTCCTTTCACCAAATTTTAATTCCAATCTGTTTTTTAATTCAAAATAAGTCATTCCCTCGCCCCAGGAATCTAACACCGAACGCACTTTTCCGCGTAAGTGAGTAGCCAACTGTATTGATTTTTCCAAATCACTCCACGAATTAGCCCGCGCAATTATTTCAAACTGTTGAAGAAACTCGCGCAACGGAACCACTCCGTCATAAGTATCGAGTTTGATTTTTATTTCGGGAAAAGAAATATTTCTGGAAGGACTTATCTGTGAGGGTTCCTCGCTTGCAATCGTTTGTCTCCGAAGCTCCAAGATCTCTCGTCGATCCTGCTCTCTCTCTCTCTCTGTCTGAAGACGATGCAACTCCCTCATAAGGCTATTAATTGTAGCCGCCTCTGTCAGGGAAGCCGACGCTCCTGCCTCCATTTCTGAAGTTTTGTTGAGGTGTTGTCGCTTTCTCGAAACTCGTTGAGCCATTAACTTTTTCTTTTCCATACACGAATCTCGGGGATAACGTGTTTATCCTGGACGAGCCCCCAAAATGTTGCGCTCACTCTCGCACTCGCGCTTGCACTCAGGTAAATGAAAACACTCGCGTAAGAATAACAAGCTTTATTATCTACAGCGCAACTCACTCAAGCTTTAAACAAGAATAATTCTCTGATCTACAATTCTCGCGTATGTCCTCGATAACAGCTTGCCGGAGACTCTCTGTCAGCTGTTGTTGTTTTCTTCTTATCGATTTTCCGTCATCCAGACAATCTTCGTTCAGTTGTCAAAATTAGCATCAGATGCCTAAGGTTCACGGACAAACGGACAACGGATGCCGCCACAAACCTTGTGGCTCGGACACAACACTGAATGGGCAAAAGAGATGACGTCATCGAAGAAAGGAACGAAGCCAGAATGCTTGCACAACAGATCAATTAAATTATTAAAGCTTATAATAAGAAATATTGTGACAAGAAACACAGAACACCATCGCGATATAACGAGGGAGACTTAATAGTTATTAGGGATAGTCGTAGTAAAGCCGGAGAAAGCGCTAAATTAAAACCAAAATATAAAGGGCCTTACCGAATTACTAAGGTGCTAGGTTACAATAGATATGTTGTGCAGGATATTCCTGGGTTCAACCATAAAGCAAGGCCGTTAAATACTATTTTATCAGTAGACAAGATTAAACCACGGGTCACATTTTCAGGCGCAAATCCGATAGTAAACGAATGAGCGTTCAAGCGAACCAAAGCGTGTTATACAACTTAGGTTAAGGAAATAGAGAACGACGCAGTAACGAAGGGCAGATCAAAGGTGGCCAGCCCTTTATATACTTGGGAGCACCGCCAGCTGCGGGACGCAGCTGAAGCAGGATGGCCGAGCTGTAAAAAATAAATGATAAATGCCAGCACAAGTCAATTCCGAGCAGAGCTAACAAAGACGAAGGCCAACAGCACAGGCGCAGCCGGTAGGATGGGGATTATAAAAATAGCCACCAAATAGAATTAAGGGAGAGTCGAATAGAATATATGAGAGAAACGAGTCGAATGGAGGGTCGAGTTGGAGATTTAATCGGATAGATATAAATTATTGTATTATACAAAAAGAACGGTATATGATTTATGTATAGTGGTGTTGAACTTACAATATATATATATTCATTCTTGTTCGCTAAAGAGTGCGTTTATCCATTTATCCACCGAAACCCTAACATCCTGATAATTATACATTCTGACAACGAAGAAGAGAATCTAAAGAATTTTCTTACAGGTGCGCACAAAGAATAGAGAGCTTACGCTGCGGCCTTCTCCTCTTTGCCCGGCTTCATATTCCGGCGAGTCGTCTCGGCCGCCTCTCGTTCGATCATTCTTCGCTCGACCGTTGGTTTGCTCGGCCGCTCGTTCGCTCGCTCATTCGTTTGTTCGTTCACTCGCTAATTTCTTCGCTCGCTCGCCTGGTTGCTTGTCGGGTCGAGATCCAGATAGATCGAATCCTTCCGGCTTCCGCATGTATATCACCTCGAGGGCCCCCCACTCGCGGGACCTCCCAGGGAGCTTTGCGTGGTCCTGCTTCCGTGCCCCGTCGCTCCGTAGATGCTTCTCGATTCTTCCAGCTGCTGGCCGCTGATCCTCGCGGATTAGCTCCGCAACTACTGACGAGCGTGGAACTCTTTGTTGCTTCCGCCTTAAATCTCCGGGCCAAACGGCTCTCACACCAGTCGCGATCGCACGCCAAATAGCCGGGTAAAATCTTCGACATCCGCTAATTATTTCAGTCAGATTGGGCGTCCCGCTCGTACGGGCGCCTCGGCCGCCAAATAGACGGGTTCGTGCGATCTGAGACGCTCTGTAACGGGCGCCCTAGGCTGCCACGTTACAATGTGTGTCATAGCAGAGATAAGCAGCTACTTGTTCAAAGGATCTAACATGGTCACCATATCCTCGCATTATTTGTAGTAATTCTTTCCGAAAAGAATCGACAGAAGATTTAATGAATGCGGACCGTAGACTAGGGGAAGATTCAAGTATCGAAATTATTATACTTTTCATAGTTCCTTTCCAATAAAAGTTTTGCTACATTAATCGTTCTGATTTGACCTGTATTCGAACGTTTTCTTATCCTGGATACATTCAGCTCTTCGTATTACGACACACTATCAAGCAACTGAATGAAATTTCAGTGGCATCCAGAATGGTATTGTCTGAAAGAGAAAGAATTACTTTATTGATAATGCGCGAATATGATGACCGTGTTAGATCCTATGAACAAGTAGCTGCTTTATTTAACAATACTTATCCAGATCGTAAACCGATTTCGAAGTCTACAGTCCAGAAAACGGTCAGATGATTTGATGAAACAGGATCCGTCAAGAACGGACAACGCATTGGCAGACCAAAATTAACGACAAACTTGGATAAGAGTTTCGAAGTGATGCAAACATTCGTCGAAAATCCTCATTCTACTTTGAGGAAGACAGCACAGGCGCATGAGATTAGTACAATGTCCATTCATCGTATTTTAATAAAAGAGAAATGGCATCCTTTTAAAATTAAAATCACTCAGGAGCTATCGGAAGATGATTTTGATCGAAGAAATGAATTCTGCGACGAAATGATGTGTCGATACGACGATAATAATTTTTTCGATCACAATTTTTTCCGACGAAGCTTCTTTTGAATTGAATGGAGCGATAAATCGGCATAATTGCTGATATTGGAGTGATGAAAATCCTCACTTGATGTGTGATATCCGCATGCAGTATCCCCAAAAACTTAACGTTTGGGCAGGTTTTGCAAACGTGGTATTGTCGGACCATTCTTCATTAATGGGAATTTGAACGCGGCGATCTATCAGGAGCTATTACAAAATGAAGTCATACCCGCTCTTGAAAATATGTTTGATGGGAACATAGAAAATATTTGGTTCCAACAAGATGGTGCAGGCCTACAATATGCAGTAGCAGTACAGCAATTTTTGGATAATACTTTTCCAAACCGATGGATAGAAAGACGTAGTCAAACAGAGTGGCCTGCTAGATCACCAGATCTTTTTCCTATCGATTATTTTTTTTGGGAATATCTTAAAAACAATGTATACGAAACAAAACCTGCCAACCTTGCGGACCTTAGGGAACGTATAATATACTAAGTTGATCTTACGAGGGTAGTTTGAAAACTTCTCGGCCTGACACATAGATAGCATTAGAAACTGTCAAACTATAATTGTATTGGAAAGTGGCATCCCTGATATAAACCCATGTAAAATTTTATTTCGATCTGTCAAGTCATTCGAGTAGTAACACCAGTTTAATATTGACGTGTCATTGTCTTTTTTAAAATGGAAAGAATTGAATATCGTGCAGTGATTAAATTCTTTGTTTTGGATGGTTTAACACTAACAGAAATTCATCCGAAATTATTAAAAGTATATAAGGATGCATCATCTTCACTTTCCACTGTGAAAAATGGGCTGCTCTTTTTAAATCTGGTCATATAAGCCTCGAAAATGATCCACGCGAAGGTCGTCCAAAAATTGCTACAACACCACAAAACATTCAACAAGTCCATGATATGGTGTTAGATGATCGATGAGTAAAAATGCGTGAAATAGCTGAGGCCATAGGCATCTCAAAAGAACGAGTTGGAAATATTTTGCATGAAGAATTACATATGAAAAAGCTTTATGCAAAATGGGTGCCGCATTTGATAACAATTGACCAAAAACGCATTCGAATGCGTATTTCTCAAGCGTGTTTGGATCGTTTTAAGCAAAATAAAATGGATTTCAAGCGTTGTTTCATAACTGTTGATGAAACTTGAATCCACCACTATACACCATAGCGAAAAGAACAGACGAAACAATGGATTGAAGCCGGTGGAAATGCACCAAAGAAGGCAAAGACGGTTCCATCAACAGGAAAGGCAACAGTTCTTTGGGATTGCAAAGGCGTTTTGTTGATCGATTATCTTCAGAAAGGTAAAACAATTAACCCTGAATATTATTGTAACCTTTTGGATCTATTGGATGCAAAAATTCGTGAGGAAAGACCTGCTTTAAAGAAGAAAAGAATCGTTCTCCATCAAGACAATGCACGTGTTCACACAAGTGTTTTGACAATGGCAAAATTCAACGAATTAAAGTACGAATTGCATGAACATCCAGCGTATTCACCAGACTTGGTTCCCTCTGACTATTATCTGTTTCCAAACTTGAAAAAATTCCTGGCTGGAAAGCGCTTTACATCAAATGACAAAGCTATTGCAGCTTGGATGGATATTTTGCAGACCTTCCGGAATCATACTTTAATAATAGTATTGAATTATTGGAAAAACGTTGGAATAAATATATTGAAGTTTCAGGAAATTATATTGAAAAATAAAACATATTCCACGGCAAAAAAAATTTTCTTTCATTGTTAGGCCGAGAAATTTTCAGACTGCCTACGTATTTCGGCAGAGATGGGACAAAATGTTTTAAATCAGAGCTGGCCACGATCTGCACATTTCGGGCGAAATTCAGTAGGTGACGCCTACCGTCCCCCTCGCACCGCTCCGCGCTCAGCGGCCGTGGCGACAGTCGCGGTACACTCAGGCCCGTCGCTGTATAAGAAATCAGCTGGGACGTCACATTATCATTAAAATTGTTTCCTCGTTTAATAATCACGTTAAAATATATATGTTTATGCATTATATATGTATGTATGCATACATATATATGCATACGTATTGGCATTGTCTTGATGGAACACAACACCCTTCCTATTGGCCAATTCTGGCCGCTTCTCGTCGATCGCCTGCTTCAATCTGGTCAGTTGTTGACAGTGTAGGTTCGAATTGAGTGATTGGCCCAATGGGAGCAGCTCATAGTGGATGATTCCCTTCCAATCCCACCAAACACACAGTAAAACCTTCTTGGTCGTTAATCCGGGCTTGGTGATCGTTTGGACCGGCTCACCGCGCTTGGACTACGATCTTTTTCGCCTGTTGTTCTCGTATGTGTTCTCGTATTTTCGATTAATGTATTTTCTTTAAACCAATTAATTGGTCTCATTATTTTGCGCACAAAAATATTAAGGTTATGATTACTGAAAACTAAATAATATTTTACAAGATATTTTACATTTTGAGTCAAAAAATTGTTAACTTCAAACCTTTATAACTCAAAAAGTACTTAATGAAAAAATGTTTCATTATGGTGTTTTGGAAAGCTCTCAAGATAAGCTATAAGAATGTGTAATAAAATGTTGGGGGTTCTATTTAAGAAAATAAGGTTGACCTTTAAATGACCTTGAAGGACATGGTAAAGGTCAAAGTCAAGATCATCACCTTACTCCCCTCTTGAAACCATACAATTTTGCTATTGGACATTTTCTCCAAAATGCATTCTAACTGAAGATATTAGGGGGGTCCGATACTTTTCGATGACCTTGTATATAAAAATATGGGATAAATGTACCGAATGCAATACAATTATTAACGCGTACGCACTTAACAAACTAACAGCGAACGGAATTGATATTAATATATCAACCAGTGATACTATTGGTGTGAAACACATCAAAAAACGGCAATTGCGTGGTGCTCATAGAGCAAATGTTGTGAAAGATATATGCGCGTCATCAATATATGCATGAAGAAGAGAAAAGGCTAATGAACTGATGTCATTTAGAAATGTGGAACCAGCGCATTTATATAATGAAACTGTTTTGCGTAAAACTAAACAATTAGAGGAAGACTGTAATTTAGGATTACGTAATGTTACTGACCCGATTTTATCAATTATAAAGTTAAAATATAAACCTGAGTTTACTAGATTTGTAAAAGACATAGGCATGGATAAATTTTATGTTATGTACTGGAGCTATGAACAGATATTTCTATATAAAACATTTAACAAACAACGAACGAATGTACCTGCTTTAAGTATAGATGTTACCGGATCCTTGATTAAACGTATCAAGAGACTGGATGGCTCATCAAATGTAATATTTTTATATCAAATCGTTGCTCGTTTTAATGGAAAAATATTGCCTGTATGTCAAATGGTTTCAGAAAAACATGACACTAACATGTTATCTTTTTGATTACGCGAATGATTACGTACTCCTGTCCCCTGTCCTTCGGAGATTGTTGTAGATTATACAGTTTAGCATTAATGAACGCCATTAGTCTTGCATTCAATGACGTAAATTTAAATATTTACATTGAACAATGCATGTCATTTTTAGAAAATTGTGTCGACAAGTTCGCCAGGTCTGTCGTGATATTTTAATTCTAAGCGCATCAGATGCCGAGGAAGCAACTACAGATAAAGAAATAAGATGTCTTACTGCACAACACAGAACTGAACTGAATTGATTAAAAATGATGATACATTATATGATATCAATTGTGACACAAAGTTTACAAATGAAAATTTGATAGACGATTTAGATGATGAATGCGGTACAAAAATAGAAAGTTTCTTGCAGTCTATACAATTGGACAGTAAATCAAACAACATTAGTGAAAAACCGAATCCATATTGGTGTCCTCAATTTGGTAGCAATTTACTAAAAATTGCAAAACACTTTCCTTTATGGACAGCGGTAGTGTCAACCCGCGCAGCATCTTCTGCTTGCAGCGAAGAATATTTTAGGGAATTAAAGCAACTAATTTTTAAAGGTGCAAAATGTACGCGAGTTGATAAATTCGTCGTTATGCATATTAGATCACTAGCGGGCGTGTTAAAAATTTTACATGCTAGTAGTAATTTGCAGGGCACATCTACTAATTCGAACGATTCCGATGATGATGTCGATTTTAATAAATCTAATGTTCGGTCTTGCTCTATCACGCCAAATACGACGAATGATAATTCGACAAACACTCCCACAGATGATATGAGAGATATGGAAAATATTACAAATATAAACAAAGTTGATATTTCTACCGCGTCTATTGATAGGAACGATACCGACACGGATAGGAACGATATCGATACCGATACGGACAATAATGTCGAAGATATCAGCGCTAATTCTGTAGGTTTTACATATCATAATAACGTTGAAAATTGGAAAGGCAAAAATAGTGAGAATCCAAAGAATCACGGGAAATATTTAATTGCATGTCCGGATGTGGAAAATGTCCATTCAAAACCAAAATTTACGACAACAGTGCCCTTATTAAAGAATGGTAGCACTTTAGGACCTGTACTTTTTGGAAAAAATCCTATTCTTGTTAATACATGCCCTTTTGATGCAATTGCTCAGACGCTACTAGTGGGATATTATGATTGGGCAAACTTCCATCATTATGTACAACAAAGTCGAATTAACATGTTCCAATTTATTAAAGAATTATCAATATATGGGCCATCCATAAAAATATATAAAGAAAGGGCGTTAATATTGAGTAAATTTATTATTCCCGTACATAAAACAATAGATTGTAGCTATAACATTACTGATTTAGTCGCAGAACATTTATTAAAAGACGAATTTTCATTCAGCATAAATATAAATTGTCGTAATTGCCAATATGCACGGAAATACAATTATAATGTTTTAGATCAATATCAAGCCCTTTTATGAACAGCATATGCGTGCCTTACCACATTCTATAAATGAAAAATATACTTATAAAGACAAGAAATGCGTTCGATGTGACGACGAAAATATAGAATGTTCGGTTATTTGCGGTCAATTGCTTTTTATAGACATAGAGTGTCTACAATGGCCACCTCTGGCAAAAAGTTCGAAACCAAAAAATTGGGAAGGAACATTTACCTCGAATCAGATACCAGTCGATCTCCAATTTCATGGCTGCACGTATAAGTTGCTTTCCGTTATAGAGTATCAAGGCACACTAAATACGCATAACGTAGGACATTACATTGCGTATATGCGCAGGTTAATAGGGCGATGAGAAATACACAATGACCTGTGCAGAGACAAAAAGCCGTTACTTGCATCACAAAGAATAATGTTGCAAAAAAGAAAATTATCTATATAAATATATATAAAACCGTAAAAATATTATATTATAAAGAAATTATTTAAAAGTAAGAAACAATAAAAAGATGTTAGAGCTAGAAAATATAAAAAACTAAAAAAAATGACAAAAAATATTACAAAACACAAAAAAGACTAAAAATATAAAAAATACAAAAAAAACAAAAAATATAAAGAAAACACCAAAAAATAAAAAAATAAAACACATAAGAACCGCAAAAAAATTATGTTTATCTATAATCCTTATTTTATCCTTACACGAATTTTACAAAATTCCATATATCCACCACGTAGGGGGTAGAAACGAAACGAAAAGCAGTACAAACGGGTACAAACGAACACGAAGCTGCACTCGCTTTCAGATTGCGAATATCTTTAAAAATGGCAGTTACACCTTATACGAATTTTCAAAGTTCCATATTTCCACCCCCGTAGGGGTACAAATGAAACGGAAAGCGGTACAAACGAGTACAAACGAATACGAAACAGAACCCGCTTTCAGATTGCGAATATCTTTAAAAATGGCAAAGTTACTCCTTACACAAATTTTCAAAATTCCATATTTCCACCTCCGTAGGGGTACAAACGAAACGGAAAGCGGTACAAACGGATACAAACGAATACTAAACAACACCCGCTTTCAGATTGCGAATATCTTTAAAAATGGCAAAGTTACTTCTTACACGAATTTTCAAAATTCCATACTTCCACCCCCGTAGGGATACAAACAAAACGGAAAGCGGTACAAACGGGTACAAATGAATACGGAACAGCACCCGCTTTCAGATTGCGAATATCTTTAAAAATAGCAAAGTTACCCCTTACACGAATTTTCAAAATTCGATATTTCCACCCCCGTAGGGTTACAAACGAAACGGAAAGCGGCACAAACCTGTACAAACGATGCTGAATCGAATGACATCTGAGAGATTACTGTATCTCAAAGTAAGGTGCTGATGATTTTTCAAACCCTTATAATTCTCACCCTTTTGAGGTACAAACACAACAAATATGGTACAAACGGGTACAAGCGGAGCTTAATCGAATGCATATATGTAAAAATATTTTTGGTAAAGTCGGGTGCTAACTTCACATAGCTCTTTGGGTAATGCTAATGTCGGCGATACTGTAACTTTTAAGTCTTGTAACTCGAAAAATACCTAGCGAAAAAACATTTAATTATAATGTTTTGAAAGCCCTCGAGATAAGCTACAAGAATATGTGATGAAAAATAGGGGTTCTATTTAAGAAATTTAAGATGACCTTCAGTTGACCTTGACAACGCTATTCAAGGTCATAATAATATTACCATATAATGCGCCTTATGAAACCCTACTAACTGTGTATGAAATATTTTTTTCTAAAATGCGTATTTTCTGAGATATTAAGGGGTTTCAATATTTTTCGTACACCTTATATATTTATGGATTGTTCAAAAGTCATTATGTTTTTTCCAATAAATGGCTTTAGTTATATATTTAATGTATTAAACGCATTTGTAAATTGATGAGCCCATATGTTTGGCAGCTGTCATTTATAGCTTCCATCAAGGAAAAAAATGTGTGAATCCACTAACAATTATTCTTTCTATAACGTTTTGGAAATGGAGAATCAACAGGAGCATTTTCGCCAAGTTTTACTTTATTACTTCCGAAAAAGAAAGAACGCTGTGCAGGATTGTGAAAAGTTGCGTAAAATTTATGGTGAAGAAGTCCTAAAAGAACGCCAGTATCAATATTGGTTTGCTTGTTTTCATTCTAGTGGCTATAGCATGAAAGATGCATCTCGTTTAGGTCGACCATCGGAAGTTGATGATGATAAAATAAAGGCATTAGTTAAAGCTAATCGATGTTCTATCATTTGTAAGCTTGCTAAGGCACTGAACATATCGATTGGAAACATTTATCTGAATTTGAAACAACTTGGTCACGTCAGTAAGTTCGATGTTTGGGTCCCGCATGAACTGAAAGAAGTTCACCTCATAAAACGCATAGATATCTGCGGTCAACTTCTGAAACGTGAACAATTCGACTCATTTCTGAAACGCATGATTACTAGCGATGAAAAATGGATTGTCTACAACAATGTGAAGCGAAAGCGATCGTGGAGCAAGTGCCGGCTCAAGGCATATCAAAAGTAGATATTCACCAGAGAAAGGTGGTTATCAATCTAATGGGATTGAAATGGTATGATATTTTTCAAGCTTTTACCAAGGAATGTTACGATCAATTCGGACGTATATTGTAAAGAACTCGACAAATTAAACGAAGCATAACAGAAAAGCGGTCAGAATTGATAAATCCAAAGGAGTGGATTTCCATCATGACAACGTTCGACCGCACACAAGTTTGATGACTCGCGAAAAATTGTTGGAGCTGGGTTGAGATGTTACCTCATCTACTGTATTCGCCATACCTTGCACTATCAGACTACCATTTTTTTCGTTCCTTGCAAAACTTCTTGAATAAATAAACGTTCGCTTCAGATGACGCTACCTAAAGGCATTTGGTTCAGTTCTTCACTAATACAAATAGGAAGTGCCATTTTCGAGAATGGGATCATGAAATATGAAGATGGTAGAAAGTTATCAAACAAAAGGGCAATATATCACTGATTAATGTTCATTCTTTATATAAAATAAATGGTCTCGAAAATCACCAGAAAAAACGCAATGATTTTTTGAGCAACCCAATAGATTAAATTTAAGTTATTTAAGTAGTTTAATATTAAATTTAGTGACTTAAATAATATAAAGAAGAAAATAACTATATATTACAGCAGCTAAAATCGAACGCGGACCTCTGACTTACGAAGCAGGCGACTAGGTTATCTTCCCTCTCTCCTTCATGGCTTTTGACAAACGCTTTGTACACTCGACTTCACTCGCTATGTCTAACTGCCTAAACTTGATTATTGAATAAATTCAAAATTATTATTCCAGAGCAAATGGCAAAAAACGGATGAAATATTTTTTGGTTTTTGACTTACCTATAAAGATTCATTCAAATCGATGATTTACACTTATGCAGCTTCCTTGTAAGCCATCAAATTTCCATATATTTCGTTCTTTGCAAAATTCACTAAATAGAAATAATTTTAATTTTCTAAAGGCCTGTGAAATTTATCTTTTAAGATTTTTTGTTAAAAGTGTTAGTAAATTTTTGGAAAATGGTATTATGAAGCTGCCTATAAGATGATAAAACATCATAAATCAAAATAGTCAGTACAAGATTTAAGAAAGTTTTTTATATTAAAAAAAAATTATTTATGTTTCTTATCGAAAATTCCGACATTACTTTCTAATCAATCTAATATTAGTAAAATATAGATTTAGTGTCAACATTTTGTAACAAATATATATATGTATACATTGTGGTTTTATTCGCTATGCTGCAATAGATACGTTTACTTTCTTTTGTGTGTCGTGCATAGCACTGCACAGTTTCAAAAATCATGCAATGTCTTCAATCTATATATTTGTTATATCCTTATTATTATCCTGTCCGTCTCGTGATACTTTTTTCCGTTCGATATTTCTTTTCGCCGCTAGTTTCTTCATGTCGCTTATTGCATCTTGCAACATTTATATCTTGGACAGAATAATTTTGTTAAGTACAGCTTTTATTCGGATGAGACCGTGCATGGTTATCGACTTCCGTAAGAAAGACACCCCTCTTTATTGACGTATCATTTCCCGATGGTCTGCTCTGAAATGTCCGATACGTTTTCAAGTTAACATGGGTACGTTATTTGATACGCGCTATTATCGTGTACTGAAACTATTTTGCTCGGCAGTTGGTTTATGGCCATATCAGGCGCAGTTTAAAAAAAAAATCATCCAATCGTTCAATATAATTATACTGCTCTCCTATTTTCCAGCTCAGGTAAAAATATATTGTACGTACTTTTATGTTAGCAGCATACAAATGTTTTCACACAAAGTTGAACTTGAATGTAAAGACATTTTAAGTGCATTGGACATTTGAAATGATTTATTTTTGAATATATTTTGAATACTTTTGAATATTTCGAACATTTATAAAGTGACTCGCAAATTTTGTACAATATTGCATTATGATATACAGTAAATCGTTTTTTTAATTATTTCATTTTTAATGATGAAGTGATGCAGGATAATTCCAGTACATAGAAAGCCACTGCTTTTGAGACAGGGGAAAATATTGAAGCACTCATGTTTTTATTCGTATTTTTTCTATAGCTGAGGAGATTGTACAAGGTGTGGGGAAAAGACATAGACGCGATGTGTATATGTATACCACCGATCTTTACCATTTTAGTATGCATAGCTAAAAATGTGACTATCATCCGATTCAATACAGAGGTATTGGTTGTATTCTCACATTTTCAAGCGTGATTATTCTGTATTTCCGAGTTGGACGCATTATCATTACATATATATTCCGATTAAGGTCATATATTTTTTTCCAAATGATAGATAAAAATGCTACTGCATCAGATTGAAACTGATTGGGAAGCACTCGCAAAGGAAGAAGAATATAAAATCTTGGTGAATTACACATCGAAGACGAGGACTTTATGCATTGTGTATTCAAGTATGGTGAATATCCTTAAATATGGCGAATATATATGATGTTGCTTTTGTTTTTTCAGCTATGTTGTGTAATTTACTTGTGTGCTTTATCACGATGCCGATGCTTTCACCAGTGATGGACATTATCCTACCTCGTAACGAGACGCGCGAGAGGAACTTAGCTTTCGATCTCGATTATGGCATCGACCTACAGTCCAATTGGGTATGGTTGTGGCTGCACAATTGTATGACATCTGGGGTGACTATATTTAACATTATTAGCGCAGATCTAATATATGTTACATTGGTCGTTTACAGTTGCTGCCTGTTTGCGATCGTAAGGTGAGTATCCGATACAATTTCCGTTAATACATCCTACATAGCACGTAATATTACAGAAATATCATAGTTAGATTGCAATATATTAGTAATATTACATATTACAGTACAATATTACAGGAATATTACTGATATATTATGTTTATAATGTTGAAATAGTACAATAATAATATTGATATATACGTTTATATGTAACATTAATAGATTACTGTAATATTGTATTGCAATATATTTCATCTCGAGTAGCAAAATGATGTCAAATTACGTTTTTATTATGTCTTATGGACGTTAAAAACGTTATTGAAACGTCATTTAATGTCACTGGCTACTTGCTATTTTTATTCGTTGAAAGAAAAAAGTGTTAAATCTTTCTACTTTATTCTCAAGAATATATTATTACAATTGTGCCCTAACTTTTGTTAACTTATCGACCTTTGAAAATTTTTAAATCATCAAACTAACAAAAGTCAGGACGTTATTGTAACCATACATTCTTGAGACCAAATAGAGCAAAAAAGTCTAATACCACTTTTTCTTCCGACAAATAATTAGTGAAATATCATAAGTTAAATATTGAAAAAATCACCAAGTTTTTTTTAATACCTAAAAAAATATTAGAAAAATAAAGAAATGTTTCAGAAAAAAGTTATCCAATATCGATAGAACCGATAGAAAAGGATAATATAATAAAAATTTGGGGTTTCCGTTTAACCCTTTGAAGCACAGCGGCACTCTGGAGTGCCATCTTTTTTGTTTCATTTTATTACGTTTTTCAGGTATAAAATATTCGATTTTCTTGCTGTTTTTGGGGTTTTCATTCGAGTATTATGTTATTCAATATGTTGTAATGTGTAATTCTCATAAATTGTTTATGAAATTGTTTATATAAATAGTTAAATGCAAAAAAATAGTGTTTTTTGTACAGAAAATTCGTGTCAGAGAGAACAATTATAGCTATATGGATGACAATTGATACCTTGGGGTACCCTGTTTTCGCCGATTACAAATCCGGGGTCAAAATTTCGAAATTCAAAATGCCAGATCCAATATGGTGGACAAAAATATTCAAAATCCTTTGATTTCGACAGAAATAGATACATGGAGGTTTATTGGATCGCTGACCATGAATTTATTATCAGATTTCCGAAATTCAAAATGGCGGATTCAATATGGTGGACAGAAATGTTCAAAATCCTTTGATTTCTACAGAAATAGGTACATGGGGTTTTTTCGGGTTGCTGATAACGAATTTGTTATTAGATTTCCGAAATTCAAAATGGCAGATTCAATATAGCGGATAAAAATTTTCAAACATTTTCAATTCCGATGAAAATGGATTTCTGGGGTTGTTTGAATCACTAACTAAAGATTTGATATCATAATTTTGAAATTTAGAATACAATTTGGAAATAGTAGATGCATTTGTATTTTCAACGCTTTTTACTTTTCTGCGATCAGATTTCTAAAATAATCGACACAATAAGGAAATAAGGAAATTTTATAACTTATTCTAATAAGCTGCCTATTGCTGGAATGAAATATTTTTAAGAAACGAAACTGCTAAAATTTTAAATCTAGAATCGCTCTCAGCCAAGCCCGGAGACATAGTCTCGCTATGTACACGGAACCAAATAATCCCCAAAATATTCGTTTTTCATAAAGTTGAATACGTTTTTACATACAATTTGGATTCAATAGTTTGAAGATTCGAATTTACTGACCTAAGAAACTCTATATACTTTTTTTCACAAAGATTGCAAAATTTTGAGAAAATTTTTCTACCATATTAGATCCGCCATTTTGAATTTTTTAACTTCAACTCTGTATTTCAACTCTGTCATATGTGATCGAAAAAACATATATATACTGAGTTTGATACATATTCATAATATCATATCAAAGTTAGCCATTTGAAGTCGCCATATGGAATTCACCATTTTGAATTTCAAAATTTTGATTCCGGATTTGTAATCAGCGATAGCGTAATAGTAGGCATATAATTATATCGGCAAGCCCTGTATTACCGGCCACGCGCGCCTAATGGCCAGGCAACCCGTCGTACTGTATGTTGACGCAACACTCTGTACATACTCAAGAACCGTTTTAGTTCTACCACTGTCTTCAGCCTAGGGTAGCTCAGAATTTTGTCAATTCATTGAGAATTTGGTATGTAGTCTTTTTCGTTAATAGTATAGCCTAAAAATTCCACTTCGGTCGTACCCAGGATGCATTTGGTGGTGTTAATCGAAAGAGAGTGAGTCGCCAGACGTTGAAAAACTTGCTTGAGATATTCGCGATGTTGTCGTGGTGTTTCCGACATGATTATTATGTCATCTATATGTACAAAAATGAAGTCCAGACTTCGAAAAACTGCATCGACGTATCTTTGGAAAGTTTCTGTAGCGTTCTTCAAGCCAAATGGCATCACTACGTATGCATATAGGCTCCAGAGAGTCGTGATGGCTGTCTTTTAGATCAATGATGGAAAATATTGTCTTCACCTGGAGCAAAGGAAATAAACAGTGGATATGAAGTGGAGCATATTGGTCTGGCACAGTAATTGCATTGAATTTTCTGTAATTTCAACATAATCGCCAGCTGTTGTTCTTTTTGCGTACTATTAGGTGTACAAATGAATAATCCAAATTACTTTAAGCAGTTATGAAATCAATTTTAAATTGAATAGATTTTCCCGGTCTTTTGTGATTATGCAATGTTGGCATATAGCTATTAAAAAGAACATATACGAGGGCGGTCCGATAAGTACTTAGCTTCACCGCCCGATGGCGCCACTATCGCAAGAGAAATTTACTATCGTGTAGTACATTCTCGTAGACGGCTACTGTCGAAATTTCAGCCGAATCGGACTCGTAGTTTTGTTTTGACCGCGTGTGGAAGCGGGCGTGTCCGCGGATTTTAGAAAAATGGAAAAAGAGCAATATCGGTCGGTGATTCGATTCTTGTTTTTGGAAGGGAAATCGCGCAGCGAAATCAAAGAGCGCTTGGATCCTGTGTACGGTGACTCTTTTCCTTCGATGGCGACCGTCAAAAATTGGTTTAACGAGTTTCAACGTGGTCGCACGTCGGTTTTTGATGAGCCACGCCTAGGTGCCCCGAAAACGGCTACCACGGAGGATAACATGACAAAAATCCACGATCTCGTATTGGCAAATCGCCGATTGGAGGTGCGCGAGATAGCTGAGACAGTAGGCATCTCAAAAGACCGCGTGGGTCATATCCTGCATGAAATTTTGGGCATGAGAAAGCTATCGGCGCGATGGGTGCCGCGTTTGCTCACTCCGGACAACAAGCGCAACCGTGAGACCACTTCAGAGCAGTGTTTGACGCTGTTTAAGCGCAATCCGAAGGAGTTTCTGCGTCGTTTCGTGACCGTCGACGAAACATGGATCCACTGGTACACACCAGAGACCAAGGAACAGTCGAAACAGTGGACTTCACCCGGCGAACGTGCTCCGAAGAAGGCGAAGACTGTCCTATCGGCCGGAAAGGTGATGGCCACCGTTTTCTGGGATTCACAAGGTGTGATTTATATCGACTACCTGGAGAAGGGCAAAACGATCACAGGGCTGTACTATGCCGAATTATTTGGCCGATTCGACGCCGAATTGCAGAAAAAACGGTCCCATTTGGCGAAGGAAAAAGTGCTCTTCCACCATGACAACGCACCGGCTCACACCTCCGCCCTCGCCACGGTCAAATTGGTCGAATTGGGCTACGAACTGCTGCCCCATCCACCGTATTCTCCAGAGTTGGCCCCGTGCGACTTCTTTTTGTTTCCAAACTTGAAAAAATCACTCGCCGGGCAGAAATTTGAGTCGAATGAGGAGGTCATCGCCGCCACGGAGGCCTATTTTGCAGACCTCGAGAAAACGTATTTTTCAGACGGGTTAAAGAAGTTGGAGCATCGCTGGGTCAAGTGTATCGAGCTAAAAGGAGACTATGTTGAGAAATAAATCGCCACTTTTCCAAAATTTTCGTTTTTCTTTTGTAGGCTAAGTACTTATCGGACCACCCTCGTAGTTTGGCGAAAGGCCTAACATAACCTTCAAAATTATTCAGTTCAGTACAGTCGAAAATGACAACAGATAAGGTGCATATCCGACACTGCATTCTTTACGAATTCCAACAAAGAAAAATGCTGCAAGAGCATGCGAATCGATTTGTTCATTTCTCGGCGAAGATGTTGTATTGTACGGTGTGTGCGCATTTTGGTTTAAGCGGTTTAAAAGCGGTAATTTCAATCTAATCGACAAACAACGCCTCGGAGGCCTTCCGAAATGCGATAATGATGATTTGCAACAAATGCTCGCTGAGAATTCGGCACAAACACAAAAAGAGCTTGCAGAAAAGTTAGGAGTAACGCAGCAAACGATTTCCAAACGCTTACATGAGATGGGAAAGATTCAGAAAGAAGGAAAATGGGTTCCGCATGAACTCACTGAAACCAACAAAAATCAACGAGTGGCAGCGTGTCTTTCTCTTCTCAATAAGCAGCGTCGAAAGTCTTTCTTGTGGAAAATCGTTACGGGCAATGAGAAATGGATACTCTATGACAATCCGAAACGCAGAAAGTCATGGGTAAATCCCGGCGAATCATCAAAATCGGTCGCAAAACCCAATCGCCTCGGAAAGAAGGTTCTTCTCTGCATTTGGTGGGATATCAAGGGCATGCTTTATTATGAGTTGTTGGAACCGCGTGAAACAGTTACTGCGGACTGCTACCAACGTCAATTAATCTGTTTGAGTCAAGAATTGGAACGAAAATGCCCGTATATTGGCAAAAGAGTACGTCCAGTGAAATTGTTGCATTACAACGCCAGGCCACACATTGCTTCCAGTACAAAAGACACCATAATGAGTCTTAGCTGAGACGTCTTGCAGCACCCGGCATATTTACCAGATATTGTTCCATCCGATTATCACTTGTTCCGGTCGATGCAACACGCCATGTCCGATATGCACTTCCAATCAGTGGATGAGATTCGAAAATGGCTTGACGACTTTATTGTGTCCAAAGACGTAACATTTTTTCGAGATGGAATTCATCAGCTGCCTGAAAGATGGCTTAAAGTTATAGAAAGCAACGGCGAATACTTTGATTAAACAATTTAATTTACTTTCTTTTAAAATAAACCTTGAATGTAGCTGAAAAATTGGATTATTCATTTGTACACCTAATATATAAATTGGACTGGACCATGGGCTACTTGATGGTCTGATGATGTTTTTTAAAAGAAGTTCAATTTCTGTCTTAGCCGCAGCGACTTTTTTACCAGCTAGTTTTCGATGTGCCTCTCTGTGACAGGTCCATTGGTAACGACCTTGTGTGAAAAATCAGATTTCTTTAGAATCATAATGAATGGAGGCTTGGTAATGTTTACAAATTCTTGCAGTAAGTCAGCGTAAAGCATCGTTGGATCGATGGTTGACACACTATGGTTAGTTCTAATCATAAGGCCTTTGGTTGTGAGACCAGTGACTGAATCGATTAGCTGCTGATTTGTTAGGTCGAGCAGATTGTGATGTGTGAAAAAGTCTGCACCAATGATGGCTTCTTGTACATCAGCAACGATGAATGATTAGGAGAAGCTTCTGCGTAGATTGAGATCCAGAGTAATGTAAATAGTACTATAAGTGTTAATTGGTGAAGTATTTGCTACAAAGAGTACTAAGTCGGTTTTTTCCTGTATTTATAACTAAGGTTTCTGTTTGGACTGATTGAAACGACTAACCCAGAGTCGATTAGGAATCCTCCTATTGGTCTCTTTATCGTGTATGTGCAGGCATAACTCTTTGAGTGAACTGGTAAGTGCTTGAGAATTCGGACGTGTGCTGTCATCGAATACCACTTCTATTCGTTACAGCGTAACTAGTTTCGCCAGTTTTGATGTTGAAAACTGCAAGGGGTGGTACACTTACATGCGTCTGAACCGAATCTCTTATGATAGCAGATCCCCTGACGTCCTGGGATTCTGGAGTATGGACGGGAGCAAGAGCGATAACAAGGTCGTCCTGAAGAGGATGAGTGTAAGCTGAGTGTAGTTATCTCTCTCAGGCACATGGCAAGTGCCTTCTGTAGTTCATCTACGCGTTGTTCCAATCGTTGAATGGATGTTGAAAATGATAGTGGTGCTGTGTCCATTCGATGTCGTGGTAGTCGTCATGATATTAGGCTGATTGTGCGTTGCATCCATGATACGATCCGCCATTTCAGCCAAGGCATTTAGATCCAGTGTGTCGGAGAAAACGAACAAAAGCCTGATTGTGACTGGAAGACGATTTACCCAGAGTGTATGTAGCATTTCGTCTTGGACGCTGCTAGCTGCTAGATCCCTCATCTCTCGAAGAAGTTGTGAAAGTTTTTTGTCTGCTAGCACGAGGTCGTTCAGTAAACGCTGTATTTGCTTTTGCCTGGAATCTGACAGTCTTTGTATGATTGCACGTTTAAAACTCTCATATTTGTTCTATCGAGGTGGATTGTAGAGAATGTCCGTCACCTGTTGCAATGTGTCAATGTCCAATGCCTTTAAGGTAGCATTGAACTTTGCTGCATTATTACGCGTCTTTGTGGCATTAAATCCACTTTCTAGTAAAAAGAATCATATGTCTAATCGATCTTTCATAAAAGGCGAAGGTTGCGGCTTGCGTATTGTTGCTATGATGTTGTCGCTCACATAACCTGGGAAATCCGGACCTTGTTCCATGGAAGACTGTATTATGAGGTCGTTAAGATCTGTCGATTAGTTCCTCGTTCATTTCGTTGTTTCTGCGATCCACTCGTGTCAGCTCATTGCTCTGATGAGATGCCCTTGATCTAGGAGGCTTGTGTCGTGTCGACATTACCGGTTGACTCGAACACGTGTAACGGAAAAGTTGATCACGTTGAGCACGTGTGACGGAGAGGCCAGATCACGTCGAGGTCACCAATTTGGACTTCTTCTTAGTCCAATAATTAAAATAGTGCTCGAAAATAGTTTTATGTCATTATTTATTAATTGATCACAACTTATATAAACTTTACAATAGAGAAAATCTTAAAATTGAACAAGAGCTAGACTTGGACCATTGTACACCACGAACTATACATTTCGGTCACGTGACCATGAAAGAAGGAGGGCGTACTAGGTGGCGACGGGACGCCGTGCGTTCGGGACCTGCATCTCATTTTTCGTTCCGAGGAGAGAAAAATATCGAGAGCGCGGTAGTCGCTAGACCGGGAATCGAACCCGGGTCTTTCGCTTGCCGGGCGACTGCTCTAGACCACTGAGCTATCTGACGCTCCACGCTCACGACACTCTCCCCTCCCCAGATAACGTTGAGAGATGTCGTTCGGAGGCGACATCTCTAGTGCTATCCGTGGTATTGCACGGATGGGATGATCCACTAATGTCGTACAATGATGTGAGGCGGCTTTTTAATTAAACTTTTCGTAATCAAGGTAATGCCATTTCAAAATCTACCGTTGAAAGAACAATAAGGCGTTTTCAGGAAACTGGAAGTGTGAAAAATCGTGCAATACCACGTAAGCCGAGCGCACGGCGACTACAGAGAGAGGTATTGTTACTTGTACCTGGTGGTACAAGCTGACAGTCTCTCAAAGTCAAAGGTTGCTATCCTTTTAAGACCTACGTAAACCTTGACGTAAACTTTGACAGCATGAGAGATTCGATAGAGACGTGATGATCGGTGCATTCTGGTAATGGTGAAGTCGCCACAAATCTATACAGGGTGAAGAAAAAACTCAGGGACCCCTGAAAATTTCGAAAAATATACACTTTATAAAAAATGTTTCAGACAAAAGTTGTAGCGTTGAAAAAAGTCTATTTACCGATCTCAACAATTTGACCTTGGGTGGCGTCATCAAGGTCAGGACAAGGTCAACTCGGAATTTTTAAATAGAACTTCCAATTTTTTATTGCATATGTTTATAGCCTTCTTCAGACCTTTTCAAAGCACTATATATTTTATCCAATTTGAATAAGCTGTTCCGAAGTTATCGAGTTTTTTAAAGTAAGATATCTAGCCAACTAAGGCAAGATCGGAGGATGATCCGGCCAACTAAGGCAAGATCGGAGGATGATCCGGCCAACTAGGGCAAGATCGAAGTGATCGAGCCAACTAAGACAAGATCGGAGGGTGATCCAGCCAACTCGTAAAAATAATTGCGCGACTAACTTCCAGGCGTTGGCTCCTATTGGCTTGTCTTAATTTCGTTGATTTAGTTCAGTTATTTATTTATTTGAGCTATTCTGCCGTTCGATGTTTACTTCTTCCATTTACTCATTTAATACTCATTACAGTTTAGTGAATCGCAAACTCGACTGAAACTCCTTTATTTTTTTGAAAATTATTAAGAAACAGTTTGAAGCTAATTGTAAGCTGACTTAATTGCACTTCATTCCGTGCTCATTATTATTCTTCAGCACTGTCTTCAGAATAACTTTTAATTGATCCAAATATTAATTTAGTCGATTAGACTAAATCTTACCACTTCTGCTTGTCAATATGGCAAGTCTTTCAAAACGAGAACGCATATCTCTTTTAATGATGAGAGGATGGGATGATCGACTAATGTCGTACAATGATGTGAGGCGGCTTTTTAATTAAACTTTTCGTAATCAAGGTAATGCCATTTCAAAATCTACCGTTGAAAGAACGATAAGGCGTTTTCAGGAAACTGGAAGTGTGAAAAATCGTGCAATACCACGTAAGCCAGTATCAGCAACAAGTGTATAAAAATCATTAGATGTTCTACAATTCTTTATCGAAAATCCGCATGATTTGACTCGCAAAGTAGGACAGCAACATGAAATAGATCAAATGTATGTGCTTAAAATATTGAAAATGAATAAATTTCATCCTTGTAAGATCCATCTTGTACAAGAGCTAAATGAAGATGATTTTGATAGGCGCATTGAATTTTGTGATTTGATGATGGAAAAAATAGCCGAAGATCCTAACTATCTTTCAAATGTAGTATTTTCAGATGAGACAACATTTCAGTTAAATGGCCACGTTAATCGACACAATTGTAGATTTTGGTCAGATACAAATCCTCACTGGATTGTAGAAATACACATGCAGTATCCACAAAAAGTGAATGTTCGGGTAGGCATTTTGAATAATGTTCTCATAGGTCCACTCTTTATTGACGGAAATCTAACAGCGATAAAATATGAGAATATGCTAAGAAACGAAATAGTTCCAGCAATACAAGCAATCATGGATGAACTTCGATCATACATAGTTCCAACAAAATAGTGGCCCCCCCTCACATTACGGAAGGGACGTCCGTAATTATCTGGACACAGTGTTTCCTCATCGATGGATAGATAGAAGAGGACCTATAAAATGGCCTCCTCGGTTACCCGATTTATCACCTAACGATTACTTCCTGTGGGGTCATTTAAAAGATAGAGTTTATAAAACGAAACCACAAAATTTGGATCACTTACGAAATCGAATTCTTGATGAAGCTGCTGTTATCCCTACTGATTACATTCAAAAAGCCGTTTTATCTTTTTACGATAGATTAGCTTATTGTCAAGCTGTTGATGGCGGACATTTTGAGCAATTACTTTAAAGCTTTCCAGTATTGCCTTAGTTGGCCGGACAATTCCCGACCTTGCCTTAGTTGGCCGGATCATCCTACGCTATTGCCTTAGTTGGCTGGATCATCCTCCGATCTTGCCTTAGTTGACTGGATCATCTTCCGATCTTGCCTTAGTTGGCCGGATCATTCTCCGATCTTGCCTTAGCTGACCGGATCATCCTCCGATATTGTCTAAGTTGACTGAATCATCCTCCGATCTTGCCTTAGTTGACTGGATCATCCTCTAATCTTGCCTTAGTTGGCTGGATCATCCTCCGATCTTGCCTCAGTTGGCCGGATCATCCTACGATCTTGCCTTAGTTGGCCGGATCATCCTCCGATCTTGCCTTAGTTGGCCGGATCATCCTACGATCTTGCCTTAGTTGGCCGGATCATCCTCCGATCTTGCCTTAGTTGGCTGGATCATCCTCCGATCTTACCTTAGTTGGCCGGATCATCCTACGATCTTGCCTTAGTTGGCCGGATCATCCTGTGATCTTACGTTAGTTGGTCGGATCATCCTACGATCTTGCCTTAGTTGGATAGATCATCTTCCGATCTTGCTTTAGTCGGATGGATCATCCTACGATCTTGTCTTAGTTGGCCGGATCATCTTCCGATCTTGCCTTAATTGGCTGGATCATCCTACGATTTTGCCTTAGTTGGCTGGATCATCCTCCGATCTTGCCTTAGTTGGCTAGATATATTACTTTAAAAAACTCGATAACTTCGGAACAGCTTATTCAAATTGGATAATACCATAGTGCTTTGAAAAGGTCTGAAGAAAGGCTATAAGAATATGCAATAAAGAATTGGCAGTTCCATTTAAAAAGTCCGAGGTGACTTTGTCCTGACCTTGATGACGCCACCCAAGATCAAATTGTTATGATCGGTAAATAGATCTTTTTCAACGCTACAACTTTTGTCTGAAACATTTTTTATAAAGTGTATATTTTTCGAAATTTTCAGGGGTCCCTGAGTTTTTTCTTCACCCTGTATACCATCGTATAACGCCATCTTTTTAACGATGTCTGTCAAAATTTCAGACAGACTTATCGAGGTATTTTGTTTGGATAGCTGTTGAAAATGGGCAAGTTCCTGTTTATTTGTAACCATGGAAAAGAGCAATATTGGTCAGTGATTCGATTTTCTTTTGGATGGGATGGATGTGTGAGGAAATCAAAGTGAAGTTGCATGCCGTTTATAAAGACCATACACCTTCGATGACTGCCATCAGATATTAGTTTAATGAATTCAAGCATGGCCGAACATCCTTTTTTATGAAGAGCGCCCAGACCGTTCGATTGAGGTGACTACGGAAGATATGGTCAACAAAACCCATGATATCATGTTAACAGATCGCCAGATGAAGATCAGAGAGACTGCTGACATTGTAAACAACTCAATTGAATGCGTACAAAATAACCTACACGAAAAATTGGGCATGAGAAAACTATCAGCGTGATGGATGCTGCGTTTGCTCACTGTGTTGCAAAAACGGAATCGCATGACAACTTCGGAGCACTGTTTGGACATATTTAAGCGCAATCCGAAAGAGTTTCTGTAGCATTTCGTGACTGTTTACGAAACATGAATACATTACTACATGCCAGAAATGAAAGAATAATCGA
Source organism: Harpegnathos saltator (assembly GCF_003227715.2). Taxonomy (NCBI): domain Eukaryota; kingdom Metazoa; phylum Arthropoda; class Insecta; order Hymenoptera; family Formicidae; genus Harpegnathos; species Harpegnathos saltator. The sequence continues at coordinate 428,658 of NW_020230083.1, forward strand.
AGCAGTGGACTTCACCTAGGGAACCTGCTCCAAAGAAGGCGAAAATAGTTCCATCGGCCGGAAAGGTCATAGCCACCGTTTTGGGATTCTCGAGGCATCATCTTCACCGACCATTTGGAGAAGGGAAGAATTACGGGACAGTACTGTACTGATTTATTGGACCAATTCGACGCTGAATTGATGAAAAAACGGTCCTATTTAGCGAAGAGAAAAGTGCTCTTTCATTATGGCAACGCGCTAGCTTACTCGTCCACAATCGCCACAGCAAAACTGGTAGAACTACGCTACAAATTGCTGCCTCATTCATCCTATTCTCCAGATTTGACTTCATGCAATTTCTTTTTGTTTCCAAGAATGAAAAAATGACTTGGCGCAAAGCGGTTCACATTAAACAAGGAAGTTTTCGCCGAAACAGAGGTTTATTTTGCGGAGTTCGACAAATCATATTTATTGGATGGCTTAATAAAGTTGGAATATTGTTGGACTAATTGTATCAAGCTGAAAGGAGCTATGTCGAGAAATAAATAAAAAGAAAAAGATGCGTTTCTTTCCCTAATACGGGTATTTATCATACAGCCCTCGTATATTTCGTTGTAATATTCCAATGGGGAAGTAATATTAATGTGATGTTGCTATAATATTATGTGCTATGTAAGATGTTATACAATTAATAATTTCCAAAATGCAGTTTCATATTTGTATTTGTTTCAGTAAAACTGGTAAAATAAAAGTTGACATTTTATCCACAGATATAAATTAGAACACGTGACAAAACCGATTGAACGACATGCTCTGCAATTGTGTGAGAATTATAATTATAATACTAAATATAACGCTCATCAATATGAAAATTACCAAAGGAAATCGAAAGAGGAAACCTGTAGTTTAAAAGAATGCATTATTAATCACAATAAGGCAATTAGGTTAATACATTATATTTGTTGTAATTTGAAAAGTAAAATGCAAAGAATGTAAATCAGTAGCAGGAAAAGACACGCTTTTTATTGGAAGGACTTTTTTTAGTCTTTTAATATCTTATATACAGGGTGTTCAAAAAACTCTGGTACGGGCGGGTAACTCTTGAAATATTAGTTATCGTAAAAAACTTCTTCGATAAAGGTTGCAAGGAAAAAATATTTAATGGTAATCTTGATCTTTAACCTTGAGGTAACCTTCAAGGTCAAATGAAGGTGAACCCCGTTTTGTCAAACAGAAGCATGCGTTTTTGATAGCGGAAATCGAAAGAGCGCAAAAAATTGCGTCCAGGTATGTCCTTAGTCATGTTCACTTTTAATCTCCAGAAGTCATTTCAAGGTCATTGAACCTTACGCTTCCATAAGTTACAGTGCGACCGGATAAATCTGGAAATAATAGTTGTCGTAAGAAGCTTCTTAGACAAAAGTTGTAGGGAATAAGAAAAGGTATTTAATGGTGACCTTGACCTTTGACCTTGAGGTAACCTTTAAGATCAAATGTCAAACCCGTTTTTTTCAAATAAAATCATGTGCTTCTGACAGCGAAAATCAAAAGCGCGTAAAAAATAACATCCAGATATGTCCCTAGTCATGTTGACCTTTGACCATTAAACCTTACACTTCCAGAAGTTACGATACGGCCGGATAAATCTAGAAATATTAATTGTCGTAAGAAACTTCTTAGACAAAAGTGGTAGGGAATAAAAAAAGTATTCAAAGGTACCTTGTAAAGTAACCTTGACCCTTGAAATGGTCAACATAGAGGTCAACCTTGACGTAAAGGTCAAAGGTCAACATAACTAAGGACATATGTGGACGTAATTTTTTACGCGCTCTTGATTTTCGTTGTCAAAAATACATGCTTCTATTTGAAAAAAAAGGTTGACCTTCATTTGACCTTGAAATTTACCTCAAGGTCAAAGATTAAAGTTACCATTGAATACTTTTTTATTCCCTGCAACATTTGTCGAAGAAGTTTTTATGATAACCAATATTTCAAGAGTTATCCGTCCGTAGTGGAACTTTTTGAACACTCTGTATATACAGGGTGTCCCATTTAACTTGAGAGATCGAAATAACTCGAAAACAAAGAAGAAAAACAAAAATTGCTGAAACACATGTCGAACGAATTCCGAGGACGAGTAAAATGGTATGATTCCTTTTTCGGCAAAAATACTGTTTAGGGAACCTATTTCCGATGACCTTCTCCGTTACATATATTATAGAACTCACTGTCCTGAGTAACAATCAAAAGGTTTTAGCCGTCGCTCATTATTTATTAAAAACTTTGAAATCGTTTGAAAGCCTTAGGGAAGGTTTACAAGAAAGGAAAATGGGTCCCATATGAATTGAAGCTAAGAGACATTGAAAGGCGAAAAACCACCTGTCAAATTCTGCTTGCAACAAACAAACTGCTAGGCAACAAAGAAAGAGGTTTTTACATCGTATCATTACTGAGGATGAGAAATGAATTTATTTTGATAACCCCAAACGTCAAAAAACTATTTGCGATCCCGGCCAACCCTCAACATCGACGCCGAAGCGGAATATCCACAGAAAGAAGACAATGCTCTGTATTTGACGGGATCAGAAGGATATGCTGTACCATGAGCTGTTGAAAAGTGGTTAAACAGTCACAGGGGATCTCTACAAAGAACAAATGATCTGTTTGAGCCGAGTATTTCACGAAAAACGACTATATGAAACGACTATATGAAACAAGACAGCATAAAGTGATTTTGCTTCATGACAACGCTCGGCCTCATGTCATAAAATCTGTCAAGGAAATGTTAGAAGCACTTCGCTGGGAAGTGTTACTCCATACGGCTTGTTCACCAGACTGTGCCCCTTCCAACTACCACTTATTTCGGTCGATGGTACACACACTTGCTGACGAATGCTTAAATTTTTATGAGAACGTCAAAAACTGGGTCTTTGACTTGGATAGTCTTCAAAGATGAATCATTCTTTTGCCGCGGAATTCGTTTGCTGACCGAAAGATGGAAAAGGTCATCGCTAACGATGGATAATATTTTGATTGATGTACTTCTTCATTTTGTTTCTTAAATAAAGCCATACGTTTTGCAAAAAAACGGACGGAACTTTCCGGTTGGCCTAATAATAACAAAAAATGGTATGGGCCATTGGAAGGGCATGTACTGCGACCGCTCCTAGCGCATAGGAAGCGGGCAAAAATTCGCGACGACCTGTCAGTCGCCCTCCGCCTCCTCGCAAAATTTTCCTCCAACAAAGCTGTTGGGCGCCAAGCACGATTATCGTGCCCACCAACGCGAACGGTAGCGGTAGCGGCGGCGAGACGATTCGATCGCCTACGAGACTGGTAGCTCCTGTGATTATAGTCGGTGTCGGGAGTGGGTTCTTTCTCTCAGAATCCTCGGGAACCGGATGATATTAATTGGGAAATAAAGCGGACTCAAGCTGTCTGACATAAAACGACGTATATTTCCTGTCGTGCAACCACGATTACAATACGATATTCTCTTCCAGGCGACAACGGAACCCCGCCGGAATCGCTACTCAGCGATAACTTTTCGGTATAAGCGGTGACTCGCGGGTCACGGACAAAAATTTCACGATTGACTCCTGACGGAGAGGCGATAACTACTCCGGTATGTCCTCGTCGCGCACGACTCGTGCTTTCGATAGCTGCTGAAACTCGCTTACGAGAGACGCCCTGCTCCCCGCGTTCCGCGGGAAGACCATCAAACGGATTCGGCCACCAATACATAACACATGTTTTCGCCGAACTCCGACAGCCGCCGATCAGTCCCGCCGCGCAAGCGGTTCACACAGACAAAGGCTACTACAGACAGATACTTTCACACTTTCGTACGCCTGCGGCAGCCTCCTTCGGGTACGTCGCGCTCCTCCGCTGGTAAGAACCGCTCGCTCTCCTCCTCGCCACCGGCGCTCACTCGGTCTCTCTCTCTCTCTCTCTCTCTCTCTCTCTCTCTCTCTCTCTCTCTCTCTCTCTCTCTCTCTCTCTCTCTCTCTCTCTCTCTCTCTCTCTCTCTCTCTCTCTAACTCTCTCTCTCTCTCTCTCTCTCGCTCTCTCTCTCTCTCTCTCTCTCTCTCTCTAACTCTCTCTCTCTTTCCCTCTCTCCCTCTCTCCCTCTCTCCCTCTCTGCATGATCAGCTATCAAACACCCTGTATATCCGCGCTCCTTCCTCAAAATTACGCAGCTCGCCTCGCGATTGCGGCCGAGCAGGACAGCCCGGGGACCCTTTTGGAGGCCCTCCGTCTCTTGTGACGAGCGACCCCAAAATCGCCACGTCACATTACACATTACACGTGTCTTATACGTAGTGTAATGTTTTGATTTCTTATATTAGACAATCGTATGTGGCCCATTATTTATAAAAAAATTAAAATTTTTTGAGATAATGTAACTGATATACAAGGTGTCCCAGGAGGAAAGGTCAATATTTCGTGGGGGTATAGAATGATGTAATATAAGACAAAAATGTTATACAAACATTGTGTCGTTTATTACTGGTTTCCGAGATACAGCTATGTTAAATTACATGTCGGAATTTAAAGTTGGCTCGTCATTGGGATTTCATTCTTCACCGTAATGGATCGCTGCAGGCTGTGTATCAGTTTGAAAGGTTAGAGAAACACATCTGGTGATCTGTCCTGCTGTTTGTGACACACTGCAAAGATGCCGTACGTGTTTTCTAATGCAGAGTACGCAGATATGGTTTATGTTTATGGGTATTGTGATGACAGTGTTCCCACAGCCGTTGAAGAATATCATCGCCGTTTTCCGATGCTCATTCCAGACAGAGGAGTATTCTCAAACATGTTTAACAGCTTACGTGAAAATGGTACACTTCCCAGTGCTTACATCACATCTGAACGTAGAGTTGAGAGAAATGTTGGGGAAGAAGAAAATGTACTTCAAATGGTACAAAGGAGCCCTACGACTAGTACAAGAAGGGTCTCTGCACGTACTGGTGTTCCTCGGACACGTGTCTGGCGGATACTGCATGATCAACATCTGTACTCATTTCATCTGCAATAAGTATAAAATCTCCATGAAGAAGATAGAGCCACACGTCTACAGTTTTGCCAGTGGCTACAGAATCATCGTGAATTAATTCCCGTCATACTTTACACTGACGAGGCAACATTTACGCGTAATGGCATAAATAATATGTAACACCCATCGTTAGTCGCAAGATAATCTTAACGCCATTGTACAGAATTTCCAAGTTCGTTTCTCCGTCAACATATGGTGTGGCATGATTGATGGAATGCTGATTGGTCCCGTTATTTTACAAAATCGTATGACAGGGCAGAGTTACTTCGACTTTTTACAAAATATGTTTCCACAACAACTAGAAGATATTTCTCTGGCTACACGAAGAACAATGTGTTTTCAGCACGACGGAGCATCTTCTGATAACACACATCTTGTGAGAGAATACTTAAATGCAGTGTTTCCACATCGCTGGATCGGTCGCGGTGGAACAGTGCAGTGGCCATCAAGATCACTTGACCTAACTTCCTTGGATTTCTGCTTGTGGGGTTGGTTAAAGTGCGAGGCGCATAAAACTAAAATAAATACACGGGATGAACTTATTGCACGTGTAATAGCCGCTGTCGACCAAATTAAGGGCCGTGAAAATGCCCTTCGGCGCGCAACTCGCCACGTTTTCACAAGATGTGACAAATGTATCGAAGTATGGGGCGAAATATTCGAAAATTTGTTATGATAGATGTATTACAATGTAATTGCAGTAAACTTCAACTCATATTAGACAATTCCGACGTGTAATTTAACACAACTGTATCTCGGAAACCAGTAATAAACGATACCATGTTTATATAACATTTTTGCTTTATATTACCTCATTCTATACTCCCACGAAATATTGATCTTTCCTCTCGGAATACCCTGTATACTGTTTAGGAAACGCACCTCAGATGATCTTGTCTGTTACATATATTATTAAGGACACTCTCCTGAGTAATATTCAAGGGGTTTTAGCTGTCACCCATTGTTTATTAAAAAGTTATAAATTGCGACGCTATTTTCGGAGCGCCGACAAATCGCCGTCGGTCCCCGCGTCGCAGTCTTTCCCGCCAGCCAAGCGAAGTTGTTGGGCGCCAGGTGCAGCGAGCTGCACCACTCACGAACACTACCCACTAACACGCGAGACCGCTACGCGAAGACTCGGCGGGCCCGATAGCTCTGCGAACTATTTTAAGTCGGCAGGCGGGATGGGTCCGGTCGGAAATCAGGAGACGGAAAGTACCGAAAAGAACCAAAACGGGATATTTAGCGAGACTTTGTTTTATTAACAGCGGGAAACGGTAAACTCCGATTCCTCGCGATACGGTACACTGGTTTTCCACGCTCGTACTCGCGAGGTCGAAACCGCTCTTCGCAACACCCCGCTAACGCCTGACGGAACACGCAAACGACACTTCGAGACAAGAAGCAGGTGGACGGTCTTACATTTACGGGAACCTCCCGGCGGCGTGGTCCTGGATGGTCGGCGGGTCGGTCGATCCGGTCGTGCGGACAGCGGTCCTCACCCCACGGTGAATCGGTCGATCCGGTCGTGCGGACAGCGGTCGTTCTTTCCTCCTCGGGAGTTCCGCTCTCGGTATCGCACGGCACTGCTTTTTCCGGTAGCGAGCGGAATACCACACGATCCCTTTGTTTTAGGGCGCGGAGCACGGGAAAAGAATCGTAGTATCGAGCGGAACACCAAGTCTGATCTCTTTCTTTCGAGCGGCACACGAATCTCTCTCTTGCGAGCGGAAAACGAATCTCGTCTCTTCGAGGCCCAAACGAATCTGAATCTCAAGAGGCGAAAAACCGATCCTCCCCTGTTTTTCGAGGGGTTTCTCTTCTTCCCGTTTCTCGCCTACACTAACAGTAAGGCCATCCTTCCGCGGATCGTTGTTGTTGATCCGCGGAACGGGGCTCTATCTCGCGCGCTCACTTTCCTTCTATTTTCTCTCCATCTCGATCCTTTGTCTCCGCGCCTTGTTTCCGATACTCGTCTAGACGCTGTTTTCTTGACGCGCGGACCATGAGTCGGGAACGTGATCGGCGGTACGTGAACTTGCTGTTTCCGTGTTGTCCTCTGGGTCTGTAGGAAACAAATACGGCAGCGATAATATCGTTCGGGATGACAGGAGCTTACACATGCGAGACGGTAATTGAGAGTATTCACCTGATCATGCCGCCCTGGCGGCGAGCGACATCCTCCAAGTCCTCCTGATCCTCCGGTCCTGGCGGTCGGTTCAGGAGGTCCAAGGGCACAAAATTCGGGGCGCGAGACTGTCACACCTGCACGCTCTTAATTTTAATCTTCAATTAATTCGGGGGCGGGCAATTCGGCTCCCCTTCCCCCCGCAAATCTTGCACGATAATCTCCCTCCCCCCCGAAATTCTCGCGTCGGGATCGAGGGTTCGCACTGTGACGGGCGCCTCCACGACCGTCACAAAATAAATGAAATTTTATAGATAGAACCCATTTTCTTTAGACACAATATATATTAAACAATGTTAAACACTACATATAAACGGGAGAAGGTCTTCGCTCCTCCCGCGCAACTTTGTGTCCTCTCTTTATAGGCTTCAATGACATATATTGTTTCATTGAATTTAGGCCCTTGAATTTGATCATGCTTTCGTCAATAGATTGTTCTATACTAGGATAATAATATTTCTTATATAATATATATATCCTCTTTTGAGAGAGGATGTCAAGACGGTTGAAATTTATATAATTTGTTGTAGCCCCCTTCACTTTTTTAGGCTCAGAAGAACTATCATTCAAATAAAAAGTTCCTAAAAGCTGGAAAAATCTCGATTTCGTCATTTGAAATTTGATATATTCATTCCCCAATTGTACATTGGAAGACCAATAATCTTCGAAAGCAGACAACATTTGATGCCTATTATCATCATTAGACCCATAAATCTCCATTTCTTCCTTGTTAGTTTTGCCATAAGGCTTATTTTTATAGTTGATGTAATTATTCATTTGCTCGACAATCCGACTATGATAAAATCCGAAAACATGAGTAGAAAACAGTTTATAGGAGTAAAACAGGCATTTGGAACGTTTGGGCCGCATTCTTTTTGAAATACAAAATCATCAAAACCCCTATTTAGATTTTCCCAAATGCCATCCAAATTACTAATCGTTGATGAAGAGGTATCGTTATCATAGTCATATTCAATAATATTTGGGATAGTATTATTTTCATTAGAATCAGTCACAGATCTATCAATATCATCATCACAAAATGTTGCGCTCACTCTCACACTCGCGCTTTCACACAGGTAAATAAGAACACTCGCGTAAGAATATCAAGCTTTACTATATAAAGCGCAACTTTCTCAAACTTCAAACAAGAATAATTCTCTATTTTAATAATTCTGAATTCTCTCGTCTGTCTACGATGACAGCTTGCCGGAGACTCTCTATCAGCTGTTCTTGTTGTTTACTTCTTATCGATTTTCCGTCGTCAGGATAATTCTCGCTCAGATGTCAAAATCAGCACCGGATGCCTAAGGCTCACGGACAACGGACGCTGCCACAAACCTTGTGGCTCGGATACAACACTGCTCCCCCTCTTCAAAAAATTGTCGTCCCGACAATCCTCTTAGGCAAGGTCATCTTCTTCCTCGATTCCAGAGATCTTCGTGGCTCCTGTCCTACCCTGAGCTGCTGCTACAGGTTACCGGACTCCATGAATTCTTGATCTCAATCAAGGGTTCTGAAGATCTTGACTCTTCGCCTTTACTGTCTCTATTCCTGTTCTTTAGGAGGTGATTAGTCTCCAGAACCTTTTCAAAACAATCCGCTTGTTGTTTTCCTTTCTGAAGATAATCAATGAAAATTATCCCACGCACATGCCAAAAAACTGACGTTATGACTTTGCCTGCAGATGGAACTGTCTTCGTCTTCTTTGGAGCTGATTCTTCCCTTTCAGTCTATTGTTTTGACTATTCCTTCGTCTCAGGTGTGAAGTGATGGACCCATGTTTCATCCATGGTTATGAATTGACGCAAAAACTCGGCTTTATTGCTGCGAAACTTCGCCAAACACTTGATTGAAACATCCTCACGACGCTGTTTTTGTTCCAATCGCAGCACCCATCTTGCGCACAGCTTTCTCATGTCCAAATTTTCAGTCAACATGCGATGTACAGCACTTTTTGAAATGCCTACCATGTCTGCTAACTCGCGCACTTTCAGTCGACGGTCATCCAATATCATTTTGTGGATTTTCTTCACCATTTCTGGCGTGGTCACCGCATTTGGTCGACCACTGCGATGTTCGTCTTGGCAGCTCGTACGGCTTCGTTTAAACTCTGTCACCCAATATTTTACTGTTGTAAACGAAGAAGCAGACTCCTCCAGAATAGAATCTAGCTCCACTTTGATATTGGCTGGACTGAGGCCTTTCAAATGAAAATATTGTATCACATAACGATGACCAATTTTTTCCATGTTTACAAATTCAGAACGTTCACTATTGATGGCTGCCAAACAAATACCAAACACCGTAGCGTCGTCAAACTTCAAACTTAAGCTTTATAAGGTTGGCACTTTCTACCATAGTCATTCTTTTCACACAACAACCGCCATCTATACATCAAGTCAGGTACTTCTGGGACTACTGTCGTAAGTTAGGTTAAGTGATAGATTTTAACCCTTTCACTATTAGTGGGAATATACTTCCTACCTTTCCTTGATTCAATTTTGTATTGTAAATCACATAATTTTGGAGAACTAATCGGGGATTTGTGTTTTCCAAATAACTGAATAGTTCAACATATTCCAATAGGTTTTTAAACCCAATTATTTATTTGTTATTATTTATAATAAATCAAAGTGGAAAAAAATGCTTTTTTTAGGGAAAAATAGATTCGTCGGAGAGGAAATATTGAAGGAAGAAATATTGAATGTAGAGATCTGAAATTTTCACCAAATATTTTTCTGATGTTCAAAAACATATTTTTTTCAGTATTTTTGTAGGTTAAACTTTTTTTATAAACAAATATTTCTACATAAACGGCCGAAATTTGATTTTTTTGCACTTTTTAGCTCTACTTTCCTCGTTTTTTCATTCTATATCTTTATCTTATCCATACTATCAATATTATTTTACTCAAAAATGAATGTTCAATTTCTAGTAAGCATAAATGTGCAGTATTGAACATTTTCCCACATAAATTTTTTTCCAGCTCGATCGAGTTCCATCGTTTAGAATCATCTGTTCTTATTACGACCTGGTTATTATTTCGGATACAGATATCCAAACAATTGAATATTATATTTTGGACATTTTTTCCAATATTTTGAAAATGTTTACATTATCTCGGGGAAATATAATGTTATAATCCAAAAGTTTAATACAACTTAGTTACTTGTATTTATTTATTTTTCACAATTGTATTTCGAGTGGATCAATATGAAATTTGGGAAATATGTGTGATAAAGTTCATTTCCAGTTTGGCCACATTCTATCATAGTTACCAACAAATTTCTTCTCTCTTCACAATATTCAGTAGACTGCATATTTCAAACAGTTTGAGGCATTCTTTATTATCTCGGGTATTCACCGTAATCTAAGTCCGACCCAACTTAGTGACTTGTATTTATTTCTTGTAAATTGGGTGTACAAATTAGCTTGGTCCGTTTTCACAAGATAGCTCCGGCTGTTATGAATGGTTCATAGTGACTGCCGATTTTGGCGGTTTCAGAGAGGTTAGACATTTGCCAATAATATTCAGTTTATATCGCTTTGAGTTTCATACAAAAACCTTGCTTTTTATAGTGTTGAAAATGTCGAATATTGTGTTAACCAAGCAGCATTTGCAGGGGGTTTTAATTTTCTGCTTTAATTGGAAGAAAAGTGCAGATGAAGCCCATCGAATGCTTGTTGAAGTTTATGGTGACGCTGCCCCAACTGATAAATTATATAGGGAATGGTTTCGACGTTTCAAGAATGGAGATTTCAGCGTCGAAGACAAACCTCGCTCTGGGCAGCCAAAAAAATTCGAGGACAAAGAATTAGAGGCATTACTCGAAGAAGATCAGAGTCAAACGCAAGAGGAGCTTGCAGAATCATTGGGAGTGACTCAACAAGCCGTTTCCGTACAATTGAGAGACATAGGAATTATTCAAAAACAAGGAAATTAGGTACCTTACGAACTAAAACCGAGAGACGTTGAAAGGCGTTCTTCATGACAACGCTCGGCCTCATGTCACAAAAGTAAAAAAATATTTGGAAACGCTCAAATGGGATGTTTTACCGCACCCGCCATATTCTTCGGACATTGCTCCTTCTGATTACTGGTTGTTCCGAAGGATGCAGCACGATTTGACAGGTCACCGGTTCACTTCTTTCGCAGATATCGAAAATTGGCTCTAAACTTGGATCACCTCAAAAGACGAGTCATTTTTTCGAGATGGAATTCGAGAATTGCCTGAGAAATGGGAGAACGTAGTAGCCAGCGACGGAAAATACTTTAATTGGTCTGTTCATTTTGTTTTGAAATAAATACATCTTTTAACACAAAAAACGGACCGAACTAATTTGTATTTCCAACATTCCAATATTCAGAAAAATAAGCTATTTTCGCGAATTTTTTTTTCGGAAACTAAGCAGACGATTGATTTCAAACTTAATAAAAATAATAATACATATTTTACTGATGAGAATGAATTTTTATGGCGTTATAAAAGAGAAAAGCGCGATACATGGCTATTACAGCGAGTGAGACACCTATAGAGATAGCGCGGTGCATATAAAAAATTAATATTTTTTTATTTCGCTAGTTCACACGATAGATAGACATGTTTCGAATATGTAATTAGATGCTGAAGTCGATCGATCGACTTTTTTATATAATAAAAAAAAATTTTTTCTCTGATTTCAGGAGATGCTATATAGCGTCTTGTTATTATTATTGTAATTTTTATTATTATTAAATGTCTCCTACTTTTTTTTAATTTTCAAGAGCGGAGCCTATATTTTAAATAACATTTTAAGGAAGATGTTGCATTTATTCTCCCTCCTTCTCGTAGTCTTTTCAAAAGTAAAGACATGTTGCGTCTAAAAAAATTGCACAATTTGACATATCTTACGGCATAAAATAAGTTTTTTCGTAAATTTCATGAAATATCGTTTTCTTGCAAATAAAATATTCTTAACGTGAAATCATCGATATTTATAACGATTTTTCAAATATAATTTTTAAATGCCTTAAAATATTAAAAAAGTAGTTCGTTTTTTATTTCCTTAATTCAAACGAGTTAGCGGCAAGTTCGTAGATTAATTATTTTACTTGCGTTTTTGTCCCAGTCTACCGTATTTCGAGATTTTATAGGAACCGTGAAACGGCGCGCACTTAAACACGTCACGTTATTTCTTATATATTTGCTACATTATTATTCATATAACGCTATAAAAATTCATTCTTATCAATAAAATATATTATTATTTCTATCAAGTTTGAAATCAATCGTCTGCTTAGTTTCCGAAAAAAAATTCGCGAAAATAGCTTATTTTTCTGGCCTACAGACAGGATTGTCTCCTTAACCGTTTGAGTCCCAGGGGGTATTGAAAAAACACTGTCGAAGAATCGCAAACAGCGCAACCGCGCTTTCTATAAATGAGTATGAAAAGACCCAAGCAGCGCGATAGCACTTTGTTTATTTTACATCGATGAATCCCAATCGGACCAATACCGCTTCTTGTATTTGTTAGGTAACGCGATTCTCGTCTTTTTCTCATCGCTCTGTCACATTTATTGTAGTTTGCAAAGCGATCGGACGTATTCTTGCGCAAGTGTTTCTCATTGTTAATAATTGTGTGTTTCAAAATGATTAGACGAAGCAACGGAGCAACGAAGCAAAAGGAATCCATCCAACATGTTTTGATAAACACCGATGTTACAAATTATAATTGTTACTCTCCATTTAAATTATTTGTTCATAACACAAAAATATTGTTAATTTGTAATTCGTTATTTTATAAAATACATCTGTATTATTACATATGCGTACTGTAAATTTATAAATATTTCAAGTTTTATTCGATAAAAATTATTGAGAAGATAACAATGAAATAAAAATTTTTATTTTGTAATGTATTATTGCATTATTATAGTATTATTCTACCTATTATAAAATGTACTATTTACATTAAAAGGATCGGTGTGATATACTTGCTTCAGTAAATCTGAGCGCACGACTTCGACAATCGGTAACGCACCGTCAGTTATCCACAATGATCGAAATGTACTGGGTTTTCTCGACATAAAATCTGAACAGCGCGATCGCGCTGCTTGGGACTCAAACGGTTAATCGGTATTTCTGCTAAGAAGAAAAAAGGAAAGCGCGATATAGGGCTATTAGAGCGAGCAAGACACCTATAGAGACAGCGCGATGTCTCTATAGCTGTCTCACTCATATTGCCTGCATTCAAGCGTAGAGAAAGTGAGACAGCTATTGGGGACACCATTAACCGTACCACGTCTGGTAATGCTTTCTCTCTCGATCGTGCGACGTGCGATAAGGATGCAACATCGGAACATCTCCCACCACTTCTCCCTCTTCGCTTCTCTCGCGCTGTATAGTACGCCCATATGCATATGCGCATATGCCTGTCATCGCTTTCGATTATTTTACAGGCGTATGCGACATCGCCGAGGGACACCATACCTGCCTCTGAGTGTACAACTCTTTCATACAGTTAATACAAACACAATGTATACATAGAATTATAGGAAACAACACATATAAGCGGAAGAGGAGGTCCGCCCCTCCCCTGCACCACCCCCCCCCGAATAAATTCTAATCTAACCTAACTTATTGCATCTTTATATATTGTTGGGCATTGTTGAAAAATTTCCTTATACCCCACAAAGCCCTCTACATAAAGTGAAATGGCATCAATAATCATAAATTCTTCGCCCCATTAAAATTAACAAATTTGTTCGAAAATATAAGTATATGATATGAAGTGACAGAAAATGGGAAGCTTTTGCCCATATTCACATATGTGTACAGTGTACAATATGTAAATATACACTGTGTCGAGAAATTACGTTCCATTTATGAAACTTCTTTTATTAATAACTTTTTAATAAACAATGAGCGACGGTTAAAACTTGTTGTACAGTACGGTTGAAACTTGTTGTACAGTACAGAAGAGTGATCTTAACAACATATGTCAAAGGTCAAAGTCATCGGAACTAGGTCCCCTAAACAGTATATTTACCTTTTTTTTATTTAGTCTCAAGGTGATTTTAAGGTTAACTTTGTTATTTCAAATGAAAACCTATATTTTTTATGACGGAAGCATATTCTACGTAAAAAGCAATTAACGTTTGTCAAAAAAATTTTTTTATTTAATCATTACTTTCGGAGATATCATACGAAGTAATTCCGATTTTTATTCGAAACAAATAAAATAAATGTATCACAATAAATGTTCAAAATGATGGCCTTTCATTTCCAAACATTTTGATCTGACCAATAATGCATATTATGCCGATTAACTTCTCCATTATTGATAAAAATAGATTCATCAGAAAATCGCGATCATATGAAAATCTCATGTTTACAAGTGTTCCTCATGTTCAGTGTTATCTCATTTATACTGAACAAATATTTATACTGAACAAAAGAAGCACGTAAACAGAAGAACAGTGCGATATTAACAGCGTGAATTTGTCACTACAGTTCTTTTGGATATTTAGTCGATAGATTACAGTGCAGTAAACTTTGAGTTAAATATGGAATACCTTATCACTGTAGATAAAGTTGAAATGATTTTCATTTACAATAAAGCAGGACGAAATATTAATGACGTGTTGAATTTGTATACTTTGCGGTTTCCTAAAAGAAGGTATCCATTGTGTTGTTCATTTTATCGGGTACTAAAACAATTTTCTGAAGATGGTAGTGTTCAAACAAAAAAAAGAAACCGGCGGAAGACAGCTAGAAATGAAAACAACGAAACTGCTGTATTAGCTGCAGTTGTTCAAAATCGGAATGTGAGCATTCGATCAATGTCTCGCGCCTCTGGAATATCTCGAATGAATGTACACTGAATTTTGAAGTGCCGCAAGTTCCACCCGTACCGTGTATCGTTACATCAAGAGCTTCACGGAGATAATTTGCAAAATCGAATGATATTTTGTGAATAGAGTGAGAGGCTCTTTATCAGCTACAAATCGACGGCGACTTTTTTCTTTTGGTCTTATTTTCTGATGAATCTATTTTTATCAATAATGGAGAAGTTAATCGGCATAATATGCATTATTGGTCAGATCAAAATCCGAGATGGCTTCGCGAAGTAGAATATCAACGTCCATGGTCTGTCAATGTTTGGTGTGGAATCATTGGCAATAAAATAATAAATCCTTTTTTCATCAATGATACGCTGAATGAAGTAAAATATGGAAACTTCTTGAATGTAGAATTATCCGTACTACTCGAAGGAGTAAGCCTAGCAGATAGAAGAAATATGTAGTTTCAGCAGGACGGATGCCCTGTTCACTATTCGCATTATGTACGCCAAATAATGAATCAGAAATATCCTGGTCGCTGGATAGATCAGGGAAGTCGGGTCCAGTTAAATGACCGGCGAGGTCGCCTGATTTGACACCGTTAGATTTTATTATTTATGGGGCCACTTTAAAGAAAAAGTTTATCACGATCGACCAACCACACAAAAAAACATGAAAGAGCGAATCCGAAATGCCTGTTGCATATTCGTCCAGAGACTTTATTATCAGTGCATCGATCTTTTATTAATCGCATTAACAAGTGTTTGGAAATGGCTATTTTGAGCATTCATTGTGATACATTTATTTTATTCGTTTCGAATAAAAATCGGTATTACTTCGTACGATATTTCCAAAAGTAATGATAAAATAAAAAAGTATTTCGGACAAAATTAATTGTTTTTTACACAGAATATGCTGCTGTCATAGAAAATAGAGATTTTTATTTGAAATAACAAAGTTGACCTTAAAATCACTTTGAGGACGTCTATCAAATGAAAAAGGAATCATGCCATTTTATTCGTCCTCGGAATTCGTTCGACACGTGTTTCAGCTATTTTTGTTTGTCTTCTTTGTTTTCGAGTTATTTCGATGTCTCAAGTTAAATAGGACAACCTGTATATACAGGGTGTTTCATTTTAAGTGATATGGTCGTTTATCTCGCGTATCGATGATTTTACTGAAAAACTTTTCGAATGAAAGTTGCATGACTTGAAGAGGGACATATGATGGAAATGTGGACTTGACCTTAAGTGACCTTGTCAAAATCAGGTCATTAATGTTTTTTTAATGGAAACCCCTATTTTTTAATACATATTCTTGTAGCTTATCTCGAGAGATTTCCAAAACACTATGATAAAGTTACGTTTCATTGGGTACTTTCCGAGTTATGAGGCTTGAAAGATAAGGCAAAACCGATCACTGATCCGACCAACTAAGGCAAGACCGATCACTGATCCGGCCAACTAAGGCAAGACTTATCAACAGCTAAAGACATATTCGAATTAATCTTGCCTTAGTTGGCCGGATCAGTAATTGGTCTTGCCTTAGTTGGCCGGATCAGTGATCGGTTTTGCCTTAGTTGGCCGGATCAATGATCGATCTTGCCTTAGTTGGCCAGATCAGTGATCGGTCTTGCCTTAGTTGGCCGGATCAGTGGTCGGTCTTGCCTTAGTTGGCCGGATCAGTGATCGGTCTTGCCTTAATATTTAAGCCCTCATAACTCGGAAAGTACTCAATGAAACGTAACTTTATTATATTGTTTTGGAAAACTCTTAAGATAAGCTACAACAATATGTCATAGAAAATAAGGGTTTTTATTTAAAAAAACATTAATGACCTTAACCTGATTTTGACAAGGTCATCCAAGGTCAAGTACATATTTCCATCATGTGTCCCTCTTCAAGCCATGTAACTTTCGTTCGAAAAAATTTTCAATCAACTCATCGATTCGCGAGCTAATCGGCCATATTACTTAAAATGAAACACTGTATAAGAGTGTCCCATTTTAAAGGCTCACTCAAATATTTCAAAAACACTGCGTTAAATCGAAAAATGCTTAAGACAAAAGTTGTTTAGCTTGAAGGAGGATATAGGACAGCGATAGCATTTTGTTTATAGATGGCGCCATTTTCGAGATATTCACTGATTATCAATTTTCTTAAAGGGAATTCCCAGTTTTTTTATTATATCATCTTTTTTCACCAATTAATTTGAACAACTTTTGCCTAAAACATTTTTTATTTGCCTAATATTTTTTAGAATATTTGAGGAAAACTTGATAACTTTTTCAATATTTAACTTACAATATCTTGTTCACTATTTGTCGGAAGAAAAAATGGTACTAGACTTTCTTGCTTTATTTAATTTCAAGAATATATTGTTACAAAAGCGCCCTGACTTTTGTTAACTCACTGATTTTTGGAAATTTCAATATCATCAAATTAACAAAAATCAGGGCGCTATTGTAACAATATATTCTTGAGACTAAATAAGCAAGACTAAATAAGCAAGACTAAATAAAGCAAGAAAGTCTAGTACTATGGGTTGGCAACTAAGTGATTGCGGATTTTAAATAAGAATGAAAATTCAAAATTTTTGCTTAAAAATATAACTTTATTCAATTAGGTACTGTCCGTTTTTGTCGATGACCTTTTGCCATCATTCAGGCAGTGTCATAATTCCACGTTCATAAAATTTCTGATCTTTGCTATCAAAAAACTGAATTAAGTGTGATTTGACATCATTAGCGTCATTAAAAATTTTACCATTTAAGGAGTTCTGCATGGAACGAAATAAATGGTAGTCTGAATGCGCAAGGTCAGGGCTATATGGCGGATGTGACAACATATCCCAACCCAGATCCAGTAATTTTTGGCGAGTGACCAAAGATGTGTGGGGCTTTGCATTATCATGGTGGAAAACAACACCCTTACGATTTGCCACTTCTGGCCGCTTTGCTTGAATTGCATCACTCAGTTTGGCGAGTTGTTGAACGTACACGTTTGAATTGATCGTTCGGTTGTTTGGTAAAAGTTCAAAGTGCAGAATTCCTTTATAATCCCACCAGACTGATAGCATAATCTTTTTTTGGTGAATCTCTGCTTTTGATGTCGTCTGGGCTGGTTCATCTTGCATCACCCACGATCTCTTCCGATTAATGTTGTCTTAAACTATCCACTTCTCGTCGCCAGTAATTAGTCTTTTCAGAAATGGATCAATTTCGTTGCATTTCAGATGCAAATCGCAGATGCTAATGCGCTGCGCCAAATGAATTTCCTTAAGCTGGTGAGGGATTCATTGATCGAGTTTCTTGACATAGCCAAGCTTTTTTAAATTTTTTTCAATGAATGTATGCGATACATTGAGCTTTTCTGCAATATCACGTGTTGTGTTATGACGATCTGAATCGATAATGGCCTTGATATGGGTCTCATTGACTTCAACTGGACGGCCAGATCGTTGAGCATTTTTCAATGAAAAATCACCAGAACGAAATCTGGCAAACCAATTTTGACACTGCCTTTCTTTCAAGGCTTCATTCCCATATACGGCACATAACTTCTTGTGTGCTTGCGATGCGTTCTTGCCTTTTCGGAAATAATATAATAAAATATGTCTGAAGTGCACTTGCTCTTCCATTTTTAAATTGGGATAAAAACAAAACTAAAGAACTAATCGATATAATTTTTGTACTAAATGAAAGATAGAAGTCCAAACAATAAGAAAAAAATATAGGTTAGGTACTTTGAACACATTAACGAAACAAAAGAAAGTGTAAAATCCATCTGTCGACAAAATCCGCAATCACTTAGTTGCCAACCCAGTACTTTTTCTTCCGACAAATAATTAGCGAGATATCGTAAGTTAAATATTGAAAAAGTTATCAAGTTTTCTACAAATATCTCAAAAAATATTAAATAAAAAAATATTTTAGACAAAAGTTGTTCAAATTATTTGGTAGAAAAAACAGTGTAATAGGAAAAAAGGGTTCCCATTTAAATTTTTCAAGTTGACTTCCAAATGACCTTGAAGGTCATGGTCAAGGTCAAATTCAAGGCCATGATCAAGTCCGTTACTCGATTTTCTACAACTTTTGTATTTAAAGTTTTTCATGAGAATTTGATCCTGCAAAGTTCGGGGGGTCCGGTATTTTTGAGACACCCTGTATACAGGGTGGGAGGTTATAAGTTACAACCCGAAGTGTGAAGGTAGATTGGGTTAAGACAAAAATAAAAGTCCTATACCGTTTTGCGAGATTCGTAATAATTATCGAGTTATTAATGATAGAAATCTGAGGAAAAGAGCGCGTCGACATAGATGATTGGAGAAGCGTTGCAGCTACTCAGGCCACAACGTAGTTCACTCGACCCAGTAACTGTGGGCGGCGTGCGGCGAGACGTAGGTCCGGTGAGATAAAACAACGAATAGTGGCGCATTGTCTTTTCTCTCGCCGCACACCGGCAACAGTTGCTGGATCGATTGGGCCGCGCTATGTCCTAAGCAGCTGCAACGTTTCTCCAATCATCTATGCCGGCGCGCTCCCACTCCTCAGATTTCTGTCATTAATAACTCGATAATTATTGCGAATCTTGCAAAACGGGACTTTTATGTTTGTCTTATCTCAACCTACCTTCACATTTCGGGTTGTAAACTTATAACCCCCCACCCTAAGGGTTTTCCAAAAGTAACGGACCCGCCCCCCTATTTCAGAATCTATGCAGTATAGGGAAAAATGACTCGAACAAAAATTTTAGGGTTCATAAAGTTCTGTTTTATGTGACCTCAAATTTGACCTTGACCTCGACCTCGAAGGCCATTTGGATGTTAACTTACGTTTTTTTAATGGGAATCCCAATTTTTGATCCTGGATTCGGAAAGAGCGGTAAATTTTACGTTCAGATATGTGATCTTGTTGATAGTTAAATTACATCCAACGCTGATTTTCAAGGTCAAACCATTGAAACGTGGGTTACCACCACGAAAAATGGAACCGCGAAAATTGTTTCAGAAAAATTTATAAGGCTCAGACAGGGACACATTCGTGACATTGATCATAACTTTCAAGTCAGTTTTCAAGGTTATTTGGAGGTCAAGTTGAATTTTTCATGGGGAAACCCCCATTTAACCCTTATCAAACCACAGTTCTTGGTTTCTCTCACTCTTAGTCTTATCCAGGGACAACGAACGTGGTCGTGAGAATCTGTCCCCTCTGGAGTGCTTGATTAACGTGAGTCCCATTGCTTCTCACGATTTGGGGTACTTGATTAACGTGAGTCTCCTTGCCTCTTACGATTTGGGGTGCTTCTCGCGATTCACTATTCACAAGGAGACCCTACGGCTAGTGCGTCACCGAATTTTTTTATACTCATAGGATTTGAAGGTGAGTATCTGGACATCAATTTCCTAAAGCAGTACGATGCGCTTCTCAAAAACACTCGAGAAAATCGACTTTGAAGATTTCCGAGTTCTATAAGTTCGAATAATTTTGACACATTTTCAGAGCCGCTCGTAGCCGAGCGCGTAGCGCTCTAGTCTCGTAAGCGCGGAGACGCTGGTTCGATTCTTGTTGGCTGCATCTTTTTATTTTTATTTCAATCCTATATCTATATATATCTCTCATATTAACATTTATAAAATTGAAATGCTAATTAACAAATATTTAATCGTAATATTTTTTCAATATAAATTAACATCCTTTTATTTTTAATTACCACTCGCTTGAAAATACGAATATTTATAATAAATTGAAATTGGTACAAAAATTGAAAAAAAAATAAATAGGAAATAAAATACCTTTTTATTTTTAGAAATGACGAGTGAATACAAAAATAATATTAAAAACATAAAAATAATATTAATACAATTATTTGTTTAATTTTTATGATTTATTAATTATATATATATATGTGTGTGTGGCATGAAATATATCAACAAAAAATACATTTTACTTGTCAATATTACACAAGCCAGGATGATATTCATCATAAAAGCAGGTGAAACAGTATGTTTCACGGCATCTAGCACATTGTATGAACGTAGATTTTTTACAAGTATAAGGTTTTTTTAAAATTTCTACGGGAAAACATACTTCATTCACATTCATAAAAATTTCTCTGTCATTGCAAAGTTTTGAAGCAAACCATGCGTATCGAAGCATATTCGAAAAGATTGAAGATGACAATTGATGGTGTACAATAGATTGAATTTTAATACAATCTTCTCGAGAATTAATTTCACGTTTTTGTTCGATTAAATACGCGCAATTTTGAAGTCGTTTTATAAAATTCTTGACCTGTCAATAAAAATATACATCACAAGGTTGGACTAAAGGAGTACATTTCGGAGGAATAAATTTGACTGTACATGTTGGAAGACACTTATCATTTAAAAAATTTCATCATATATTTCCGGCTTGGTTTGCCCTCCCCAAGAATCAACAAGCAACAGAAATTTATCTTCTTTCACGTATGGTTTTATAGTTTTAATTAAAAACTCTTTATATAAATTAGTTGTTAGCTTCCCTGACTTCGACAATGTGACAACGACATTATTGTATTTTTCGACGTATTCGTTTACCAATTTTTGAACTCTGGGTCCAAATGAACCTGTTGCTTCTTGTAAGCACACAAAAACTACAGGTAACAATTGTCCAGATAGAATAATACTGTATTGTGCTGTATAAGAATGGGTTGTCTTATTTATGTTCTGCCTTTGAACAAAAACTTTCTTTGATCCTTTCTCTGCGAGAGTTCTATTAAAAGTGTAACGAGGCGCAGATGCACCTCGTTACTACCGGCCCGACCGACCACCTGTCGGGCCGAAGAACGGCGCTTTGCGCCACCCTAAAAACACCGAAACGATCGCGCCGCCGCTATCACGCGCCGCCGCTATCGCGCGCCGCGGCGATCACGCGCTGCCGCTAGCGCGCGCGGCCGCGATCACGCGCCGTCACCGTGCCTCGCGCCGATAGGCGCGCCGCTCGATCCCCGCCGTATCAATCGTAGCGCGATCAACTATAAAACGGCGGCGATCGAGCTTCTAGTCACCAGACCGATCCGTACCGCCGTTCGATCCAGACGCTCTATGCTGAAGGAAAGAAGATCCGGATCGTTTCGCTCTGCCTTCCGCTTTCCGACTACCCGACCGGCGACTAAGAACACGGGATTGTGCGTCCGCAGTCTCGATCGAGCGTTCTCGATACTTGGCCGTCTCCCGTCTTCCTGGGCTCGTGTGTACGCGTGCTCAGTCGAGCGTACTCGACAGTCTATCGCCGTTACCCGCCGCCTTGAGCCAGGGATTCGTCCGTCGGCGAACTCCGCTGAGCGTATTCAGCCTTTAGGCGATCCGTCTAGCGACCAAGAACCCGGGACAGTGTGTCCGCCGTCTCCGCTGAGTGTCCGCAGCACTTGGTCGCTTTCCTCCACGAACGTAGGGAAAAGAGAAGGTGCGTACGCCTCCTCTGTCGAGAGTCCTCGGCCCCGACGGACGAAATCATTTCGCGTATCCCGCGACTCACGTGCGTGCGTTCGACCGAGAATCGAAATCTCCGGTCCGGCGACCATTTATACGCGAGCGATTTCGAAGCAAGTATTGGGCGATAATTGTTCGAGACGCCCAGCGTCACGCAGCGTGACCGATCACCGCATCGTTACCGTCGTTACCGTCTACACGCGTCGCGTAATAGGCCCCGCCTTCCGCACGGCCTATCCGTCTATACGAGCGCTTGTACCGCTCACCGCACCGCACCGTACCGTACCGACGCGCCTTATAGACGCAACCCGCGACACCGCCTTCGGGGCCGAACTCTTGTATCTCAATAAGCATACAATAAAACTAAGTTATTTTAATTGCCGTTATCAAGTGTCCCGCTGCTTTATTCCTCCTCGAATCCGGACTCCGACGAGCCTTATCCGCGCGAAACGCGCAACAGCGACCGAACCGCGGAGTTCGGCCGTTACAAAGTGGACTAATATTAGCATCCTAAAAAATATTTTTAAAATATGTCGTATTTAATAAATATTTTATGCTATATAAAAAATATGAAAAAATATAAAAATTATATAAATACCTGTTTGATCTGTATTAATAACCAAATTGGGAGTGAAATTTGTTATTAGATCACAAACCTGTATGCGAAAATTTTCCGCAAAAGCCAAGATTTCCTCTATTGTTGCACATTCTTTTTCATATACATATCTTGTCATTTTTCTTTGGCGAATTCGATATTTGTATTTGAATTTCTTAACCCACGAATTGCAAGTTTTAAAATCAAAGTCTTCAAATTGACTTGCAGCAGCTAAAGTCCACTGCTGCAAGTTTCTTGTCGTCACTTGTTGATTCATTTGCCGAGCTTCTATAAAGCGATCGTATGTCCATGAATCGATGATTGCATATTTATCAAAAACAGTTCCACCACTTTTAATACGTTTTTCCCATATCGTCAAATGCTCCATACGGTTTAATCGGGAGCATCCTTTTTTATGTAGAGTTTTCAAATTCCATTTCGGATGAGATCTTGCAATATTAATAACTTTTATTTTATAATCAATTGGAATACAATTCTGGCTCTTCAGCTTTTTTTCCTCTGGCTCATAATCGGACTCGTTTTCTTCTTATTCAACTTCTTTAAAAATGTTGTGGTCGAATTCGTCACTCATAATCAGTTCTTCATCCGTTATAAATTTTTTTTCAACTAAATTTTGTAACGTATATTGATAAAGATCTTCTGCCAGTAGTATCGATTCTTCAGTAATTGTTGAAGAAGATTCTCCTGTGATAAGTCCATCATGTACAAGAAGCTGCTCGTAATAAGTAATGACATTTTTTAAACATAATTTTTGAACGTCTTTGCACAGATCTTCTTCAAGTTCTTCTCGTACAATCAAGGGACCAGGTTCATAAACAGATTTCACATTCGACATGATATTATTGTTATATACTTCTAACAAAATATAAACTTTACCCGCACTACAGTTTTCACCGTTCCGACAGCTAACGGTAAAATACAAACTCTGAATAGCATCTGTTCTCTCAGAACCCTTATTTCCTTCACTTTTCGAGAGGCTGTTCTTTGTTCACGACTAGATACGAGAGAATGCGAATCGACCAGTAGGCCTATTCTGTAACACGTTTCGACAAGTGGCTAACGTGTCGTTGCACATCCAATTTCACATATGAAAATATATGCAACGACTCGTCTTATTTACCAATAAGATGTTTTCAATTTTTGTACCAAATTTCAATTTATTATAAATATTCATATTTTCAAGCGAGTGGCAATTAAAAATAAAAAGATGTTAATTTATATTGAAAAAATATTACGATTAAATATTTGTTAATTAGCATTTCAATTTTATAAATGTTAATATGAGAGATATACGAGGTGTGTGAGAAAAGTAATGAGACTGATTTTTTATCTACCAAAGTTTTTATTTTTTTCAAACAACAATATTGTCCCCTTCAAAGTAGTTCCCTTCGACAGCTATACACCGGCGGAGTCGTAGTTCCCAGTCTTGGTAGCAGCAAGGCTTCAACTGGTAGGGCCTTTAACATGTCGGTCACATTCTTTTGAATGTTCTCCAGAGTCCCAAAATGACGTCCTTTTAAGATATTTTTCAATTTCGGGAAAAGAAAAAAGTCACAAGGACTCAGATCAGGTGAATAGGGGGGCTGTGGAACAAGAGGAATGCCTCGTCGGTTTTTGAAGTTGAAGGTCTCCCTGAGCGAGATTCATCTTCAATGTGTTCTCGGCCTTCCAAAAATGATTTGTGCCAGCGAAAAACTTGTGCTCTTGATAAGGAATGTTTCCCATAGGCCTGTTTCAACTTTTCAAAAGCCACACTCGCGGATTCCCCAAGTTTCACACAAAACTTGATGGCATAACGTTGCTCTAAATTCCGCTGTTCCATTTTCGTAACACACATCAAAAACACAACTTCACTGATGGCTGTACGGAGCTGAAACTCGGACTGAGCATCTGGAAGGGATGAACACACCGGTCTACACAAGTAGAACAACACAGCGTTGCCAGATCGCTCGCAATGTTGTCAGTCTCATTACTTTTTTCACACACCTCGTATATAGATATAGGATTGAAATAAAAAAAAAAGATGCGGCCAACAAGAGTCGAACCAGCGACTCCGCAGTTACGAGACTAGAACACTACGCGCTCGGCTACGAGCGGCTCTGAAAATGTGTCAAAATTATCCGAACTTATAGAACTCGGAAATCTTCAACGTCGATTTTCTCAAGTGTTTTTGAGAAGCGTATCGTACTGCTTTAGGAAATTGATATCCAGATACTCACCTTCAAATCCTATGAGTGTAAAAAAAATCGGTGACCCACTAGCCATAGGGTCCCCTTGTCAGATTGACAGAAACATCTCACAACAATTGCTCAATTTGTTGCCCTTAACCAGTTGAGTGGTAATGTAGCATATATGCACAAAATAAAAAAGTGCCAAACGTAATGATGTAGCATATATGAACATTTTGCAATAACATCAACATTTTTCAACCGAATTGTATGAAATTTGATATCCTAAAGTTTTTTGAGTCGCTGATTAAGAATCTGTCATCAGATTCACAAATACAAAATGATGGATCCAATATGGCTGACACAAAAATTGAAAAATTTGTTTATTTCAGTGAAAATTTATTAATTTGACAACTGACTTTCAAAATTCAAACTGGCAGATCCAATATGGCGGACACGAAAATTGAAAAATTAACTTATATCTGCGAAAATGGGTATACATATAGGGGTATTTTGGGTTGTTGATTACCAATGCGGCGTCTGAATTTTAAAATTCAAAATGGCAGACACGAAAACCAAAAAATTCATTTATATACGCGAAAATTAGTATATAAGTTGTATTGGCCCACATTTATTAGGAATCTGACATCAGAACATTTGAAATGGCGGATGAAAATTTTAAGAATTTTCGATTTTTAAACGACTGGTGGTAGTACTGCGGTATATTCGCAGTCAGCGGCCTAAGAAATTGGGTCGCTGATTACGCTGACCTTTATGTACCAACTTATATATAAATATATTTTTTCATTTTCTTGTCCGCCATATTGCACCCGCCATTTTGAATTTTGCAAATATGATAGTGGATTTACAATCAGCAACCCGAAAAACCTTGTATACCAATTTACATGAAATTTCGTAAACATTTGGCTCGTATCACTTTTGGCACATTTTCTTCAACAAAGTTCAACACTGAAGTAGTTAAACTGCCTGGCAATGTGCTAACCTATGATAAAAATTTGAAACCGAATTCCTGTAAGTTTCCTCTGGTATAATATCTATTTCACGGGTTATTCTATTCCGCAAATCATCTAAAACTTGAGGTTTCGTGGTGTAGATTTTTCCTTTTAAGTACCCTCAAAAGAAATAATAAAGAGGATTCAGGTCTGGAGATCGAGCTGGCCATTCGATAGCACCCCTACCCCCGATCCATTTGTCAGGAAATTCATCCAAATATCGACGAACGTTAACTCCATAATGTGGAGCAGCTCCATCCTGTTGAAAGTAAATGTCATCGAAATTACCATCTGCTAAATTCCGTATGACTGGTATAATTTGTTCCTGAAGCATGTTTTCATATATCTGAGCTGTTAAATTGCCCTCGATGAAAAATGGCCCAACTGGTGTACTGTTGAAGATACCAGCACACACATTAACTTTTTGCGGATTTTGGATATGATTGCTCATCCAATGAGAATTAACATTACTCCAGTATTTGCTGTTATGTCTATTCACTTGTCCATTTAACTCAAATATGGCCTCATCAGAGAAACTAAAGTTGTTGAGGAATAAAGGATCATCGATAATCATCTGCATCATAACTTCACAAAACTCCACTCGTCTGTCAAAGTCATCTTCAGACAGTTCCTGAACCAAACGGATTTTATATGGATGCAATTTGTTGAGCTTTAGAATTCTATATATAGATCCAACACCAATTTCATGCTCTTATAAAACACGGGGGATAGAGTAATAAAGATCCTCGACTAATGACTGTAAGACATCTAACGCTTTTTCATCATTCGCTGCTGATTTACAAGGGGAGGACGCATCGACCGGGAAACGGTTTGGAACGAAACTTATGGAGTTAATAGTACTTGACTACTAATAACTCATGGTAATAGCATACGACGCAATACCTCTTCGTTTTCAAGAAAAAACAGTCTAAAGAAAAGAGTCAACAAAGTGTACGAGTTAGTAAGAAGGGTATTCAACGAAGTGGCGTAGCGCAGCAGCGAAGGTAACCGACTACCGAGCTGACGGCTGAGATTCGATCCCTGCTGTATGGTTTTTTTTATTCTGTACGCATAGAAATGAAACAGAAAACATTAATAAATAATAAAACTGCGTTTCTTAAATATATTAGTGTTTGTTAAATATATTACTAATGATTTAAATTGCAAGAAAACCGTAAATCTTATCTATAAAATATTGTGTACAATACATAGTGTACGAGAAAATTTTTATATAATAATTGCAATGGAAATAGGAATAAAAATATTGTTATGAAATATATAGGAATGCTATCAACCCTTTATGGTCGATGCTGCCACAGTGACGGCATTCGCAAGTCGTCGTAGAAGTCGGTGCCGCCAGGCTGGCATTCATGATCGATGGTGTGTGGCACGGCAAACGAAACTAGCGATAATGAAAGAAAACTATCCTCCCGATGCTAGATTCAAATGTTTAAATCAACTTACAGATATCAATGTTTATCGATTTCTTCGAAATTGGCCGACCGCAAAGGGTTAAACTAGTATGAGATAATTTTTCGTAATCTTATATCGTATATATAAAATATTTGTTTCTGTTACAACTCTCTATGTTATGTTGAAGTCGTGTTGTGTTGAAGTTGTGTTGTATCTTTATCTCTTCTGGCAATCCCCCTCCGAAAACTTCCTTTGTGTCATTCTAAACGATCGTTAAGAATGACGAAATGATTCGAGCATCGGAACAGTCGTCAGTAGAGCAAGCAGCAGTGTGCGTTTACTAGTGATACAGAGCAGTTCGGTGATCATATTTAAATTACATATATCATAACAATGTCAGAGAATCCTTCAACAAGCAAAATAGTTGATGTAGAATCGCTGGAAGAAAGATCTTTTGAAAATGAAGATTTTAAAGGTGAATTCACTAATGCTCTCGTATATGCGAATTCTATTTACGAGAGTAATGAATTATTATCGAAAAATCCTCCAGCGAAAATATAATATATTTTTACTACTATTTCCATTGCAATTATTATATAAAAATTTTCTCATACACTATATATTTTATAGATAAGATTTACGGTTCTTTTTGCAATTTAAATCATTAATAATATTGGAAATACAAATTAGTTCGGTCCGTTTTTTGTGTTAAAAGATGTGTTTATTTCAAAACAAAATGAATGAACAGATCAATTAAAGTATTTTCCATCGCTGGTTACTACGTTCTCTCATTTCTCAGGCAATTTTCGAATTCCATCTCGAAAAAATGACTCTTTTGAGGCGATCCAAGTTTGGAGCCAATTTTCGATATCTGCGAAAGAAGTGAACCGGTGACCTGCCAAATCGTGCTGCAACCTTCGGAACAACCAGTAATCAGAAGGAGCAATGTCCGGAGAATACGGCGGGTGCGGTAGAACATCCCTTTTGAGCGTTTCCAAATATTTTTTACGACTTTTGCGAAATGAGGCCGAACGTTGTCATGAAGAACGCCTTTCAACGTCTCGGTTTCAGTTCATAAGGCACCCAATTTCCTTGTTTTTTAATAATTCCTATGTCTATCAATCGTACGGAAACGGCTTATTAAGTCACTCCCAATGATTCTGCAAGCTCCTCTTGTGTTTGACTCTGATCTTCTTCGAGTAAAGCCTCTAATTCTTTGTCCTCGAATTTTTTTGGCTGTCCAGAGCGAGGTTTGTCTTTGACGCTGAAATCTCCATCCTTGAAACGTCGAAACCATTCCCTACATGATTTATCAATTGGAGAAGCGTCACCATAAACTTCAACAAGCATTCGATGGGCTTCAGCTGCACTTTTCTTCCAATTAAAGCAGAAAATTAAAACCTCCCGCAAATACTGGTTAACACAAAATTCGACATTTTCAACACTATAAAAAGCAAGGTTTCTGTATGAAACTCAAAGCGATATAAACTGAATATTATTGGCAGATGTATAACCTCTCTGAAACCGCCAAAATTGGCAGTCACTATGAGCCATTCATAACAGCCGGAGTCATCTTTTGAAAACGGACCGAACTAATTTGTACACCCAATATATTTAACAAACACTAATATATTTAAGAAACGCAGTTTTATTACTTATTAATGTTTTCTGTTTCATTTTTATGCTTACGGAATAAAAAAACCATACAGCAGGGATCGAACCTCAGCCGTCAGTTCAGTAGTCCGTTACCTTCGCTGTTGCGCTACGCCACTTCGTTGAATACCCTTCTTACTAACTCGTACATTTTGTAGGCTCTTTTCGTTAGACCGTTTTTTCTTGAAAACGAAGAGGTATTGCGTCGTATGCTATTACCATGAGTTATTAGTAGTCAAGTACTATTAACTCCATAAGTTTCGTTCCAAACCGTTTCCCGGTCGATGCATCCTCCCCTTGTTAGATCTATCAGGTTTTTCACGATCTTTAACACCCTACCGATCTTTAACTACCAGTTTCCTCAAAACGTTAAATTGTACGTACAACAACACTTTTGGAGATAGGATTTTCTCCAACTCTGAAAGTTTCATTGAATAGTCGCAATACTTGTTTATAACCCCTTTGTAGATCACCCCACCCTCTCATTATCAACAGAGCCGAATGGCTTCCTTCACTGAGCTATTGCGGTAGAACGAGAGTTAGGTAGGAGCAGTTGTGAATGAAAGAAGCTAAGGTGTCACGGAATTATTAATAAAATGTTGGGTACAATCCTGGGACTATTCAATTATTTTATGTGACTGTCAAAGACGGCGTGCTTCGAGTCTGCACGCTCCAGGTTTTATGGTTACAGAGCTCCTCGATCTCTAAGTTATGTGGTCATAGAAGCTTACAAGAATGAACATCATACCCAAATATTAGGTTGTTCGGAAAGTTCGTTTCAAATTTCATGCGCTCCACATTTCTATGTAATCAGTAAGAACGAGGGCGCTCTAAACGATTTTATGTTTGTCAACAAACATTCCCGGATCTATGAGTCCGCAAAGGAAACTTCGCAGATCTTCCTAAGTGCAACTATTTCGTCAGAAATCAGTTTGAAAAATGGAGAACCAAAAAGTCCATTTTCGTCATGTGATGCTATATTGCTTTAAACGTGGTTTCACGGCTTCGCAGACCCTGAATGAGATGTTCTCAGTATATGGAGATGCCTGCGTCACTCACCAGACAGTTCGAAAATGGTATCGAAGATTCGAAACTGGCGATTTCAACATGAAAGATCAAGCTCGCTCAGGCCGGCCTCAGGAGGTTGATGAAACGCTTCTTATGGATCTCGTGCACGAAAATCCTCGAGTGACAGTTAGAGAACTTGCCGACAATCTGCACAAGTCTGTTTCCACCGTGCATGATCATCTGAAGAAGCTAGGATTCTCAAGTCGACTGGATGTGTGGGTGCCATACGAAATGAATGAACGGCAGTTGCTGGAACGTGTGAACGTCTGCGATATGCTGCTTCAACGGCACCAAAAAGAACCGTTCTTGAAGAGGATCATAACAGGCGATGAAATTTGGATCCTATATAATTATGTTAGCCGCAAGAGGTCGTGGGGAACCAGCGACGCGTCTACGCAAACAGTGGCCAAGCCGGACTTCACGCGAAAAAGGTTCTTCTGAGTATCTGGTGGGATTTTGAGGACGTGGTATATTATGAGCTTCTTCAACCAAACGAAACCATCAACGCGGCGAAGTACAGCCTTCAACTGGACGAACTGAAGACTGCCATCGCACAGAAGCACCCTGAATTAGCCAACAGGCGTGGAATTGTTTTCCATCATGATAACGCCAGACCTCACGTCGCAATGTCTATCCGTAGGAAGCTGTTAGACTTCGAATGGGACGTTCTTCCTCATCCTCCATATTCTCCCGACCTTGCTCTATCTGACTACTATCTATTTCTTTCTTTAAAAAATTTTCTTCGGGACAAGAAATTCGAATCTTTGAAGTCCTCAAAAGTCATCTTGATAAATTCTTCGCCAATAAGAAACCTTTATTTTGGAGCAAAGGCATCATGCAGCTTCCTGAAAGATGGGCCAAGGTCGTTGAACAAAACGGTATATATTTGCTTCAATAAAGTTCCTCTTTGTGTAAAATATTGCGCTCTTAATTTATTTCAAAAATTTGAAATGAACTTTCCGAACAAACTAATACATAGATTCCGAATATCCTATCTACCCAGTACCGCCTCTTTATTTGACTCATAAATGAAGGTCATGGGATCATAACATGTAACCACATATCGCAATGTAAAATTTCTCGCTTTTTCCGAATCCGGGGTAAAAAATAGGAGTTCCTATTTAAAAAACGCAAGTTGACCTTCAAATGCCCTTCAAGGTTGAAGTCAAGGTCAAATTTGAAGTCACAAAAAAGCAGGACTTTATGAACCATAACTTTTGTTCGGGCAATTTTTCCCTATAATGCATATATTCTGAGATGGGGGGAAGTCTTACTTTTTTTACCGTTACTTTTGGAAAACCCTGTATACAGGGTGTCCCATTTTAAGTGTCCACTCCAAATATCTCTCTTATTTTTTATTTTAGAGAAAAATGGTTCAGACACGTTTTGTATGGTTTCGAGGGGGCCATAGGATGGTACCATTGACCTTGAAGAGTCATTTGAAGATCACGTGAAGGTTACCTCAATTTTTTTAGATGGCACCCCCTATTTTTTATTACATATTCTTGTAGCTGATCTCGAGAGCTTCCCAAAATGCTATAATCAAATGCTTTTTGGTGAAGTACTTTTCGAGTTATAAAGCTCCAAATTTACAAAATTTTGATAAAAATACAAAATATTTCGTAAAACATTCACTTTCCGATAGTCTTATCTTACATGATCCAACCAGTCAAGGCAAGATCCGAGCATGATTCAAACAGTCAAGGCAAGATCCGAACATGATCCAACCAGTCAAGGCAAAATCGGAGCATGATCCAGCCAGTCAAGACGAGATCTTGTATTGCTTGATAATTAATGAACTATAACAACTGTGAAAGTGCAATTGTCAATTCTTTTAATGAAACAAATATCAAGAGGATTGTTTCAAATTTCTTACTTGGGCAACTGTCGGTATTTTGGCGAAGTCTCAGACAGACGCATATTATTATCCATTGACATTTTTTTGATAAGACAGGAATTTTTGACTTTTTGGCGCTTTTTTCTTTATAATTATGGCTGCTTATCCACTAAATGAAATTGTGGACATGATTCGCATTTTGGCTGAGGCCAGGAATAATTATTCGGCAGCAGAATGGCTTTATGCTGAAAGATTTCCAGACAGACGCCATCCTGATAGGAAAGTAATAAAAAGACTCTGCGACAGAGCTGTACAGGGTTTTCTTAGAAGAAATCGGCAAAAATCGGGCCCTGATGAAGTCACATCATTGACTGTTGTAAGTGCCGTTACTCTGAATCCTCAAATCTCTACGAGACAAATTGAGAGGCAATACGGTATATCTAAATCAACAGCCAATCGTGTGTTCAAGCTGAACAAGTTTCACCCATATCACATTCACCTAACTCAGCAATTGGAAGAGAGGGACTACCAACGCCGTATACGTTTTAGTAACTGGGCTCGAGATCAAATCCAACAAAATCCCCAGTTGATTGCTGATACGCTTTTTTCTGATGAAACCACGTTTTGTAATAGAGGAGGCGTTAATAGACATAACTGTCATTATTATTCAGATGCTAATCCACATTTGCAGAGAAGCCAAGAGTTCCAACGGCAGTGGCCCATTAATGTTTGGGCAGGCATCCTGGGAGATGTTATTATTGGTCCATATTTTTTTGAAGAAAATCTCAATGCGGCAATCTATCTAAGATTTCTTCAAGATGACCTGCCCAACCTCTTGAGACATGTCGACAATGATTTACTCAGACGAATGTGGTTCCAACAAGATGGAGCACCGGCTCATAGATCTCGAGCTGTTACACAATATTTAAACAATAGATTCCCAAATAGGTGGATTGGTTTGGGCAGCCGAGTTCAAGAATGGCCCCCAAGATCACCCGACTTGACACCCCTAGATTTTTATTTCTGGGGCTACATGAGAGATATAGCTTATTCGCAAAAGCCTACAACCGTTGAAAATATGAAAAACCGGATCAAACAGGCTTGCAGAGATATTAATGTAGGTGTTCTTAGGGACGACTTTCACCATAGACTAGAGCTATGCATCCAAGTAAATGGCCAAATTTTTGAACACTATAAGTAATTGTACACAAAAGAAGATGTTGCCTTGAGTGATTGGATCATACTCGGATCTTGCCTTGACTGGCTGGATCATGCTCGGATCTTACCTTGACTGGCCGGATCATGCTCGGATCTTGCCTTGACTGGCTGGATCATGCTCGGATCTTGCTTTGACTGGTTGGATCATGCTCGGATCTTACCTTGACTGGTTGGATCATGTAAGATAAGACTATCGGAAAGTGAATGTTTTACGAAATATTTTGTATTTTTATCAAAATTTTGTAAGTTTGGAGCTTTATAACTCGAAAAGTACTTCACCAAAAAACATATGATTATAGTTGAAAAGCCCTCGAGGTCAGCTACAAGAATATGTAATAAAAAATAGGAGGTGCCATCTAAAAAAATTTTGATAATCTTCACGTGACCTTCAAATGACTTTCCAAGGTCAAACCAATAGTATCATCTTATGCCCCCCTCGAAGCCATACAAAACGTGTCTGAACCATTTCTCTCTAAAATAAAAAATAAGAGAGATATTTGGGGTGGACACTTAAGATGGGACACCCTGTATATAAGGACGAGTCAATTAAAATGTTACAGACTTATATCTTGGAAATGAATAATTTTAGGGAAAAATGTTTCAGACAAAAGTTGTATGGTGTCAAATGGGACATAAGAAGGTATCATTAATTAGACCTTAATTAGCCATTTGAAGGTTACGTGAAGGTCATCAACAATTTTTCAAATGGAACGCCCTACTTTTTTTGGCATATTCTTATAACGTATTTCAAGAGCTTTCCAAAACACTACAACAAAGTACTTTTTTTTTGTTAAGTACATCCCGAGTTATGAAGCTTCAAAGTTACAATACCGTCGGCATTAGCATTACCCAAGGTGTACCGCGTGGAGGTTGCACGATCGGATTTACACCTCTTGTGTATGTGTGTGTGTGTGTGTGTGTGTGTGTGCGCGTGCGTGCGTGCGTGCGTGAGTGCGTGCGTGCGTGCGCGTTTGTGTGTGTGTGTGTGCGCGCGTGTGTGTGTGGCATGCGTGCGTGCGTACGTGATCTACACACACACACACACACATACACGTAACTTTGAAGCTTCATAACTCAGGATGTACTTAACGAAAAAATACTTTGTTATAGTGTTTTGGAAAGCCCTTTAAATACATTATAAGAATGTGCTAAAAAAAGTAGGATGTTTTATTTGAAAAGTTCAAGGTGACTTTGTCCTGACCTTGTTGGCGCTAGCCAAGGTCAAACTGATAAGATCAGTAAATAGATCATCTTAAACCTTACAACTTTTGCCTGAAACATTTTTTCCAAAAACTGATTGTTTTCGAGATATTTTATCGTTCGAAGACTTTTTGAGAACCCTGTATATATATGTTATAGTAAATATAATAAATTGGTAATTATGCATAATTACTAAACACGCTTGGTTAGGTTAGGGCTAGGTTTGGTTGCAACTGCGTGCTGTTACGTGCCGCAATGTATATAGTTGTATTATCTTATGTGAATCTTATGTGAATCTTATGTGAATCTTATGTGAATCATCGCAACAGCGACCACGACGTATATTCCTCCATACCTGCCTTATTTAATCCTGATGACCGATCTTATCCTAAAATAACAAACTAATAGATGTCATATCCCCGAATTCCTGCCGAATCTCTCATCATCAGCCATGACTACCCTCGCGGAAATTTTATCTTTTCCCTTCCCTTCCTTACCGTCATTTTTCCTATGCAGATCAGTTCCCTGCTAGCAATCCTCAAGCGAACACCTAGTCCCTCTCTCTTTCGAGCGGTATTACACTCTTGTTGAGAATTATAAAATAAAGTCAGTTAACAGTCGGAGACATAAAAGCTGATTTCTCGTTCCTTCCCAATATTCGCATCATAAGCTGTGGCAAACGTAACAGTGCACGCAGTTGTAAGATTAAGCTAGGTTAAGTTAGGTTAAGTTAGGTTAGGTTAGGTTTGGTTAGATATTTAACATTCTTCCTTTTTAACTATTAATTAGATGTGTAAAATTGTTACATTGCATTTACACGTGGAGTTTCCTTTTCACTTTAGCCTTGAATCTCATCGCCATAAGCATATCAGGAATCCAAGTAAGTCGAAGCGAGAGGAAAGAATTTTTGTTTTTATATATTTCAACCTCACCTTTGCAGTTCGTGAGCAAGTTGTCGCAATGGGCTGGTATGACGATGACCATTTTTTACATAATGGGCCAACTAATACATTTGTTTTTTCTTTGCCTAATGGCGCAATTTATACTAGACCAGAGCTTGAATGTCCACGAATCGGCGTAAGTTACTAAGCGTTGTTGATAATCAGGTATATTGTGTATATCGAACGTATTGAAAATCGGAAACTTTATAGGTATTCCTGCTATTGGTACGATATGCCTGTTGATATCCGTACAGATATAATACTGATTTTACTGAGGAGTCGTGTACCATGCAAAATAATGGCTGGAAAATTATTCGTTATGTCGCTGGAAAACTTCTGCTCAGTATGTGAATATAGAAAGAAATTTGTTCCCTCAATGTTGTTATTCAATTACTATATTATGCATTCGTCTATTTTATTTAGATTCTACAAACGTCAATGTCATATTTTACTGTATTAGCTTCATTTCGATAAAATTTGCTGATATACTTCTGCTTGGTACGTGAAAGAAGAAAATCTTACTTGGAAGAAAATCTATCCTCTCAATATTATTCAGTTACTACATTACGCTTTCATTCGTTGTTTTATTTAGATTCTACAGGCGTCAATGTCATCACATTTTATTGCGTAATTACTTTCAAATTTCCAAAAATCAGTAAATTGACAAAAGTCAACGCACCATTGTAACCATATATTCTTGAGACTAAATAAAGCAAGAAAGTTTAGTACCACTTTTCTTCCGACAAATAGTTAGCAAGATATCGTAAGTTAAATATTGAAAAAGTTATCAGGTTTCCCTCAAATATCTATAAATATAAATAAAATAAAATATAAATATAAATAAAAAAATATTAGACAAATGAAAAAATGTTTTAGACAAAAGTGGTTCAAATTAACTAGTAGAAAAAACAGTAATAAAAAATAAGGATTGCCGTTTAAAAAGCGCAAGTTGACCCTCAATGACCTTGAAAATAGAGGTCAAGGTCAAAGTCAGTGTCATCATAAGGTAGCTCACTTAAATCCCTACAACTTTTATTCAGATATATTTCTTTGAAACTTCAATACTGAAGAGTTATTTGGGGTGGGACATTAAAATGGGACACCCTGTATACAGTATGAGGAAAAAAGATGGAAAACTGTAAAAATCTCGAAAGATATAAATTTTACAGAAAAGCGTTTCAGACAAAAGTTATAAGACTTAAAACGATGTATCTATTGATCTTATCAGGTTGACTTTGAATGGCGTTGCCAAGGTCATGTTAAGGTCAATTTATTTTTTTTTAACAGAAATCCCATTTGTATTATATCATTTCTTTCTACCAATTAATTTGAACAACTTTTGTCTGAAACATTTTTTTATTTACCTGATATGTTTTGAAACACTTCAGGAAAACTTGATAACTTTTTCAGTACTTAACTTACGATATCTCGCTAACTATTTGTCAGAAGAAAAAATGGCACTAAATTTTTTTATTCTGTTTAGTTTTAGGAACATATTGTTACAATAGTTCCCTAACTTTTGTTAACTTATAGACTTTTGAAAATTTCAAAATCATCAAATTAACAAAAGTCAAGGTGCTATTGTAACATATATTACGTATATTTTTGAGATCGAGTAGAATAAAAAGTCTAATAGCATTTTTTCTTCCGACAAATAGTTGGCGACATATCGTATGTTAATATTGAAAAAGTTTCCGAGTTTTTCTTAAATATCTTAAAAAATATTAGGCAAATAAAAGAAATGTTTCAGACAAAAGTTATCAAAAATAATTGATAAAAAAGGATGATATAATAAAAAATGGGAGTTTCTATTAAAAAAAATAAGTTGACCTTGACCTGATCTTAGCAACACCACTCAAGATCAAACTGATAAGATCAGTAAATACATCGTTTTGAGCTTTATAACTTTGGTCTGAAACACTTTTCTGTAAAACTTATATCTTTCGAGATTTATAAGGGTTTCCATCTTTTTCCCTCACCTTGTATACACACATGTTTACACATTATTATATATCACTGATACTAAAACATATGACGAAAATGGAGGGATAAGCTTTGCATAACTGGTTTGATTATATGTAGAATCGGGGTGCAGTGAATGCGCCGCACTCGGGCGGCCAAAGGCCGTCAGTAATGTATTACTAGTATAAAAAGAGATTTATAAGTCGAATGACGGAGATATTTGGAAAGTCTTGGAAACTCTGGTCACTCTATTAAAAAGCTCGTCCAGAATTCTGTGACTGTTTGTAGGAAAATGTCATGAAAAATTTTGCATTAGGGCGGCGATAAATAGTTGCAAACCCGGACGCAAGCAGCCCTTAGTACGGCTCTAAAGAAGACTTAAGAACGTTATCTCCTTTGGCTGTTTTCCTATTAGATATCGGATCGTCGTACATCGGATATCGAATGCAATGTGAATTTTCCATAAAATCATTTTTACGTTTGATTTAAGCTCCAAGGAGCTTGAAAATGAATTTATTGCCACACTATTTTTATGTGATAGAAGAAGTATAAGTTTGTTTATTTATAATTATTGTATTACAAAGAATGTATTGCAAAGATTTATATTCAGTTAGTAACTTGATATTATTTATAACAAATGTATATATAAGGTGCCCCATTTTAATGTACTACCCCCAAAAACTTTTATTTTTGATTGTAGAAAAAAACACTTCAGACAAAAGTTGTTTGGTTTGAAGGGGGACACATGATCACGCGCGGACAAGTCGCAGGTGTCATCGTTTCCAAGACAATTTGAAGGTGACTAATTTCTTAAATGGAACTTGAATTTTTTCAGATTTTTTCAGATAAAAGTTGCAGATCTCGTCGAGACATTTAAAAACACTACCCATAATTGTCTTTTGCATAAGCCGTTCCAAAGATATGAAACTTCAAAGTTTACAAAGCCCATACTGACTCCACCTGTATTCTTCGTGCAAAAAGATTTAATGGTTGTGCTAAATTCTTACTACTCTAAATTTTTATCCACTACCCTATTTTTACCGCTACCCAGGAACAACGACATAGAGGTAGGAGGTTTCTGTTACCTTCGGACTGCTTGATTTACGTGATTGATTTATCCTTGCCTCTCATGTCTACGCAATTTCTTATCGCAAACGTTCAAATATACCTCCAATTTGATCGATACATTGTGTCACGCATAATTGAAAATTATTTTCGACTCTTTGCAATGTACCGTCAGTGATATCTCGGAAAGCGCGTTCAATTCATAATTTCATGTCTGTGAGTTATAGTTTGTGTTGCGTACACTTTTTCTTTAACATAACACTTTGACTGCTCACAGGAAAAAGTCCATAGGCATGAGATCGGAAGATCTTGGTAGCTACTTTTGGATTTGACTACCTATTCCAATCCACCTTCTATGGAATTTTTCGTTGAGGTATGAGACGGTCAAGAGACTTCTGTGGGCAGGAGCACCATCTTGCTGCCACTATATCCTACGACGTATGTGGAGATTTACATCTTCGAGGAGGTTTGGCAACTCGTTTTGCAGGAATTGTAAGTTTCCCTATTTAAATGACCATGGAAATAGTGAAGTCCAATTACATGCGTTCCGATAATGCCACCTTGTTTGGAACGTGATCGAACATATAACAGCTCCGGAGAGCTGGTTAGTGAATTTCGGATCGCAGAGCAATGTCCGCCTGCGACTATGTCGCTCGAGCAATTGGACGACCAACCGATCGTCCCGGCCAACGTCTGAGTTATGTCGTAAGGCTGGCCAGAACCTTGAAGGAGCGCGCAAGTTCAAGCACGCGCAACAACCTACGTTCCCACAAGGGATGGCGGCGAGAGTAAGAGAGAGGAAAGGTCACGTGACGACGCAAAGAGGAAAGCAGTGGAGAACGCAACGGACGCGACAGAAATGCAATAGAAACGCAAGTGGAATAATGCAGAAGGAGCGCAGTAGTGACGCATCTATTTATAAGGCGATGTCGCTCACCAAAGCAAAGTCCCGAAGGACACACGCGTCAGTGACGCCAACGGGGAGCGGCATCCGGAGCAACATCAAAGTACGCTGAGACGAAACGACTTCCGTCTTTTCGGAAGGCCTGCCCTTCCGGATGCAACGACCTACAGCAAGTAGGCCCGAGGACGCGTGGGCAAGGAGTCCTGCTGAGCTCTAGCAAGCGGGAGGCGACCAAGTCGCCCCCGAGAGAAGGTCAGGATCCCATACGGACGCTTGGAGGAGCTCGCAGCTCCTAGGAGGCGGCCTCGTCGCTCCTAAGACGCCCAAAAGCTGCGGGAGCTTGGGGAATAAGGAAGCTCGAAAGCTCCGAGGAGGCGGCTGAGCTTGCTCCTGAATTACGGCAACGCCATGAGCACGGCACAGAAGACGAGATTCGAACCATTAGCCTCAACTCAGCAGGGTGTATCGGTGCCGCCCTCAACTCAGCAGAGTGTGTAGAGCGGTAAGTTCGAATCCGAAATGTGAGAGCACGACCGCTCTAGGAAAGCCTAGACGCATCGGTAACCAGCAGTACGACAAGTTCGCACTAAGAAGTAGCACAGATTTGCCACTGAGAACGGTCCAGCAAATGATATGGCAAAAGACAAAGCGAAGCAAACCACGGCGCGCCCGATTATATAGCTGGGCGGCTGAATCTTGTATGCGGGCAGTGGAATCGCGGGCTGCGCCGCATAGCAGCCGCGGTCGGAACTACCAATCAAGCGCGGGGCGCCGGCGGGAGTCCTGCGCGCTCGCTCGCAAGAAACCGGCGTCCTTCGCCGCTTGCGAGAACGCTCCGGAAGCTAGGCCACCCGCCCCGCAGCGCCGATCCGTTAGCCGACTTTCCGCACGGCAGCCCGAGCCGTACGGAATACACCCCAAACATTAATTGACCACTGATGGGCTGCGTTCGCAAATCTCACCCTACGGATAGAGCCGAGTGAATGGTGGTGGGGGCAGGGTACACCATATATGCGAATGGTTTCCGAACGGCACTGAAACGTATATAATTAAGATTTGGTGGGAAAAAAGTGAAGAGAGCTAGTTTAAATTAGTGCCGGCAGTTCAGCAATAGAAAAATGGCGAATAAAAATATTATTTCATGTGTTATGGCTGTTGGACTAGAATTAATAAAAATTGCTTTGGATACCTTATATCCAGACAGTAGCGATGATGAAGCAGATATGGTGATTGAAAAAGCAAACATTATTGAAATTTGGATTAGAGTTAGCAATCGAAGTTGCTATAAGAGAACAATGCTATGTCAATGAAATTATACCAAGATTTAGTAATGAAGTGTTCCGTCAACATTTTCGTATGACCAGAACATATGAAAATCTCGAACGACGGTTAGCTCCGACGTTGACGCGAATAGAAATGAAAGGAAGACCAACAATATCAGTTAGAACTCAGCTCTTATCAGTCATTTGGCTTCTGGCAACCCCAGATTCTTTTCGGTAAGTAACAATTTCTGTGAATATATATATTAGATTATCTTATTAATAACATGTCTACTAACTATATACTATAGATAAGTTATTATTAGATCTGTTGCAGATCGTTTCAATATGAGAAAATCAATTTTACACAACTCTTTCTGTAGAATTGTGAATGCTTTAAGTCAGAGCTCGGCAAAATGTGCACGCGACGGCCAATTTCCGACTATCTCCGCCCACCGCTATTCCCTTTACCTCGCTGTTCCACGCGCTGCCTACAAGCCGCTCGAGTTTCAGGAGCGTGTTTCCAATAGCTTTCCACGTCACCCATGAAGTACTATTGTTGACGCATTTTTTTTTAAGTGGTATCCCCTGTAATCTACTGATGACTGTAACAACCCGTAACTAATTGAACAGAAGCGAAATAAAATATGTTAAATGAAGAATATTCAATTCGATTTTCGCGTTTTATTAAATAAAAGTCAATTTGGATATTGACGAGCGATAAACGTAAAAT
Source organism: Harpegnathos saltator (assembly GCF_003227715.2). Taxonomy (NCBI): domain Eukaryota; kingdom Metazoa; phylum Arthropoda; class Insecta; order Hymenoptera; family Formicidae; genus Harpegnathos; species Harpegnathos saltator. Next base: position 470,229 of record NW_020230083.1, read on the forward strand.
CGTTAAAGAAAACTTCATTATAAACTACTGATAGAATACTTAAAAAAAAAAAAAAAAAAAAAAAAAAAAAAAACTAAAAAAAAACACGTCAACAATAGTACCTCATGGGTGACGTGAAAACTATTGGAAACACGCTCCTGAGGCTCGAGTGGCTTGTAAGCAACGCGCAGAGCGGCGAGGTAAAGGGAATAGCAGTGGGCGGAGATAGTCGAAAATCGGCCGTCGCGTGCACATTTTGCTGAGCTCTGCTTTAAGTGATACAGCAAGTAATTGTATGGCCAAAAGGAGATAGACTTACTGTTACCAAAAACAGATTTAATGAAATTGTTGTCCTCCCAGATATCATAGGAGCTACTCACGGCTCACACATACCTATCCTTGCTCCACATGTAAATTTATTTCATTTCTATGCTATTTTGATTTTTTTTTTTCTAATAACAGAATTTATCTTATTTTCTTGTTCTTGTCTATTTAGTTTCAATCTGAGTCATATAGAACCAGAAAATGCCAATATGCCCTAACTTTGCAAGCAATTTGTGATGCAGATTTACTCTTTACAGATTGTTTTGTGGGATTTTCAGGTTCTGTAAATGATTGCAGGATATTTAGAAATTCTGATTTATGGATGTCTGTACAAGAGAATCGTACAGATTTCTTCCCAGGAAATGAATATATTATTGCTGATAAAGCTTATCCAGTATTGTCTTGGTGCATTCCACCTTATACAGGCTGTTTGAAAGCTTATCATGCAGACGAAAGTTGGAGATAGATTGGGTGTAGCCGAGAAGAAAAGTATTGTACCATAATGTCAAATTGGCAATAGTTACCGAGTTATTAATTAAAACATGTGAGCCAACGAGCGCGTAGAGAGCAGAGGGCGGCCGCAATAAGCACGTAGACATTTAATACAGACGGAGTCAGCGAGTGGCGGTAGGCGAGCGCGCGCGACGAGGGGCAACGTAAGCGACAAGAGGCGAGCGCGCGTGACGAGGAGCGAGCGAGCGCAAGCGACAAGAGGCGAGCGAGCGCGATGAGGAGCGAGCGAGCGCGAACGACGAGGAGCGAGCGAGCTTTTTCTTTATATTATTATAGCTTATAGCTTATAGCTCATAGCTTAAGGTCATTCTATAATACGTGTCGCAAGTTGTAAGCCGTAAGAACTGACCAATTATGGCCGATTATTTTTATAATAATTGATTATAATTCGCCAATTTTTACGGCTTACAACTTACGACACGTATTGTAGAATGACCTTTCTAGCTCGCTCGCTCTTCGTCGCGCTCGCTCGTCTCTTGTCGCTTGCGTTCGCTCGCTCTTCGTCGTTCGCGCTCGCTCGCTCCTCGTTGCGCGCGCTCGCCTCTTGTCGCTTACGTTGCCCCTCGCCGCGCGCGCTCACATACCGCCACTCGCTGACTCCGCCTATATCAAATGTCTACGTGCTTACTGCGGTCGCCCTCCGCTCTCTACGCTCTCGTTGGCTCACATGTTTTAATTAATAATTAATAATTCGGTAACTATTGCCAATTTGACATTATGGTTCATGACTTTTCTTCTCGGCTACACCCAATCTATCTCCAACTTTCGTCTGCATGATAAGTTTTCAAACACTCGTATAAACACGTTCAACACCTGTATAAACAAAGGAAATTTGTCACAGGTTAATTCCGTCTTTTTATTATTCACACTTGCATTAACTAAACAACTTCTCTGTTATGTTTTTTTTCTAGTTTCATATGTACAGGTTCAAATTAAATTCAACAGAGAATTGTCAAGAATTAAACAAGTAGTGGAAAGGGCATTTGCTTTACTGAAAGGAAGATGCCGAAAATTAAAATATCTGCATATGAGTTTGTCATATTTGATTCCTTATGTGATATTAGCATGTTATGTGTTGCACAATATGTCTTGAAGGATGTAATGATAAAGTGAATGATCTTATTGAAGACGGAAGAGAGCATGAAATAGATAATGAGCAGAATCAAAATCAAAGACCAGTTTATGAAATTAGAGAAGAAATTGCTAACAATGATAATCAAGGTTTAACAAAACATAATTATTTGGCAGCATTAATAACAAATTATAATAAGATGCAAATATAATATTAAGAATACAAGTGTTTAAATATTAATCTAATACTTACTTTGTATTAATTTACTTAGATATTATTTACTCTTATAACAAACTGCTATCATCTCCTTATGGCGTTGCTCCCTCGCTTCTTCCCTGTATTTAGCATCTTCACGTAAAGTAGCAGACCATTCCCCCAGCTCTCTCTGAAGTCACGTTTTTCTTACTTTCTTTTTTCTATCACTGTCATCTTTACTATTTTCCGTGTCACTGTCTTGAGATGTAAAAGTTAATGGTCGCTTCTTCAAACTGGAGGCCAAAGCTACAGGTTGCATACATGGTTCATCACCTAATATTAGGTTGGGGAAAAGATATCCATTATTTTTTCGTTTATTTCAAGGCTTTATTTAACACAGTTAAGATTGTTCGATTTTGGTCAAACAAGCACCGTTTTGTTCTACAATTTATCGCCATTTTAAAGGTAATTTCATGATCCTTCTTTCATAGAAGCCCTGGTCCTTATTTGTAAAAAACTCGACTAAGCGATTTTCACAATCTTCTCTTGAGGTCAATTTCTTACCATCAAGGAAGTTTTGCAATGACAAAGACAGATGGTAATCGCTTGGTGCCAGGTCCGGACTATAAGGTGGATGCATCAAAACTTCCCAACCAAGCTCTCGGAGTTTCTGACGAGTCACTATAGACGTATGTGGCCTGGCATTGTCCTGATAAAAAACAATTCCTCTCCTGACTAATTCTGGCCGCTTCTGGTCGATTGCTAGCTTCAAACGGTCTAATTGTTGACAATAGAGGTCCGAATTTAGTGTTTGGCTATATGAAAGCAGCTCATGGTGGATGATTCCTTTATAGTCCCACCAAACACTCAGCAAAACCTTTCTGGCCGTTAATCCTGGTTTGGCCACCGTTTGAGCCGTTTCGCTGCGCTTTGACCACGATCGTTTTCGCACAATATTGTCGTATGTAATCCATTTCTCATCCCCAGTCACCATCCGTTTCAGAAATGGCTCGATTTCGTTCCGTTTGGTCAAGGCTTCGCAAATTGAAATTCGGTCCATCATGTTTTTTTGCGTCAATTCGTGTGGCACCCAAACATCGACCTTTTTTTTGAATCCAGCTTTATGCAAATGGTTTAAAACTGTTTTGTGGTCGATCTTTAGCTCCTGGGCGATACGACTGCTAACATGCCGGTCTACTTCGATCATTTCCATAATTTTATTGACATTTTCGACGACGGGCCTACCTGTGCGAGATGCATCTTTAACATCAAAATTACTAGAGCGGAATCGACGAAACTAAAATTGCGCATGATTGGCTGTGACAGTATCGGGACCATAAACACCATTCACAATTTCAGCCGCCTTTATTTTCAGCCTGGCTTGCATTTTCGCCTTTATTGAAGCAAAATTATAAAATATACCAAATTTTCTCTTTGTTGACGTACATCTTTTACGTGCTATAACTCACAACTTAATCGACAAATCACAAAACCGTTAAAAAATTTTTTTAGTACGGAATGTCACTTTTCCAACGAGTATAAATATTAACCTATGCGATTAATACATCACGTGATATATACCACTAAAGCCATCTAGCGGAAAAATAATGGATTTTTTTTCCCCAACCTAATATTTCTGCAAATTCATTGAAAAATTTACTAGTCATTGGGCTATTTCCTGATTGCTTATTGTAATCTTTCACTTTCACATATTTCTTGCGCAATTCTTTGAATTTGTTTTCACATTGTATATCAGTGTACAACCATTGACTGTTCTTATTTTGAAGAACAATGGCAACTTTTTTCCACACTTCTGATGACTTGCATTTTCCATTTTTAAAATTATTTTCATATTCCTTCCAAGCATAAATCAATCGCCTTACGGCGTTCTCATCTTTCCAAATGCTATAACATTGCAAAAATAGACATTTCAATTTTCATGATAAATATTTCAGAGTTATGCCATTATCAGAAGCAAAAAAATAGCATGATAAAATTGTATACTATGCTGGTATACTATGCTGGGTTGATGACTGACTACTTGTAGATCCACTATTAGGCTCAAAACTAAAATTCTCAGGTTTATTATTTGTAATTTTTTATTATTTGTAATTTGTACAGACAATAAAAGTTTATTGTCTGTAATTACTTGCAAGTTGAAAAACGTTAGAGACTCCCCCGAAACAGGTATTGTGATTACATTTCCTTCTGTGAAAAGGAAAGCTCTTATAAGTATTTAATTAATGAATTACAAATTAATGTTTATAGAATAAATAAGGCTATACATGCTTCTGCTATGTAAATATATTTAACTTTTCATTTTATATTGCTACTTTTGAAAATGAAAAAGCAGAAAGTATATCAGAAGAAGTCTAAATTAATTACTGTAAAGAAGAATTTGAGCAAAGTAACCACAGAAGAATTCTTAAATTCATTATTTTTAAGAAATGTCATTGGAAAAAAGCAGCAATTACAATTTATCGCTCACTTGTTACATCACATATTAGCAAAGATCCTTGAGAGTCATATATGGGTTGATTATTTTTATCAGTACATAATATACGTTTTCCACGTATTAATTTCACGTTTTCCATTGATGATTACTAGCGTTTACCATTTCATTAATCCCTATATATCTCTATGAACATTCACACGTTATAACGCCACTTGATCTGTTTCTTTTAACTGTATTGTTCAACTAGTGCAATAAGATAAATAAGAAAAAAATAGATTTGTCTCCTAATATTGTACTACCCACACAGCACTGCAATATTGCAGCAATATTGAAGCAATATTATAATATCGTAGCAATATTACAAAATCACAAGATTATTATATAATATCTATTCCAGCAATATTATCACAATATTACAGAGTAATATATCAGATTACAATATCACTGGAATATTACTGCAATGTTACAATGTGACTATCGTATGGCAACATAGTGACAATATTACAACAATATTGCGAGATGGTAAATCTCATTACAATATCACAGGAATATTGCCGCTATATTCCAGTATGATAGACCGCTACGTAATATTTCTGAATATCGCAGTAATAGTTCAATGTGATATATCAATCTACAATATCGCAGAAATATTATAACAATATTGCAAAATGATATATCAGATTACAATATCAGTGAAATATTACTGCAATGTTACAACGTGACTATTATAAACATAAAATATTAAAAATATTGCGAAAAAACTCATTGCAATATCAAGAATATCGCATATTCCAAATATAGACTACTACGTAATATTTCTGAATATCGCAGTAATAGTTCAATGTGATATAATCAATCTACAATATCGCAGAAATATTATAAACAATATTGCAAAATGATATATCAGATTACAATATCACTGGAAATATTACTGCAATGTTACAACGTGACTATTATATGGCAACATAGTGACAATATTACAACATTATTGCGCGATGATAAATCTCATTGCAATATCACAGGAATATTGCCGCTATATTCCAGCATGACAGACCGCCACGTAATATTTCTGATTATCGCCGTAATACTGCAGTGTGAAACAATTTATATACAGGATGTCCCATTTTAATGTCACATCACAAATATCTCAGAAACACTGCGTTAAATAAAAAAATGTTCGAGACAAAAGTTGTTTGGCTTGAAGGAGGACAAGAAAGCGATAGCATTTTGTTTATAAATGGCGCCACTTTTGAGATATTCACTGACAATCAATTTTCATAAACGGAAATCCGAATTTTTTATAATATTTTCTTTTTCTATAAATTAATTTGAACAATTTTTGTCTGAAACATTTTTGTATTTGGTTAATATTTTTTGAGATATTTAAGGAAAACTTGATAACTTTTTCAACATTTAACTTACGATATCTCGCTAACTATTCATCGAAAGAAAACATAGTATTAGACTTTTTTACTTTACTTACTATCAAGAATATATTATTATAATAGTGCCCTAATTTTTGTTAACTTATCGACCTTTGGAAATTTCAAAATTATTAAATTAACAAAAGTTAAGGCACCATTAATATATTCTTGATATTAAATAAAGTAAAAAAGTCTAATACTACTTTTTTTGTCGACGAATAGTTAGCGAGATATCGTAAGATAAATGTTGGAAAAGTTACCAAGTTTTCCTTAAATATCTCAAAAAATATTAAGCAAATAAAAAATGTTTCAGACAAAAGTTGTTCAAATTAATTGGTAGAAAAAGAAGATATAATAAAAAGTTGGGATTTTCATTTATAAAAATTGATGGTCAGTGAATATCTTGAAAGTAGCGCCATCTATTAACAAAATGCTATCGCTGTCTTATGTCAAGTCAAACAACTTTTGTCTGAAACATTTTTTTATTTAACGCAGTGTTTCTAAAGCGTGGTCTACAATGGCCGTAAGCAATAAGAAGACAGCGTGAACAGTAAGAAATGGATTAACCACAGTTGATTATTTTTGTCATAATCGACTGTGATTGGTTTATTTCTTACCGCTTACGCTTACTTCTTACTGCTTACTGCCATTGTAGACCACGCTTGAGATATTTTTACGAGATTTATGTCTAGGACATTAAGTACTTTTGCAATATTGCTGTGATATTTATGCAATATTTCAGTAATTCCTGCAATATTGCAGCAACATTTAAGAAATATTGTAGCAACATTCCTGCACGATTGCAGTAATATTTCGGCAATATTTTGCAATTTTTCTATAGTATTGTGACTATATTTCGTAGGTATTCCTGCAAGATTGTGGCGATATTTCAACAACATTGTGGCAATAGTCCTGTGATATTGTGACAATATTCCTACAACATCATAACAATATTCCCGCAATATTTCTGCGAGACTTATGCCTAGGACATTAAATATTTCTGCAATATTGTTGTCATATTTATGCAATATTTTAGTAATATTCCTGCAACATTTCTGTAATATTCCTGCAATATTGCGGTACTATGTGGGTAGTTCAGCATTGCATCTAAAAAGAACAGATCAGTGTATATCCAGTGAGGAATGATTGATCGAAAAATCATCAAATTCATATCGATTTGCTCAAGCATCGATTTCAGTGATAAATTTTCATTGAATTGACGTCGATGTGAATTTGATGATTTCTCGATTAATCATTCCTCACTGGATATTTTCAGTATACTTGCGCGCATTTCTAACCTAACCGAATTGGATCGAGTCATAAATAAAAACACTATTTAAAAATACCGCCAAATGCATGAAGTTACCCGAATCTACCCTGAAATTTTAGGGTGGAAAATCTGTTACCTGAGGTGCACCTAATAGAGTTTTCGAGCGACTCCACCGTTATCACTTGGGTGTAACACAAATATTTCCGAACGACACAGGGTGCACCAGATGTTCAAACTCGCCTCTTGTGAGAAGGGGATACTATTTTCAGCGCCTGGAGCACCAGCCCGGAAGTAACGAACTAAGGAACGAGTGGTGGGCAGGTTGCCGCCATATTTAAATCATACCGCGCGCGTGTAGTACATACTTATAGATATTAAAATTAAATTTATAAGTTCCTGAACGATATTGTAAAGTTTAAATGTTATTTACGTTACTTAAGACTACGTAAAAAATGTTTCACAAATTTAAAATAGTTTTCATTTGTAATCTTAAGTACAGTAAATAACAGTTAAACTTAACAACATCGCTCAGAAACTTATCACTTTGTTATTAATTTGTGCAAATAATATTATTAGAAAGATTATAATATATATACGTTAATATTATATTATTAAAATATATTATAATGCACATAAAGATATTTATCAATGTATACATTTGTACATTTAATTACATTAAAATAGAACATAATTACATATTATTTTTATTAGTTTTTTGTAGCATAAAAATTAAAATATAACAAAATATATATAACATGTAAATATAATAAGTAAACTATTTGAAAAAGAGTAGTAAAAATAATAATATAATGTTGAATCGTGTTACATGTATTGCTAAATTATAAATTATATATATATATAATGTAATTCACATATAAAAATGCTTTACATAACATTTTCCCATCCCACTTTAAACAGACTACGGACTGTCGGATATAAACATATAAAATATCCGGTGTGGTTAAAAAATGTGATGCAAAGCACATAATTTATGCACAAACGCATCATAACTAATTATAATTCTAGGTTCTTCAGTATCGTCATTTATTTCACTCGGTGAATATAATGATGGAATAGCGTTATTTTTTAAAATTCGTCTTTGAGTATAATTATAAATACTATCATCTGAAAAATGAATAGTGCAAATTCATAACTTACCTAATATTTCCCTTTGTACACCTGTAACACATAAAAAGAGACTATATTTAAAACATATGCATTTATTTACATATATATATATATATATAAATGCGCAAACATATATTAAATAAATTTCAAAATTAATAAAATATACCCGCGTAGCATTTAAGGTCATTATGTCACAAGCATTTATGTCATAATGAAGTCATATGAACATTATATTATGTGAATGTCCGCATTATCACAGACATGATGTCAGTGACATTACTATGAGGTGAAATTCCCAATTGAATAACAGTGATGTCACAGTGATATCATGCCTGTGATAATGCGAACATTCACACGTCATTATAATGTGACTTCATTGTGACATAATGATCTTGAATGCTACAGGGGTATATACGTAAGCATAGTCTGAAATGTTCTCGACCTGACATATACATGGCATTAGAAACTGTCAAACTATTAGGTTGTTCGGAAAGTTCGTTTCAAATTTTTGAAATAAATTAAGAGCGCAATATTTTACATAAAGTGGAACTTTATTGAAGCAAATATGTACCGTTTTGTTCAACGACCTTGGCCCATCTTTCAGGAATCTGCATGATGCCTTTGCTCCAAAATAAAGGTTTCTTATTGGCGAAGAATTTATCAAGATGACTTTTGAGGACTTTCAAACTCGAATTTCTTGTCCCGAAGAAAATTTTTTAAAGAAAGAAATAGATAGTAGTCAGATAGGGCAAGGTCGGGAGAATATGGAGGATGAGGAAGAACGTCCCATTCGAAGTCTAACAGCTTCCTACGGATAGACATTGCGACGTGAGGTCTGGCGTTATCATGATGGAAAATAATTCCACGCCTGTTGGCTAATTCAGGGCGCTTCTGTGCGATGGCAGTCTTCAGTTCGTCCAGTTGAAGACTGTACTTCGCCGCGTTGATGGTTTCGTTTGGTTGAAGAAGCTCATAATATACCACGCCCTTAAAATCCCACCAGATACTCAGAAGAACCTTTTTCGCGTGAAGCCCGGCTTGGCCACTGTTTGCGTAGACGCGTCGCTGGTTCCCCACGACCTCTTGCGGCTAACATAATTATATAGGATCCAACTTTCATCGCCTGTTATGATCCTCTTCAAGAACGGTTCTTTTTGATGCCGTTGAAGCAGCATATCGCAGACGTTCACACGTTCCAGCAACTGCCGTTCATTCATTTCGTGTGGCACCCACACATCCAGTCGACTTGAGAATCCTAGCTTCTTCAGATGGTCATGCACGGTGGAAACAGACTTGTGCAGAGTGTCGGCGAGTTCTCTAACTGTCACTCGAGGATTTTCGTGCACGAGATCCATAAGAAGCGTTTCATCAACCTCCTGAGGCCGGCCTGAGCGAGCTTGATCTTCCATGTTGAAATCGCCAGCTTCGAATCTTCGATACCATTTTCGAACTGTCTGGTGAATGACGCAGGCATCTCCATATACTGAGAACATCTCATTCAGGGTCTGCGAAGCCGTGAAACCACGTTTAAAGCAATATAGCATCACATGACGAAAATGGACTTTTTGGTTCTCCATTTTTCAAACTGATTTCTGACGAAATAGTTGCACTTAGGAAGATCTGCGAAGTTTCCTTAGCGGGCTCATAGATCCGGGAATGTTTGTTGACAAACATAAAATCGTTTAGAGCGCCCTCGTTCTTACTGATTACATAGAAATGTGGAGCGCGCGAAATTTGAAATGAACTTTCCGAACAACCTAATATAATTGTATTGGAAAATGGCATCCCTGATATAAACCCATGTAAAATTTTATTCGATTTGTCAAGTCATTCGAGTAGCAGCACCAGTTGAAAAAGCTTTGTGCAAGATAGATGCCGCATTTGCTAACAATTGACCAAAAACGCATTCGAATGCGTATTTCTCAAGCGTGTTTGGATCATTTTAAGCAAAATAAAATGGATATCAAGCATTGTTTCATAACTGTTGATGAAACTTGGATCCACCACTATACACCAGAGCGAAAAGGACCTTCCGGAATCACACTTTAATGATGGTATTGAATTATTGGAAAAACGTTGGAATAAATGTATTGAAGTTTCAGGAGATTATATTGAAAAATAAACTATTTCACGGCAAAAAAATTTTCTTTTATTGTTAGGCCGAAAATTTTTCAGACTGCCCTTATATATATATATATATATATATATATAAAGAAAAGGAAAGCGAGAAAGAGAGAGAGAGAGAGAGAGAGAGAGAGAGAGAGAGAGGAAGAAAGAACAAAATAAACAAGCATATAGAAATATATATGTACACTTACCAATCAGGTCTGTTCTTTTTATCGCTGCAAGCCATATTTCTGTTCGTTGCACATCTTTTGGAAATTGGTGCTTTGGAATATTTTTATTTGATGTGCAATTGGGCACACAACATTTATGCACCATGTTTCTATAAATGTAGCTAAAATTTTAATTGTATTATAACTATGACTATAACTAATAACTATAATAAATTATATAATAAATTGAAATCTAATATATATTATAATATCTAATATAATAAATAATATATAAACTAATAATATATAATATAATATCTAATATATATAAGGATCTAATTTATATAGGATATATAAAATATTGTAATAACTATATATATGTAATGCAATCACTATTATTCACTAATAATAATTAAACACTATAATAATTAAACACTATAAATCACTTAAACACTATCAATTAAACACTTATACACTTAAACACTATAATTTACTATACAATTAAAAATGAAAAAAAAACACGTTATAATATATTACAGAATATTCACTACATAAACACTAATAGCACTGAAAAATTTGCGTTTAGCGTTAATTGCACTATGCTGTATTGAATTGTTTAACCATTAACGGTCAAGGCAAAACAAGTCAAAATCAACTTATGGGCAAGGGGAAGAGAGAGGAAAAGAGAGGGATCGACTGTGCTGCCGCCTGGAGCACCGACCACTGAACTGAACTTCCGAAGCCAAAAAATACGGGGAGTTTGAACCCCCTGGGGTGCACCTGAGTGCACCTAGGTGGGATTTCCGAACGCAGCCATGCTGGTGCTCCACGCTCACTGCTATTAAGGATTGTTATTAGTCCAATAATGGCAGTTGTGTCGGTTCAGTCTTCCTCTGTTGTTAAATGTTGCTTCATCTGTGAAACAGAATGTGTGTAAAGAAAGATGGGTCCGTCCGATATTTATTTCTAGCCCAGTTGCAAAATTGAAGCCTACGGTTAAAGTCTCCAGCTTAGAGCCACTGTATCAAAGTAATGTGGTAGGGCTGGAGTTTCTCAAATCTCAATACTTGACTTACCGTGCTTTGTGGGATACCATGGTCGTTTTACACCATCCTTGTCGAAATGTGGGAATTTTTATCTACTGTTGCCAGCGTTACGAGAATCTTATTTTCTTGTGGGCCAGTCTTTTTCCTGTTACGTTTTAAATGACCCTGTTGAGCCCGACGAAGTAATGCTTTCATAGTCCTGCGCGTTGGGTGTCGTCTGTCGGAATACCTCGCGGCATACATCCTTTCCGCTGCTTTCATATTATCATTGCACAACCCGACTATTTTTATCATGTCAACTATTTCCTCTGGATTGTAATCCACCATAATTAGTAATGTAATAAGTAATCGAAGCACTGAGCTATAAAATTTTTGCTAAAGTGCTTGTGAATGTTGTACGAATTCTTAGTATGTATTAATCGTAGTAATAGTTCCAAAATAATGTGTTCTTAAATACAAATAGAAATAAATACAATTCCGAAATAATTTTACTAGTTTTCAAGTATTTGTATTTAAGAACACATTATTTCGGAACTATTACTACGATTAGTACATACTACGAATTCGTACAACATTCACAAGCACTTTAGCAAAAATTGTATAGCGCAGTACTTCGATTACTCATTACATTACTACTTATAGCGGATTACAATCCAGAGGAAATGTCGACATGATAAAAATAGTCGGATTATGCCAATATGACAATATGACAATATGAAAGCAGCGGAAAGGATATATGCCGCGAGGTATCCTGATAGACGACACTCAACGCGCAAGACTACGAAAGCATTGCTTCGTCGAGCTCAACAGGGTCATTTAAAATGTAACAGGAAAAAGATTGGCCCACAAAAAAATAAGATTCTGGTGACGTTGGCAGCAATGAAACAAAATCCTCACATCTCGAAAAAGGATGATTCAAAACGAGCGTGCTTTGTGGTATCCCACAAAGCACGGTAAGTCGAATATTGAGAGAGTTAAAGACTTTAACCGTAGGGTTCAATTTTGTAACTGGGCTGGAAATCAATATCAAACGGACCCATTTTTCTTTACGCACGTTCTGTTTACAGAGGAAGTAACATTTAACAACAGAGGAAGACTGAACCGACACAATTGCCATTATTGGTTTAATAACAATCCATAATGGCAGTGGAGTGTGGAGCACCAGCATAGTGGTCAATTAATGTTTGGAGTGACATTATCCGAACCTATGTGTATAATTGGACCTCACTATTTCGAAGGTCATTTAATAGGGAAACTTACTTGCAATTCCTGCAAAACAAGTTGCCAAACGTCCTCGAAGATGTAAATCTCCACATACGCTGTAGAATGTGATGGCAGCGAAATGGTGCTCCTGCCTACAGGAGTCGTTTGACTGTCATACTTCAACGAAAAATTCCATAGAAGGTGGATTGGAATAGGTAGTCAAACCCAAAAGTGGCCAAGATCTCCCGGTTTCACGTCTATGGATTTTTCCTGTGGAGTTATGTCAAAGAAAAAGTGTACGCGATACAATCTACAACTATCGCAAACGTGAAATTACGAATTGAACGCGCTCTCCAAAATATCACTAACAGTACATTGCAAAGAGTCGAAGATAATTTTCAATTACGCATGGTACAATATCGATCAAAATGGAGCTGTGTTTGAATATTTGCGATAAGAAATTGCGTAGACGTGAGAGACAAGGGGACTTACGTAAGTCAAGCACCTCAAAGGTAACAAAAACCTCCTACGTCCACGCCGTTGTTCCTGGGTAACGCTAAAAGTAGGGTAGTGGATAGAAACTTAGAGTAGTAAGAGTTTAACACAACCATTAAATCTTTTTGCACGAACAATGCAGGTGGAGTCAGTCTGGGCTTTGTAAACTTTGAAGTTTCATATCTCTGGAACGGCTTATGCAAAAGATAATTATGGTAGTACTTTTAAATGTCTCGACAAGAACTACAACTTTCATCTGAAGAAAAAAATCAAGTTCCATTTAAGAAATTAGTTACCTTTAAATTTTCTTGAAAACGATGACACCTGCGACACGACTTACGTCATGATCATATATGTCCCTTTTCAAACTAAACAACTTTTGTCTGAAGTATTTTTTTGTACAATCAAAAATAAAAAAGTTTTTGGGGGTGGTACATTAAAATGGGTCATTCTTATACAGGGTGTGCCAAAAGAAGCGGGACGGTCGAATATTTCGCGAAATTTACATCGGATCGAAAAATTGAAAAACACGTGTTCAATATTTTTCAAAAATCTATCGAATGACACCAAATACGACCCCCCACCCCCACCCCCTGGGGGTGGGGCGGGGGGCAACTTTGAAATCTTAAATGGGAACCCCCATTTTTTATTGCAGATTTGGATTCCTCATGAAAAAATAAGTTACTTTTATTCGGGACATTTTGTTCGAATTGTTGATAGATGGCATTGTAATCGCAGAAAAACAAATACAGATCAGAAGTCTGCAAACGGTCAAATTTGTCGGGACATACGCTTCGGAACACAAAATTAGTATTTTTGAAAAGGCTATCTAATGATGCTACAGTAGACCGATAGATGGCGCTCTAATTGCAAAAACAATTCTTTCTCGCAAGTGAAAGTATTTCTACAGCTAATATGAGGTTAACGTCTTTCGTTGATTTTGTATCTGACTTTATTAAAAAACTACGTTTAGCATAACCCAGGAACAACGACGTGGACGTAGTAGTTTTTTGTTCCCTTCGGGGTGCTTGTTTTTAGTGAGTCCCCTTGCCTCTCACTTATCGGGGTGCTTGTTTTTAGTGAATCCCCTTGCCTCTCGCTTATCGGGGTGCTTGTTTTTAGTGAGTCCCCTATAAAATACACTAGGTAATAAAACATTCGAAGAATTATAAATTGACGAACCTCACTTTATTAACGATAAACTGTATTCTTGTAGTAGCTTTCGGCTTCTCTACCAGCCATTATTCAATAAGCAAATTAAAAATAAACCTGTCGAAAACTAATCTATTGAAGTAGCAAGTAGCAATCATGAGAGGCAAGGGGACTCACTAAAAACAAGCACCCCGATAAGTGAGAGGCAAGGGGACTCACTAAAAACAAGCACCCCGATAAGCGAGAGGCAAGGGGACTCACTAAAAACAAGCACCCTGATAAGTGAGAGGCAAGGGGACTCACTAAAAACAAGCACCCCGAAGGGAACAAAAAACTACTACGTCCACGTCGTTGTTCCTGGGTTATGCTAAACGTAGTTTTTTAATAATAAAGTCAGATACAAAATCAACGAAAGACGTTAACCTCATATTAGCTGTAGAAATACTTTCACTTGCGAGAAAGAATTGTTTTTGCAATTAGAGCGCCATCTATCGGTCTACTGTAGCATCATTAGATAGCCTTTTCAAAAATACTAATTTTGTGTTCCGAAGCGTATGTCCCGACAAATTTGACCGTTTGCAGACTTCTGATCTGTATTTGTTTTTCTGTGATTACAGTGCCATCTATCAACAATTCGAAAAAAATGTCCCGAATAAAAGTAACTTATTTTTTCATGAGGAATCCAAATCTGCAATAAAAAATGGGGGTTCCCATTTAAGATTTCAAAGTTGCCCCCCGCCCCACCCCCAGGGGGTGGGGGTGGGGGGTCGTATTTGGTGTCATTCGATAGATTTTTGAAAAATATTGAACACGTGTTTTTCAATTTTTCGATCCGATGTAAATTTCGCGAAATATTCGACCGTCCCGCTTCTTTTGGCACACCCTGTATAAGAGTGTTTCATTTTAAGTGATATGATCGATTATCTCGGGAATCGATAATTCTATTGAATAATTTTTCCAATGAAAGTTGCATGGCTTGAAGTGGGATACATGATGGAAATATGAACTTGACATTGAATGACCTTGTCAAAATCAGGTCAAGGTCATTAACGTTTTTTTGAATAGAAACCCCTATTTTTTAACACATATTTTTGTAGCTTATCTCGAGAGCTTTCCAAATCACTATAATAAAGTTACGTTTCATTGTACCTTCTGGGTACTTTTCGGGGAGTTATGAGGCTTGAAAGATAAGGCAAGATCGATTATTGATCCGGCCAACTGAGGCAAGACCGATCACTGATCGAGTTAACTAAGGTAAAACTTATCAACGGCTAACGACATATTCGAATTGGTCTTAAAGTAGTTCAGTATTAATGCATACTGTGCAGTGAGAATCAATATTGATCAATACATAAGTATTGATATACGTAAGTACTGATGAATACTGAGTATTGATGAATATTGAAGTATTACATATTAATATTATGAATACTAAGGTCTTGATGGAGGTTAAGTGTTGATGAATACTAAAAGGTTGACCAATTTTCGGCAATAAATTATCTATGCCATAATTCTTTTGAGCAGTGTATATACCAGGTGTACCAGGTATATATTAGGTTGTCCGGAAAGTTCGTTTCAAATTTCGCGCGCTCCACATTTCTATGTAATCAGTAAGAACGAGGGCGCTCTAAACGATTTTATGTTTGTCAACAAACATTCCCGGATCTATGAGCCCGCTAAGGAAACTTCGCAGATCTTCCTAAGTGCAACTATTTCGTCAGAAATCAGTTTGAAAAATGGAGAACCAAAAAATCCATTTTCCTCATGTGATGCTATATTGCTTTAAACGTGGCTTCACGGCTTCGCAGACCCTGAATGAGATGTTCTCAGTATATGGAGATGCCTGCGTCACTCACCAGACAGTTCGAAAATGGTATCGAAGATTCGAAGCTGGTGATTTCAACATGGAAGATCAAGCTCGTTCAGGCCGGCCTCAGGAGGTTGATGAAACGCTTCTTATGGATCTCGTGCACGAAAATCCTCGAGTGACAGTTAGAGAACTCGCCGACACTCTGCACAAGTCTGTTTCCACCGTGCATGACCATCTGAAGAAGCTAGGATTCTCAAGTCGACTGGATATGTAGGTGCCACACGAAATGAATGAATGGCAGTTGCTGGAACGTGTGAACGTCTGCGATATGCTGCTTCAACGGCATCAAAAAGAACCGTTCTTGAAGAGGATCATAACAGGCGATGAAAGTTGGATCCTATACAATTATGTTAGCCGCAAGAGGTCGTGGGGAACCAGCGACGCGTCTACGCAAACAGTGGCCAAGCCGGGCTTCACGCGAAAAAGGTTCTTCTGAGTATCTGGTGGGATTTTAAGGGCGTGGTATATTATGAGCTTCTTCAACCAAACGAAACAATCAACGCGGCGAAGTACAGCCTTCAACTGGACGAACTGAAGACTGCCATCGCACAGAAGTGCCCTGAATTGGCCAACAGGCGTGGAATTGTTTTCCATCATGATAACGCCAGACCTCAATGTCTATCCGTAGGAAGCTGTTAGACTTCGAATGGGACGTTCTTTCTTATCCTCCATATTCTCCCGATCTTGCCCCATCTGATTACTATCTATTTCTTTCTTTAAAAACTTTTCTTCGGGACAAGAAATTCGAGTCTTTGAAAGTCCTCAAAAGTCATCTTGATAAATTCTTCGCCAATAAGAAACCTTTATTTTGGAGCAAAGGCATCATGCAGCTTCCTGAAAGATGGGCCAAGGTCGTTGAACAAAACGGTACATATTTGTTTTAATAAAGTTCCTCTTTGTGTAAAATATTGCGTTCTTAATTTATTTCAAAAATTTGAAACGAACTTTCCGAACAACCTAATATATACCTGGTACACCTGGTATATATACAGGGTCATCAAAAAGTATCGGACCCCCTAATATCTTCGGTTAGAATGCATTTTGGAAAAAATGTCCAATAGCAAAGTTATATGGTTTCAAGCGGGGAGTAATATCATGACCTTAACTTTGACCTTGACCATGTTCTTCAATGTCATTTCAAGGTCAATCTTATTTTTTTAAATAGAAGCCCCAACATTTTATTGCATATTCTTATAGCTTATCTCGAGAGCTTTCCAAAACACTATAACAAAACATTTTTTTATTAAGTACTTTTTGAGTTATAAAGGTTTGAAGTTAACAATTTGTTAAGTGGTGTGTGATTCCGACCAGTTAAGGCAAGAGTGGTGTGTGATTCCGACCAGTTAAGGCAAGAGTGGTGTGTGATTCCGACCAGTTAAGGCAAGAGTGGTGTGTGATTCCGGCCAATTAAGGCAAGAGTGGTGTGTGATTCCGACCAGTTAAGGCGAATTTCATTCCAATCGGTCAGCTTGGGCAAAATATTCAATTGTACCAAACAATTCACAACAAATGTTCAAATTGTTGCCCTTCAACAGAAAATTTCAAAGCATCGTAATTCCAAAAGCAAGCATTTCAGTTGAAAGTATCCTGCAAAGCTCGTTTGTAAGCCTATTTTAAAAACATGAATGAATATTCATTTGAAGAATTGGCGGATATCCATCTGATGTATGGCCGTGCTGGTGGAAATGGACGGTTAGCCTTTAGCCTTTCGAATGTACGAAGAAGAAATTTTTCCAGACCGCCGAACTCTAAATCATCAAATGTTCGCAGCAGTTGATCGCCGACTACGAGAAACTTGGCAATTCAAGCCGATAACAGCCAACTATGGTGCTTCAAGAACTGTTCGAACAACTGATGTTGAAAAAAGCAGTTTAGATCGAGTTGACAACAATCCCAGCATCAGTACAAGAAAAATTGCAGCAGCAGAACATGTATCTCACATTACCATATAGAGAGTTCTGCATGAACAGCTATTTTATCCATATTATTTGCAGAGACTCTCCGCAGCAGAGCAGATTTTCCAGCAAGATTGGTGTTTTCCCCATGGTTTTTACAGCAGTATATGGACCCAGTTTTTGATTATTCTTTACTTTTTACGGATAAAGTTGGTTTTAACAGGGATGGAATTAATTTTCACAACAATCACTTCTGAGCAGAAGAAAATCCTCACGGTATCGTGCAATCTCGACATCAGCAACAATTTAGCCTGAATGTTTGGGCAGAGATTATCGGCGATCACTTGATTGGGTCATATTTTTTACCAGCAAGATTAAATGGTGAAGCTTATCGTGATTTTCTAGCAAATCAGCTTCCAACTTTTGCGGAAAAATAGTATTGAAGCTCAATACTTATTATTGAGGTTCTAATATTTAGTAGTTAGTTTGTAATACTGAGAGAGTTTGTAATATTGAGAGTCAGTATTAGTCAATAAGTAAAGTATTAAAGAAATTCAGTATTAATAAATACTGAGCATTGAGAATCAGTATTGATCAATACATAAGTATTAATATACGTAAGTATTGACGAATACTGAGTATTGACAGTAAGTATTGATGAATATTGGAGTATTACATATTAATATTTATGAATACTGATCTTGATGGAGGTTAAGTATTGATGAATACTAAGTATTGACAGCATTTGTGATATATTAAACCACATATCGCATACAAATTTTTGTTACTCCTAAAAGTACACTGTGCATGTAATCAGGAACGAATGAATTTATAACATTGAAAACCGGTATCTTCATTAATATAGTGGGTCTTTTGACATCGCGCACATGCGCATTTGCTTCGTTAGCCTCTTCGTAATCGGTGCTGTAATGTAGAATGCGGCACACTTACATCACCACAGTAGACTCGGTTATAACTTCTTCCACATGGCACTCTTTTCAAACAAAATGAACAGCCATATTCTTCATTAAATTGTTTAACGTTTTGTAAACGTGCTCTAGCTACCGAATCGACGGATGTAATAAGCGTATGCACTTTTATGTTTATTGTTTCTGGATGTTGTGGTGTGATGCATCTTATACCCTGATTATGAAGAACAATTAACTCTTCCATAAAAGGTTTCATGAAAAGGTCTATAACTGGCCTATCAGATCCATACCACACGCCACACATTTTCTTATATTTTCCCTTCTAAGACGATACGGCAATTCATTTATCATAACCTGAATAGACCACGTCGACGTTTTAACAGTTCTGAAAATATCTAATATGTGACCAACATAAAGGAAGAGGCTAAAATTATTAATGCGGCAATCACTGTTGACGAAATACAAGATTCCACCAACGAAGATTACATCAATAAGATGGTATTTCAAGAAGTATAGACACCAGCAACCGATAATCGTATGAAGGTTTGTTCTATTGTGAACTAGTTTTAGGTAATACGATATATATAAGCTTTATCGAATATGTTGATGTAGAATGTGTTTTATGTATTATAAATGCAAAATTTATATTATTACAGGAAGAAAACATATTCATGAGATATAAACAGTTTATCTAAAGCCGGAAATTCTTGAGAAATGCCACCATGCCAGTATTGCCAAATTGACTGGAGATCTTACTTCAGCATTATTTTCCTGAAAAGAACTTGCTACGTCATCTTTAACGGGTAAAGTGGCAAATGTTCATAGAAACAAAAATACGGCAAGATATAAAGGACAACTCAGTCCTCGAAGAGTTAATGCCATTAAGAGAAACAATGTACAATATTATTGAAAATGAGTTTTAATATAAGATAAGGTTATTCTGTATATGCCCAGTAAACAATTTGGTAGCAAATTGTCGCCAAATTGGCACCAAATTCGTACAGAGTTTGTTGACAAATCCGGTGCCATCTGTGTCCTCAATAGGATCGGAATTTGCTAGCAAAGCTTGTATACATACACTGGTGCCAAATTGGGGCTAAATAATGAGCAAGGTTTGCTGACAAAACTCTACAGAAATTAGCGCCAAATAATGAGCAAGGCTGGCTGACAAGTGGTGGGGGTATATCTCCCCCGCAGGAACAAGGCTGGTCTCGGCGAACTGCACCACGTTATGGGGATCCTTGACGAAGTCGGGGATGTGGTGTATCAGTGTCACCCCCCACCCGTCGTGGTTGCCGGGGACTTCAACGCTCACTCCGTGGAGTGGAGTGGCGGTCCCCGGCAGGGGGATCCCCGAAGGGCGACGCCGTGATCGGCTGGGCGGCGGGATTCGGCCTCCTGTTAATGAACAGGGGGTCAGCCAGCACCTGTGTGCGGCCGAACGGGGAGTCGGTCATTGATCTGATCTGGGCCTCCTCGTCGGCCGACCGGATTTTCCGGGAGTGGGCGCTGGTGACCGAGGGTGAGACGTTATCTGATCACAGATACATAGTCTGGGCCCTCGGTCCCGCCGACCCTCCGCAGGTGTTGGAACGCCGCCTAGGGGGAGGGAGGCGAGACTCTCTTCCCCGCAGATGAGCCCTCAGTCCGCTGAATGCGGACGTATTCCAGGCGGCCATCCTCGTGGCCACCTGGCACTTGGACGAGGTGCCAGTTGAGTGGGACACTAGCCCCCAGGAGGGGGCTAGGCAGTTAGTGGGCATCATGACGGCAGTGTGCGACGTCGCGATGCCCCAGTCCCACCCCCGTCGACGCCGGGCTGTCTACTGGTGAACGGAGGCTATCGCCAAGTTGCGCGGGGCCTGCGTCTGCGCTAGATGGGAGTTCACCCAGGCCCGGCAGCGCGAAGGGGATGCCGCGAGGAAAAAGGAGGGCTATCGCCAGGCGAGAGAAGCTTTCAAGGCCGCCATAGCCGAGGCGAAGGATAGAGCCTGGGAGCGGCTGACGAGCTCCCTGGACGACGACCCGTGGGGATGCCTGTACAAGCGGACGGTCGGTAAGATCCGTCCGTGGGCACCCCCACGGAGTCGATGGACCCCCAGGACCTCGAGAGGCTCCTCGACACCCTCTTTCCGAGGGTGGAAAGGGGCCCTCCCCAGATCCCCTCCTCGGAGGGAGGGGATTGGGTCGAGGAACTGGAGGTTGATCCGGGGGAGTTCGTCAGGACCAGGAAAAAGCTAGGGGCCAAGGGCAAAGCCCCGAGCCCCGACGGCATTCCTGGCTGGGCCTGGGCTCTCGCCCTCGGCGAGGGGAACATGGCCGCAGCCATGAGAGAGGTGATCAACGTGTGCCTCAGGGAAGGGGTCTTCCCCCCAGAGGAGAGGAGAGCCAAACTGGTCCTCCTCCCAAAGGCGAGCAAGACACCCGGTGGGCCGCCGGCCTACAGGCCGATCTGCCTGCTGGACGAGGCGGGCAAGTTGGTCGAACGCATAATTGCCGATCGCCTCGTCCAGCACCTGTCCTCAGAGGGGCCGGACCTCCACGACAGACAATACGGGTTCAGGCCCGGATGGTCGACGCAGGACGCGATACAGCACGTCCGGGACCTGATCCGTGCCATCGTGGGGGGAGGGGGCGGGGTGTTGGTGGTTACTGGACATAACGGACACCTTCAACTTCTTGCCCTGGCCGGAGATTGGGCGAGCTCTCGAGCACCATCGGGTGCCCGCTTATCTCCGGCGCATCCTGGCGGCGTACTTTAGGGACAGGGACCTCGCCATCTCCAAGAAGGGCGGAGTCCAAGGCCGGTGGAGCATGGAACGCGGTGTCCCGCAAAGGTCGGTGTTGGGCCCTCTGTTATGGGACATCGCGTCCGACAGGATGTTGCGCACGCCCCTCCCCCTCGGCTGCCACGTCATCTGTTGCGCGGATGACACACTAGTGGTGGCCGAGGGGAGGGACTGGGGGGAAGCCCGCCTCCAGGCGGAGGTCGCGCTGGTGGTGGGAACCATCGAAGACCTGGGTCTGAAGGTGGCGCCCCAGAAAACGGAGGCTGTCTTTTTCCACAACGGTCGCCGTGGGGCGCCATCAGAGACCTGGGTCTCGGTGGGCGGAGTCCGCGTCCAGGTCGGGCCCAAGATAAAATATCTGGGCCTGATCTTGGACAGCCGATGGGATTTCAGGGCCCACTTCAGGGACCTGGTTCCCCGGGTGAGGAAAGCGGATGTGGCATTAGCCAGACCCAAGGGGACCCGTGCTGGAACGCTCGCCGCCTGTACGTCGGAATGGTTCTCTCGATCGCCCTCTACGGGGCGCCTATATGGACGACCCGGCTGATGACCACCGTCCAAGGCAGAAACCTAATGCGTCAAGCGCTGAGGGCGGTGGTCGTGGGGGCGATACGGGGGTTCCGCTCTATGTGGTACATGGCGGCGACGACCTTGGCCGGTTCCTCCACTGTGGAGCTTCTAGCTGAAGAGCGTAGTGTTCTCTATTGGAGAATACGGGAGCTCCGCGAGGGAGTGAGGCGACGACGGCCAGGGAATTGGCGGTCCTGAAGTCCAAGGCGGTCGCCCGGACTCTTGAGCGATGGGCTGACGCTATGTTAGACCCACGAGTGTTCGGGCGGCTGACGACGGAGGCTGTCCGTCCCTGCCTGGCGGAGATGCTGGGCAGGAGGGGGCGCGGGCTAACATATCATCTGGTGCAGGTGATGTCCGGGCATGGGTGCTTCGGACATTACTTGCACCGGATTCAGAAGAAACCTACCGGGTGCCACCACTGTCCGGCGCGGGATGACACCGTGCACCGTACGCTGGCCGAATGCGAGGCATGCGGCCAGCAGCGCGGTGTCCTCGCCCAGGCAATGGGCTGCGGGTAGAGAGGAGGTGTGGGGAGAGGCGGCTTCCCTCTGTCGCGACGTAATGTCGCGGAAGGAGGCCGCCGAATGGGAGCGTCGTCCCGGAGACCGCCGCAGGCAGCGGTGGGGAGGGCGGCGCTCCCCAACGATGCGCAGCGGGCTCGAGGGGGCGCCTGCAGAGGAGGAGAATAGGCCAGCTCCGGCTCGCCGGAGGCCTCCTCGGCCGCCTCGGGCCCGCCTTCAGAAGCGTGGGGGGAGGAGGTGACGGGTTCGGATAAGGTAAGCGAAGGGAGAGTGGAAGCCTGGTTGGGGCTGGGCTCCACTCCCCGGCCCCCCTCCCTCTCTTCTCTGAGGGGTTAGGGGGAGCGGAGGGGGTGCGGAGGTAGGGTGGATGCCCCTACCTCCAAGTGAACACCAGAAGGCCAACCCGGCCGGGAAACCAGTCGGAGGATCGCATCCTGGACACCCTCTGTGGGACAGGGTGCGATACTCGAGGCGAGGGGCTCCTGGAGAGCCCTGGGGCCGGGGTGTCGGGGAGGGAATACGGGAGTAGTTCCCCTGACTCCTCCCACCACGGTCCGAATGGTAAACATCCCGGGTTTTAGTCAGTAGGAGTCTGACATAACCCCCGATCCCCCCAAAGGGTCGGAGGTATCCATGATGGATTTCCCTTGCGTTAACAAAAAAAAGGCTAGCTGACAAAACTCCACAGCAAATTGACACAAAATTCCCAGCAAGGCTTGCGGACAAAGCATCACACCAAATACCGAGCAAAGTTTGACGATAAAACCCTACAGCAAATTGATGCCAAATACCGAGCAAATCTTGGCGACAAAACCTTGCAACAAATTGACGTCAAATACCGAGCAAAGCTTAGTGACAAAATTCCACAGCAAATTGGCGCCAAATAATTCTGCCGTATTCATTTATTACGTCCCTCTCACTTCAACTAAGTAGGTTAGGTTCAAGTAAAGCGAGGAGTATAGACTTTGGCCAAGTATATAATGCACAATGCAAAAGCAAATGAATTTATTAGAATCATTCATTGTTTATATACAGCTGGAAATGACGACTTCTAATAATGCATTTGCCTGTCAATTATACATTATGCACGAACCCGTATTCCCCACTTAATTATTAAGTAAAATCAAATATATTAATAAATTTTTATTAATATTTTACAAATTTATTTAATGATTTATTTATTGTTATATTTAATTATTTATTATTATTATTGTAAAAATATTTTTAAATTTGTTACAATGTCGAAAATACACTAAAATATAAAGTTAATATTACATTTGTCGTACGACAATCTTTTCGAATACGTTGATTGGTTAACAAACAGAATATTTATAGGATTGCTCCGCGTACGCCAATTAATGTATCTGAAAAGCTTGTCATACGACACATGTAATATTAGCCTAAGTTGGCACTAAAAAGTGCCGATTCAGATATTGGCATTCAAAAATGCCTTTTATTGCACTGAGGTGTTCCCGTTATGTTTAATTATAAATAAAAAAGGACTATACAAAAGTAAATGTTTTTATAAAAATTATTTTATTTAAAAAATATAAAAATTATTTTATTTAAAAAATATAAAAACGTTAGAATAAATTATTAATATGTAAACTTTCATTTTCTACAAAGGAAATGATATCATGTAATTAGGCCAAATAAAAAAATATAATTATATAGTAGTAATGCTATTATTAAAAATTTGCACAAAAAACACTTGGCGTGCCCCCTAACATACTAAGTTACATTACTGAATTACTCATTACTGACAAGGGGAGGACGAATCGACCGATAAACGGTTTGGAACGAAACTTACGGAGTTAATAGTACTTAACTACTAATAACTCATGGTAATAGCATACGACGCAATACCTCTTCGTTTTTAAGAAAAAACTGTCTAAAAGAAAGAGCCAACAAAGTGTACGAGTTAGTAAGAAAGGTATTCAATGAAGCAGCGTAGCGCAGCAGCGAAGGTAACGGACACCGGGCTGACGGCTGAGATTCGATCCCTGCTGTATGGTTTTTTTTATTCTGTAAACATAAAAATGAAACAGAAAACATTAATAAGTAATAAAACTGTATTTCTTAAATATATTAGTGTTTGTTAAATATATTATTAATGATTTAAATTGCAAAAAAAATTTAAATCTTATCTATAAAATATATAGTGTATGAGAAAATTTTTATATAATAATTGCAATGGAAATAGGAATAAGAATATTGTTATGAAATATATAGGAGTGCTATTAACCCTTTGCGGTCGATGCCGCCACTATGGCGGAATTCGCAAGTCGTCGTAGAAATCGGTGCCGCCTGGCGTGCGGCACGGCAAACGAGACTAGCGATAATGAAAGAAAACTCCCGATGCTTCAAATTCAAGATTCAAATGTTTAGATCAACTTACAGATATCAATGTTTATCGTTCTCTTCGAAATCGACCCACCGCAAAGGGTTAAACTAGTATGAGATAATTTTTCGTAATCTTATATCGTATATACAAAATATTTGTTTCTGTTACAACTCTCTATGTTGTGTTGAAGTTGTGTTGTGTCTTTATCTCTTCTGACAATCCCCCTCCAAAAACTTCCTTTGTGTCATTCTAAACGATCGTTAAGAATGACGAAATGATTCGAGCATCGGAACAATCGTCAGTAGACCAAGCAGCAGTGTGCGTTTACTAATGATACAGAGCAGTTCGGTGATCATATTTAAATTACATATATCATAACAATGTCAGAGAATCCTTCAACAAGCAAAATAGTTGATGTAGAATCGCTAGAAGAAAGATCTTATGAAAATGAAGATTTTAAAGGTGAATTCACTAATGCTCTCGTATATGCGAATTCTATTTACGAGAATAATGAATTATTGTCGAAAAATCCTCCAGCGAAAATATAATATATTTTTACTCCTATTTCTATTGCAATTATTATATAAAAATTTTTTCATACACTATATATTTTACAGATAAGATTTACGGCTTTTTTGCAATTTAAATCATTAATATATTTAACAAACACTAATACATTTAAGAAATGCAGTTTTATTACTTATTAATGTTTTCTGTTTCATTTTTATGCTTACAGAATAAAAAAGAAACCATACAGCAGGGTTCGAACCTCAGCCGTCAGCCCGGTAGTCCGTTACCTTCGCTGCTGCGCTACGCTGCTTCATTGAATACCCTTCTTACTAACTCGTACACTTTGTTGGCTCTTTTCTTTAGACCGTTTTTTCTTGAAAACGAAGAGGTATTGCGTCGTATGCTATTATCATGAGTTATTAGTAGTCAAGTACTATTAACTCCATAAGTTTCGTTCCAAACCGTTTCCCAGTCCATGCGTCCTCCCCTTGTGAGTTACATTATTTATTGAACTTGGGCACGCCAAGTGTTTTTATGCGAATTTTTAATAATAGCATTTACTACTATACAGGGTGGGGTTATAAGTTTACAACCCAAAATGTGAAGGTAGATTGGGTTAAGATAAACATAAAAGTCCCATACCGTTTTGCGAGGTTCGCAATAATTATCGAGTTATTAATGACAAAAATTTGAGGAATGGGAGCGCGCCGGCATAGATGATTGGAGAAGCGTGGCAGCTACTCAGGCCACAGCGCGGCCCACTCGACCTAGCAACTGTTGGCGACGTGCGGCGAGACGTAGGTACGGCGAGATGAAACAACGAATAGCAACGCATTGTCTTTCCCTTCGCCGCGCACCGGCAACAGTAACTGAATCAACTGGGCCGCGCTGCGACCTAAGCAGCTACAACGCTTCTCCAATCATTTATACCAACGCGCTCCCACTCCTCAGACTTCTGTCATTAATAACTCGATAATTATTGCGAATCTCGCAAAACGGTATGGGACTTTTATGTTTGTTTTAACCCAATCTACTTTCACACTTCGGGTTGTAAACTTATAACCTCCCACCTTATATAATTATATTTTTTATTTGGTCTAATTACACGATATCATTCCTTTTGTAGAAAATAAAAATTTACATATTAATATTTTATTCTAACGTTTTTAGAATTTTTATATTTTTTAAATAAAATATTTTTTTATGAAAACATTTACTTTTGTGCAGTTCTTTTTTATTTATAAAAACATTTACTTTTGTACAGTTCCTTTTTATTTTTATTTTTTTTTACTTGGTCTAATATACCACTTCATGATACCACTTGTTTTGTAGAAAATAGAAATTTATATATTAATACTTAATGTTAATGTTCTTAGATTTATTTTATAAATAAAATATATTTTATAAATATTACTTACAGAGGTATTAGCTTTTGTACAATTTGTGACGTGGCCGCCGCAGGGCGCCCGTCACAAGGAGGCCGGACTTCGGTTACGATGCGGGGGGCGGAAAATATCGCGCGGTTCTTGGGAGGTTGGAATAACTCCCCGAATGGTCATCAATTGAGACTAATTAGTGATAAGAGCGTGCAGGTGCGACGGTCCGGCGTCCCCAGATTTTGTGCCCCCTGGACCTCCCGAGCCGACCCCCACCCCCGGACAAGAGGAGCAGGAGGACTTGACCGGACGTCGCTCATCGCCGGCGCGGCACGATCAGGTGATTGCTCTCAATTATCGTCTCGCTTTAGTAAGTTCCGTCGTCCCGACCGATATTATCGCTGCCGTATTTGTTGCCTACAGGCCAAGAGGACAACACGGAAACAGCGAGCAAACATACCGTTGATGACGCTCCCGACGCATGGCCCTCTATCCGAAAAACAGCGGCTAGACAGCTGAAGACAATGCTCGGGACAAAGACCGAGGAAAAGGAGAGAGAAAGGGCGAGAGAGCCAGAGCGAGATGGAGCATCCGTTCTGCGGATCAACAACGGGGATCCGCGGAAGGATTGCTGTACCGCCGGGATAGGCGAGGGATGAAGAAAGAGGGAGCCCTCCCCAGAAACAACGAAAAGAATGGGAGTAGAGCCGTTTTCAGTGGATCGCGAAAAGATTAGATTCGCTTTTGCCACGAAGAGAGACAGTTTTTTCGTTTTGAGCTCCGCTATCGACATAGACCGCGCTCTCGCCCAACTCATAGAAAATCTACCGAATTTAAAATCTCGAGCGAGAATTAGCGGGGTGCACCGTGCAATGCACTGCCGTGCCTTGCAGTGCACTATTATACCGAACGGAGAACTACCAGAGGAGGGACAACCGCTGACCTCACGACCGGCCCGTCGAACAGGGGAATACCGTCAAGGACCACGCCGCCGGGAAGTTCCCGATTCATGTAAGACCGACGACCTGCTACTTTTTCGGTGTCCCGTACGTCTAGGCTTCCGTATAAGGATCCTATATCGTATAAGAGTTTCATGGCGAAGAGCGGTATCGATAGACCGGAAACGCGTGCGGAGAATTGTATAGATCCGCGGGGTTTCGGAACGTACCAGTAGAATAGCTAGGCGGGTTCTAACCCAGGAGTGCTGAGGGGGGGACGCGGCGAACTCAGGGCGCGGGGTATGACGTCACGCGGGGAAGCGGGGAACTTAGGGCGCAGAGAAGAGGAACTCATGGTGGGACGTCACGCAAGATGGCGACCGTGACGTCACGAGAAAAAAATGTACTCGGATGTAGGTAGACTCGAACTCGGGCCCTCGCGGTTACTATCCAATGCTCCAAAGCTCCAAAGCTCCTGGACCACCGTCGCCTGTTGCTAGTAGACGTCTAATAAAAGTTCTTACAGTGGATATGATGACGTCACGAGAGGAAAAATAAGTCGAAACTAGGTCAGACTTTGGCCCTTCGTTTACTACATGAAACTGAACTGAAACTACATGAAGCTGAAAAGTCTTTGGCCTGACATATAGATGGCGCCACAAACTAAAAATCCTTATATTTCCTATAGAGTACCAACCTTAACTTAGATGCTATAAAAATTTCATGATATTTCGTTGACTCGTGTACAAGTTATAGCTTTCGAAGTGACGTTACCTCTGAATTTATCTTTACTATGGAAAAAAGTGAATTTCGTGTTTTGATTAAACATTGCTTCCTGATGGGAAAAAACACTGTTGAAGCAAAGGCATGGCTTGATAAATGTTACGGCACATCTGCTCCACCGAATTCAACCATCAAATATTAGTTTGCTGAGTTTCGTCGTAACCGTACGAGCACAAATGATGCACCACGTTCAGGAAGGCCAAATGAGGCAGTTACTCCAGAAAACATCCAGAAAATCAGTGAAATCGTGTTGAATGACCGCAAAATGAAATTGAGTGAGCTAGCTAACATCATAGGCATCTCAAAGGAACGCGTTGGTCATATCATTCATGAATATTTACACATGAAAAAGCTTTGCTCGCGTTGGGTGCCGCGTTTTTTAACAATTGAGCAAACAGCGGAACGTGTTCGACTTTCAAAGAAAAATCTGGCCCTGTTTAACCGCAATAAGAAGGAGTTTTTGCGTCGATTTGTCACAATGGATGAAACATGGATCCATCACTACACACCGGAGTCCAATCGGCAGTCAGCGGAGTGGTTATTGCCTGGTGAAAGCCGTCCGAAGCGCCCGAAGACACAACAATCAGCCGGCAAGGTTTTGGCCAGTATTTTTTGGGATACGCATAACATAATATTCATTGATTATCTTGAACATGGTAAAACTATCAATAAAGAATATTACTGTACATTACTGGATCGATTGGACGACGAGGTTCAAGGTCAAACGGCCACATTTGGCAAAGAAAAAAATTTTGTTTCACCAAGACAATGCTCCAGCTCACTCGGCTCGCGATACGACCGATAAATTAAAGAAATTGCGCTATGAACTGGTCCCGCATCCCCCGTATTCTCCAGACCTGGCCCCCAGCGACTATTTCCTTTTTCCCCGACTGAAGCAGTGGCTCGCTGGTAAAAGATTTTACTCGAATGAGGAGGTCAAGTTGGAAACAAATGCCTATTTTGAGGGACTTGACACCGAGCACTATAAGACCGGCATCGAAATGTTAGCGGACCGTTACACTAAGTGCATTACTCTAATGGAGATTATGTCGAGGAATAAAACACTTTTTTCATTAAAAAAATCGTTTTTTCATTGTTAAGCCAAAGACTTTTCAGCCCATGTATTGCGCCATATCGAACGTTTATCGAACGTCTATTGAACATCTATCGAACATCTATTGAACATCTCACGAACGTCTATCGAACGTCTAATAAGCATCATACCGCAAATAAAGAAGTATTTTTATCAACACAATTACCATATAAAATCCTAAGGGGATAAAGGAAAGTTGGAAGAAACATCTGTACATTTGAAATAATGATTTATTATACAGTGTCGTACAATTTTCTTCGAGACTACCAATTGAAAATATTTAGTACATTCTGTAATGCGCAGTTTTTCATATGATTATTACATCGAAAAGTATTATTCAATTTTTGCAAGGAAGGCATATCGTCGTAATCGGTGTCCATGGTCTTAATGATCACGCTGCTTCTCGCATTGTCATCCAGAAGTTGTAACAGCCATTCACGCTTCTTATGTCCCTTCACATACACAAATTGAGATGCATCGTCTTCAAGCTCGTCATACACATCACCCGCCACAGCTGCATTAACCAGATGTTTAGCTCTGCAGTATTCCATCTTCCGGTTCCATCTTCCCATCGTAATCCATGATGATTAGCCGTTAACCAGTAGGCCCTCGATTTGTCCGATCTTGAGAGCAGATGCCATGGCATCGGACTCGTGAAGATGTAGTGCGAAAGAATAGTTCCGTTCTTCAGTATCGCCGCTTCTGTTACAATAAATCTCTTTTCAACTATGAATCCTTGCAAGTCGACAAATGTCGGAGCATCCATGGTGAAATATTCTTCGACATGTCCAGGAGAGAAATGCCGTTTATAGCACTTTGTTTCGTGTATTATTCTTTTCTCATATATACTTTCTAATGTTAGTTGAGTTTGCGCACTATGTCGGTTAGCGGGCTGTATTCAACTACACGATCATGCAGGATGAGATAGTACGCGGTAGTATTCGCCGGTACATTCTCCTTACACTCAAATTCTATGCGCACATCCACAGTGGTACTCCTGACGGACTCATATTGACGCGAACAATCGATCACCACGAAAGGACCTAGCCGCAGAAAGTCGGTAGTTGTTAGCCATACCTCAGCACTGTCGTATCCATAATACGATTTACGAAAACGTCTATACATATCGTAAAGTATTGCGTATTTACTTTCTGCAAAGTCCAAATTCATGTCATCGTACGGATAACACTCTGAATTCAAATAGAGCTTCGCGTTGATCAATTTGCAGTCATCGAAACAAGTTATATTATTTTCTGACATGACATTCTTCCGGCCAGTCTGCAACGCAAAGATAACGTAACGAGGTTTTTCTAAATTAGTAGCAGTTTTGACGGTCCACTGGTGTTTAGTCGTGCTTTGCAGTAGAGGAAATTCATACAGATCCCACGAGCGGAAACTCATCCTCATATCGTCCATCCACCAAAGTTTTCAGCATGGAAAGTTTATTGATATCGTTTAAGATTACGTGAGGCATTCGCCATTGTATCTTGAATAGCTCAATCTTAGGATCCAGCGCTGGAGATCCTAATAGACAGTTGTTGTCGCTGCGCGATCGTAATATCAATCAATCAATAGGATCAATTCGTGTCGCGCGTTAATCACTATACGCTTGTAGTCTTCACAGAATCCTAGCAACACGCTGAGTGGTACGCAAAAGTTGAAGTACCCGTCCGGCGAAATAGTGTCAGTCGTATCCCACGCGGCATTTTTCATGATAGCATTTTCGTCCGAAGATATCGATACATAGTTTTTGAGCGTTGAAGTTATTCCCACGTTTCTGTTACGATCAATCTCCACACCATCCAGTTCATAACGGATCTCATCAAACATGAATGCAATGCAATTATATCCCAACGTTACAGTCGCACCATCGACTGCAACTTGTTTCATCATCTTCCCCTCGACATAGAGATAACTCTCGCATGGCAATATGTATAAATCCTGCTGCTGTATGGGTATTCGTATCTCGTCGCTATATCAAAACGTTGTATTAGCGTATGGATTATACGTATGTGTCTCAATCTTGACGATGCGATCGTCAAAGACCGGTTCGCTTTCAATGTTCAAAATGTCAATCATCTTTCTCAATCATTTCGTACGATGAATCCCAGAGATTTCAAAAATTCAACGTTAAACGCGCTGAGTTTCTTTCGAACGAGGGATTTTGTACTGTTAATCGCGCGTCTTGTAAAAAATATATTTCCCGTTTGTTTCTCCAGTTCTACTTGATTCACCACAAGCATTTCATAGATTACGTTTATTATCGTCGCCATCGTACATGCAATCTAATAGTAATCTTTTCTCCACGAAAATCGAGCGATTGTCCTTCTTGATCGACGACACGCACCGTTAAATCTGTAATGCTCCGTGTGATGATTGGAAGGTAAATAACATGTGCCGGCGTTTCCGATATCTTATATCCTGGTGGCACTTTAGGCGAGAATTCATGTATCATATGTACACGCATACTGTTACTGTACGCACCACTGACAACGCTGCATTCTATACGAATGATATTCACGTTGATAATCTTAATCGGTGCGTCCGATTCGTACCATCGGTGCGGTTCTAATACACGACTCGATGAGAATCCTAAAAGCGAGCCAATGTTGTTTGGTTTGCTAAAATTTATCCTATAAGCACATTTTATTTCACTCCTCATCGTATTATTATTGGCACGAATTATTATAGGATATTCATTATCGTCATCTCTATATGGGTTATTTTTGGAACGCACTGTTTTTTGAGAATGTGAAATTGCACATTTTAGATATTCGTATATGGCGCGCAATTCGTACGATCCTTCAGGAATCGTAATTTCTTCGTCGTTAGCACCATAGTAAAATTTATTATTCGATGAATTTACATTTGGTATCGTATTATATGTTTCAAAATCCGTTAAACCAAGCTCATAATCACCGTCGTTCAAATCTATAGCGGGAAAATAGTTCACCGTAAGGACGCTACTGTTGCCAGTCAACGTAAGCGTTAGCGACAT
Source organism: Harpegnathos saltator (assembly GCF_003227715.2). Classification (NCBI taxonomy): domain Eukaryota; kingdom Metazoa; phylum Arthropoda; class Insecta; order Hymenoptera; family Formicidae; genus Harpegnathos; species Harpegnathos saltator. The sequence continues at coordinate 503,380 of NW_020230083.1, forward strand.
GTTCGCAAAATGCCAAGCGAATACTGACTGCTGTTAGTGGAATGTCGTCATTTAAATCCATATCGATCCTCTACCGTTTAGAGAAACTATAAGCACAAACATTCGAGAGACGTTCGATAGACATTTGACAGATGTTCGATAGACGTTCGATAGACATTCGATAGATGTTCGATAGACGTTCGATAGACGTTCGATAGACGTTCGATAGACGTTCGATAGACGTTCGATAGACGTTCGATAGACGTTTGATAGACGTTCGAGAGACGTTCGAGAGACGTTCGTGAGATGTTCAATAGACGTTCGATAGACGTTCGATAGACGTTCGAGAGACGTTCGTGAGATGTTCAATAGACGTTCGATAGGCGTTCAACAGACGTTCGATAGACGTTCGAAATGGCGCAATAAACGAAGGGCCAGAGTCTGACCTAGTTTCGACTTATTTTTCCTCTCGTGACGTCATTATGTCCAATGTAAGAACTTTTACTTGACCTCTAATAGCAACAGGCGACGGTGGTCCAGGAGCTTTGGAGCTTTGGAGCATTGGATAGTAACCGCGAGGGCCCGAGTTCGAGTCTACATACATCCGGGTACATTTTTTTTCTCGTGACGTCACGGTCGCCATCTTGCGTGACGTCCCACCACGAGTTCCCCTTCTCCGCGCGACGTCATACCCCGCGCCCTGAGTTCCCCGCTTCCCCGCGTGACGTCATACCCTGCGCCTTGACTTCCCCGCTTCCCTGCGTCCCCCTCAGCACTCATGGGTTAGAACCCGCCTTGCTATTCTACTCGTACCGAATCCCGATATAATAAATTGTGATACCGATATTCAGCGTACACTCTTCTTTTTCTTGAAGCATCCCGACTCCCGAGACCCCATCCCGTCTACCGACTCTAACTCCTGTCGAGCTGCCGGTCCCGTCGGATTCTCGCGGTGCGGTCATTCGGCTGTTTTTTTTTGGTGTTAGTGGTCGATGCGGATATCCGCACCTGGCGCCCAACAAATCGTTTCGGTTAGGTGTGCGTGACAGGCCGTGACGCGGGGACCGACGACAATTTGTCGGCACTTAGAAATTAGCGTCACAAATTATATTCGTACATATAAGCGCGGGAACTTGGCGTCTTTTTTTACTTTTTTTTAAAAAGGTAACTTTTGTAAGGATATCATACTTTTTTTTATAAATCAAATTATACTTACAATTACTCGTTACTTTTCTGCATACATACATCATCAAGATTGCAATCCATTTTCCATTAACACGACGAAACAGTAACACTCAGAAAACCGTTGTAGTATTAGGCCTGCTCGTTTTGTCTGCATTATTGGACTGGTGCAATAACTTAAAGTGAAATAAACGTAGGTTTTTTATCCCAACTAGTTACACCAGTTCAGCAATCCCATTGAGTATATCATGCGTTGCATCGTCCGTGTGCGTCAGGAATTAACCAATCAAATCGTTCCATTAATTTGGACGACGCGTCTGTCCCAAAGAAACAATTTGGTTGGTTAACTCACGACGTAGACGAACGATGCAACGTATGACGCACTCAGTGGGAACGCACCCATACGCAATACGCGTGCCGCGTGATATCATGTGAGCGTTACCTTTTTTTAGGAAAGCCATGTTCTCACCTTATTAGACATCGCTTGCCGCGTATCGCGTATCGATTCCCACTATACATAGGGTGACCATATGTACTCTTTTAAGAGTATATGTATTCTCTTTAAGGTGGTAAAAAGAGTACTCTCTACTTTTTACGTATCGTACTCTTGTATGTACTCTTTTTCCGTAATGTTAATTAAACTTTGTCGATAATAACCAGAGAGCAGACTTCGGTGACGTTTTTATCACTCACAGCATTTGAGCGCCGCGAGCGCCAATACCGATTATGCATAGAGGTTCTGCGCACGATGCCCCGCTAGTTATTACGTAGGCAATTTGAAAAGTTCTCGACCTGACACATACGAGATGTGTGAGAAAAGTAATGAGACTGACAACACTGCGAGCGATCTGGCAACGCTGTGTTGTTCTACTTGTGTAGACCGGTGTGTTCATCCCTTCCAGATGCTCAGTCCAAGTTTCAGCTTCGTACAGCTATCACGTGATTTTTGAGAGCGCCATCAGTTGTGTTTTTGTTGTGTGTTACGAAAATGGAACAGCGGAATTTAGAGCAACGTTATGCTACCAAGTTTTGTGTTAAACTTGGGGAATTCGCGAGTGTGACTTTTGAAAAGTTGAAACAGGCTTATGGGGAACATTCCTTATCACGAGCACGTTTTCGCTGGCACAAATCATTTTTGGAAGGTCGAAGACATGTTGAAGATGAACCTCGCTCAGGAAGACCTCCAACTTCAAAAACCGACGAGGCACTCTTCTTGTTCCACAGCCCCCCTATTCATCTGTATTGCTGCCGAAGGGAACTACTTTGAAGGGGACAATATTGTTGTTTGAAAAATATAAAAACTTTGGAAGATAAAAAATCAGTTTCATTACTTTTCTCACATACCTTGTACATGGCATTAGAAACTGTCAAACTACTAGGTGCGCAACTAAGTTTCCGGGCTTTTTTGATGAATGAAAAATGGAAAATTTCAAGAGAAATATAAAAAATGGTTTATTCAAAGTATCGTCCCTCGCTAGCTACACATTTTTGCCATCTTTCTGGCAATACATGAATACCGCGACGATAAAATGACGCGTCCTTGGACTGAACCATGCATCCAACCAATTTCGCATTTCTTCGAAATTGGCCAAGTGTTGCCCAGCCAAGTCATGCGCCATCGACCGGAACAAGTGATAATCGGAAGGGGCCAGGTCTGGCGAATACGGCGGGTGCGGTAGCAGATCCCACTTCAGCGTTTTGATGATGTCCTGGACGATAGAACTGCGATGGCACGGAGCGTTGTCATGCTGCAATATCACTCGTTCGTGTCTCGTGTTCCATTCTGGCCGTTTTTCGAGCAATGCATGGTTCAAATTGATCAGTTGTTGTCGGTAGCGATGCCCATTGACAGTTTCGCCCGGTTTCAGCAGCTCATAGTATACGATTCCTTTCTGGTTCCACCAAACGCCAGAGCATTGTCTTCTTTCCGAAGCGATTTGGCCGTGCCGTCGATGTTGAGGCTTCGCCAGATGAAAGCCACGATTTTTTGCGTTTGAAATTCTCGAAATATATCCACTTCACATCGCCAATAACAATTCGATGAAGGAAACTCTTTCTTTCATGCCGCAAAAGCAAAATTTCGGAAGTGGCTCTTCGATTTTCCATCTGTCTCTCAATCAACTCATGCGGCACTCATTTTCTTTCCTTTTGAATTATTCCCATGGCATGTAAACGTTTGGAAATACCTTGGCGAGTCATATTTAATGCCTCCGCAAGTTGATCTTGTGTTTGTGTATCATCTTCATCCAATAACGCTTGCAGATCGGCGTCCTCAATTGTTTTTGGTCTTCCAGAGCGCTCCTTGTCCTCAGTGTCGAAATCACCACTTCTGAAGCGTTTAAACCAATCTTCACAGGTAGTTTTCGATGGTGCATGTTCGCCGTAAACCTCCTCGAGCAAACGGCATGCTTCAGCTGCACCTTTTTTTTTAAGTTAAAGCAGAAAAACAAAGCTTCCCGTAAATGCTGTTTATTTCGCATAAAACTCGGCATACTTTTGTGTTGCGATATGTGTTAGTATTACGACTGGTTATTGTTAACAGATGTCCAAGCTATAAAAGAAACACAACTTCAGACATGTATGTCGACTATGTTACGTCCTGCGGACTCCGCGTACTTCGAATTCGTTGTCAAGTAGGGCGGATTGCATTTTATATTATACGACCAAATGTTCATGTTCCGCGACCCTCCGAGAACAGTGACGTCACACACACAAATTTCTCTTTTTTTTTCTCTCTGCTTTAATCATCGGACTTTCCTCTATTTCCGTCGGAAAAGATCCGCTGAGCCATTTTGGCCATATATCTCCTCTCCAAATAACCTTAAATAACTTCCTGTTCAGAGCAATAATTTTCTTTGAAGACGGACCGACCAGACAATCTTTCATGCTGTTATATGATATTATTAACCTTTGATCTTCGGAAACTCATGCTTTTCCATGTTATTTATAAATTCTTATCGCGCACAACCTCTGACTAACCCTAGCGGAACCTTGAAATCTTTTACTGCCATAGATACCCGATCCTTTATCATATTTATCATATTTATCTAAAAACCCCACCTCCGAAAAGTTTGCAACAAAATCCTATACCCATATTTGGACATAAACTTTGGAGCCTGACGCAACTTCCCAAACCCCACCTCTCGACCGAGGTGACGTTTTTGATAAAATGAAAAGGCTATGCCACTTCTATTTCTCCTCTCGACCGACCCACAGCCAGGACAGAGTCTTCTCGCCAGCACCCCTTCAGGGTCTCTTAATAACCAAGCCTACTAGTGAGGCAGATCAGAGTCCTTCATTTATTATTTCTTCTGTGCAACGATTTCGTGCATCCTTGAGACATTACGAGAGATCCTGCTGAGACCAGTTTCTTGTTCTTGGCGCAAATTGGGTCCATCCTCACCGACACGCAGCAATTACACTTTTCATAGTCGACATAGGCATCATAGAACCAGCAGTAAGTTATTTATATTTTCTTTTGTCAGAATGACCCCTTTCTTTTTCTTCTTTTATCTTTTCTTCTCTCTTTTCTTTGCCTTCCTTTTTTCCTTTTTCTCCCTATTCCCCTTGGCATCCCTCCTTAATTGTTAAATCCGATTTCAGTGGCTCAATCTTCTCAATCACAGTCAGAGATAACTATCACGGAAAACTGTACAAACCGCGAGGATTTTGCCTTTCGCCTCTTTAATACTTGTATTACAAGATCGTCCAGATTACGTTATCCGCCATAACGAATCGAACATTTTAAGATCTGCGCATTTTCCTCTTATGTTCTTTCCTGACTCTCCCCCAGTAACTCCTATCTCATACTCTCCAACATCCTTGAGTCCAGTGGGCGACCATTCTGCCACAAGCTCTCCTCTATCTTGAAGCCCATCCCCGACATCTTCCCCTCTAACTTCTCCTCTACGAGGAGGCACGCGAGGATTCCACGCGGCCTTACTAAGGGGCCTCATACCTATTCGTACTTCCTCTCCCTCAGAAGTATTCTCATCGCGATCTTCCCCCTCACCTCGTGCCTCTCCGTCACTAGATCTTCCTCTATCGGAATATTGTTCGGAGTAATCAAGAATCCTTGCTCAGACCGCGATTGTTTATACATCTATGTATACGTACACTTTATAAAAGCTTGTAAATTTTATTTCATTGCGAACATCCGTCTAATTACTAATAAAACAAGTTGTTTGTAATTGTAAGCCAATCACGGTTTCCAAATAATTATTCTCAACCAAGAAATTCTCCCTTCCCTCAACCGTCGCTCACGGTCCTATCCCAGGTAAAAGGATTCAGTTCCTTGACCTAAATAAAGGACCAACAATGTACGTCCGCGCCAGATAAATGGGTCATTCCGATTCTTGATCTGCACCGCAGACTTGCGAGTACGTCGGAACTTGCGAAAGCAAGCGTCAAGTTGCGTTCCTCCTTCAGGACGTAACAACTACATGTGTCGTTAGCGCCATCCATGTGTGAAACCCGGAAACTTAGTTGCGCACCTAATATGTATGGGTATAAGCTATATACATATTATTATTTAAACAAAATTATATTATCATTTAAACAAAAAATCACAATGACTTCAAAATGAGTAACAAAAGACTATAAAAACTCACTTTGTAATCATGATTAGATCATTTTCTTGTCATTTTGACGTCACTTTGATGTTATTGTGACTTTATATTTTAATACAGTTCTAAAAGTCACCATAACATCAAGTTAATATCAAAAAAACATTACCAGAGCATCACGAAAACTATATCGAATGACATCATCCTGATTTATCTTAAAATGCCTTTTTTTTATATCATAATTATATTATTATGATTTTTTGGTATACCTGAGACATGATAACGAAACTGTAATTTTTCTAATATTTCATTTACATAAAACTCTTCGTTCTAGACTTCGTTTCTATAAATACTTTCACTTTGTAAAAGGATTTTTCAATCTGTGCAGCTAAGAAAAAGATTAGTGTTTGAAAAGATTGAAATCAATGTGTCGGTAAAACAGATAGGTCCAGAATCCCCTTAACAGTTGCATTATATAATTGTACTGTCTGTTATATTTACCTGGTATTGGAACTATTCGTTTGTCCTTTAAATAAGTTCTGTTCTTTCAGAAAGCAGTAGAACAATTGAGACGTTAATCGATAGAATATCAAGCCGCACTTGTTGCATCTCAGCGAGCAGCCTGAAATAATAATGTGAAGCAAGTTCAAAGGTTTAAGCAGCGAGCGAGGTGTAATCACATATTCCGTTTATTGTCCCGTTGAAAAAATCATAAGCTAAGTGATCTATTTTTATTACTGCATTTGGCTTAACTCTCATTTGAAGAACGCTCAAGAAATAGGGTTTGCAAAGGAATATTAAAATCTCCTATACACCAAAAGAACAGAAAAACCGAAGAAACATTATAGCTAGTATCTGAAAATATTCACAGAGAGATACCATAGACCGACCATGGATTTTTTTAACTCGCCATATTTTCGCATCAATAAATTCTTTTTATCTATTACAGGACTCTGGCCATATCAAAAGCCAACCATAAAATTTTTTAGTTTATCAATTACCATAGTCGCCATTACGGTGGCAATGTTGCCACAGGTGTATAACTTGTAGATAATAACGAATTTAGCACGATTATTTAAGAAGAAAATACGCAAGAGGAAAAAGTCGTTAAATATAAAAATAAAAAATCAAATATGCAAAATATTAAATATACAGAAAAAATCTTTCAATATACAATAAAATATACAATTAAATATATTGTAATCAGAATAATAATGGTATCTTTTTTTTTTACCATAAAAGCAATCATTCGAAGACATCTATATGTTTTATGCAAATACACGTAAATAGATATAATAGGCAGGTTTTAATTGAAATCGGAAAACGATTAACGTTAGTTAACGTTAATTAACGTTTCATTAAATTTAAAAGCTAAGAGCTAATGGTTGGTAACTGATTATTGACAGCTAACACCTATTCATTGGTAACCATCATTTGATAGCTGTTGATAGTATGATTGAATAGGGGGAGAGGGCTCACTATAAATTGAAGGAAACGAAAAGCCAAGGCTTAGTCAAAATCGGATATGAGTCTTTCGTTCAATATGTAATTGTTCTACTAAGTTCCTGAAATTTTTGTTGGAAGATGTACAGTAAAGCCTCTTTTATGAAAATGGCTTCTTACAATAATAGATTAAGTGAGAGGATGTCCATATTTGTAGATTTTTTACAAAGGCGTTCACGCCTGCTATCGTATATATCGTGCTATATTAAATTACTACCAGGTCTATAGTACTATATTGCATTTTTATCGAACCACTATTGAACATTTATTTTACTATATGCATCGTCACTGTATAATAAGTGCATACAACAGATATTTGTATAGCGAATAAAAGACGAGAGTTCCAGCCCGACCAATTCATGATTTATTTTTTTCGCTTCCATCACCTTGTAGTGACAAGTTGCCCACTGTTTTCCTTATCACTAACAGTTGTCAAATGATAGCTGCCAACAATCAACTGTTAGTTATCAACGATCAGCTGGGAGTTATCAGTTGTCAAAACTAATGACGTTAGTTGTTTTGGTTAGAATTGGTCTTACTATATCTACTCATGTAAAAATAATAATCGCCATCAACTTATTACTTATTATTAGGTTGTATATTTTGTGGAATATTGGTACCGCATGGATGAGATGTTCGAACTTATGCCAACTTTATGTGGTACAATATTTTGCTTTGGAAAACTAACTGGCTTAACTCACAATTCTAAAAAGGTAGACATAATCTTACAGCGTCAAACTCTCGAATTAATTTTGAAATATGTTCTTTTAGTTTAAGGATCTCATAGACTTAACGCATGAAGATTGGATTAATATTCCAAAGGGTCGAGAAAGGCAAATTTTAATGCGCTACGCCAAGATTGCACGAAAGTTTACGATTTCATACGCAAGTAAGAATTTCTGGATAGATACATTAAATACTAGTTAAACAGGATTCATTTTATTAACAAATAAAAACGCAAACTGAACGTTCCAAGTTTATTTATAATTCTACACAGCTAAATGATATTATTATGAAAGTCACATGTGACTCGAATCATTTTTTTTTTACCTAGCTTGCATATGTGGACTTTTGTTTAGTTACCTATTGCTACCTCTCAGCGTATTTGTACTTGATTCTGCTACAACACAGAATGAAACAGGTCCGAGGAAATTATTGCATCGTGCTGAATATTTTGTAGACCAAGAGAAATATTATTATATGCTTTTATCTATTGAGGTTACTGCTTATGTAGTATCCGGTATGATCGTTATAGCCATAGATGCCATTTATTTCTTGTTACTGGAACATATTTGTGGAATGCAAAATGTATTGTGGTGAGAAGGTCGTTTGACTTTATTTTGATCATTTGTTAAATTGATAAACGATTATAAAATTAATGTACGAAAGTTCGACTAGAAAATTCGATATATATTTCTAATATTTATTTGTCTTTGTTTCTTACAGTCACTGTTTGGAGAATTTAACAGTGCGTGATAAATTGAGATGGGTTGACAATGATCAATTGAATATGATCAATGGAGTTGATCGACGTGTGCGACATTGTATTCAACTGGACAAAAGAATAAGAGAGTAAATAAGTGATAATACTTAATATAATTCTTAATATTTATAGATTTATAATTAATATCTTCTCCTAAATTTTTCATATGTGTTATTTTAAATTTTATTATATTGTCGCGCACACGCGAGATGAATTTCACTGAAGAAATAATTACGCGGGAAGAAATAATTACGCTGGGTTGGAAAACAAAAAGCTTTATGTACAGCGTAACTTTACAGCCACGAACCTTTTTGCGCGTAAATTGTAAAGATAAGGCCGCACGCTCTACGTCAATCCGTATCGACGGCTCGTGCTCGACACACAAATTTCTTCTTTTTCGTTGTTTATTTCCTCGCTGCCCAGCTGATCGCTTGTCAATTTTTCAATCAATACTGCCGATCCAAGCTCGCGAACAGCTGACGTTGCCACACATACGGTGGCTCAGATACATTACCCCCTCTCTCTTTTGAAATTGTCGTCCCGACAATTCACGGGGGTTATCCTCTTCTTAGCTCAAGGAAACTTCATAGATCTCGTCCTGTCTTAAGCTGTTGCTGTAGGTTTTGCGAACTCCATACATTTTTGTTTCCGTTTAAGCACGTCCGCTCCAAATATGTCTTCCAGGAGGTGATCAGTCTTCAAGACGTCCAGGAGTGACTAAAACCGAAATCCTCTCGAATCGCTTACCTTTTCCTTGGCACCAGTCTTCGGACAATGGGGTAGGAATCTTCCGTCCAACCGTTTTCAATGAGAACTCTCCGAGTCCCTGCCTTGGCATTCATCCTTTTTTTTCCAAAAGACTCACGGGAAAACTACGGTCAAAAATCGAGTAAGATAGTCTTCTTAATCCGTTGAAGATGGAATATAATAGACTTCATTTAATAAAAAAAAAACGTTAAATCGCTCGTTCGCAAAAGGAAGCTAATCTATCAGAATGAACTATTTTCTTCTTATGCCTTTTTGATTTCTGAATGCAATATACCATGTTACGTCCTGCAGATTTAACTAACAAAATTGTCTTTTCCTCTCGCGGATTTATATTCTCCTAATATAACTATAATAGGAATATATACATATATATTGGTATATTGGTCCGGGATGATAAGAGTGACTGTTGAAAAGGGGTATGAATACGCGGTCTAAATCTGATAAAGACGAGGTGGAAAAAACTTTCCGCGGAGCTGTCGAGAATACACCACTTCGTCGTCCTCGCGAGTTAGAATCATCGGAACAACCTCAACATACATCTACACCATTCGTGCCACACAACCAACAAACTACCACTAATATCACTGAAACATTTCCTGCTCCTACATCTGACGTCGATACTTCAACTATTCGGAAAATTTTGAGTGATAGCCCACTTTCTCTCAGCGCATTTGGTATAACTCATTCACCTCAAAGAACTAATAAACCCCCGAGTCCTATCGCAGAAGTATCTGTCGAAGAAACTAGTTTTTGCGCTGAACCTACGCGGTAAATCTTTTGATAATTCCTTATATTCTTTCCGTCTGGTTGTCACAGAAAGTGAAATAGACCCCAGCAGTAAACTTACGGTAAAAGATCTTACGGAACAAGGCAATCATAGAGAACAATCTAATTTAGAACTTATTACAACCACAGAAACCATGAACGATAACGTAGTAACAAATAACTCTTCCGCTACTTTACGATATGCCGTAGAGGCTGTTCCTTTCTTTGATGGTCAAAATCTACCTGTAGAATATTTTATAGAAGGATGCGAATTAGCAAAGTCCATGTTACCGCCCGAAAACGAAAAATATTTGACTAAGATAATTCAAACTAGATTAACTGGCGACGCTCGTCATTCTGTACAAGACCAGGATTTCTCGCGGATTAATCAGTTAACAAATTTTTGAAACATGTATACGGCTCTTCTAAAAGCTTAATGCAAGTTGAATTAGGACGAAATTACCAACAGGCCGATGAAACGGTACTCACATATGCAAACAGAACGAAAGCAATAGGCAAACGTATATTAGAGGCACACCGAACCACGAATAACAGAGCAATAGATCGCTCTTATAAAACATCATTAGAAAATGAATTGGTTCACAGTTTCATCAGAGGGCTGAAGCCTGAAATAGAGCAAAGAATTGCCAGAAATTTAGATGTAACCGCAACTGTAGAAGAAGCTTTAAGAATTGAAAAAGAATTACGGGATATTTTCGAAATACGTGGGTTGCAAGGTTTTCAAGTCAATACAGATTTGTGTCAAATATGTAAAAAATCCGGTCACACAGCAGATAAATGTAAACTAATATTACAAAATACAAAATCCTTGGGGACCGAAATCTTAGTCTGCCAAATTTGCAAAAAACGGGGCCATAGTGCAGATAAATGTAGATTCCGAGAAGCTATCGGACAAAAGCCGGTAAAAATTGTACAAAGCGATTTCGTCTCATGCCAAATATGCTCTAAACCCGGTCATATTGCTCAAAATTGCCGTTCACTTAATAATCAGCAGGTTATATGCCAAAATTGCCAGAGACCTGGTCACGTCTCTAGAGATTGTAGAGGTAATTCCTCTAATTTTACTAATATTATTTGTCAAATGTGCAATAAACCGGGTCATAACGCGAAGAATTGTTACGCGAATCCTAATCGGAATAATATTCCTAATAACGAAGTATGTCAATGGTGCGGGCGACGTGGACATCAAGCATCTCAATGTAGAGAAAGACAAGTTATTAATAGAAATTCTCCGAGAAATAACGTCCAAATTATTTGTCAAATCTGCAATAGAACGGGACATAGTGCTCGTAATTGTCGCGAAAATCGATCATCGGAAAATACTTCCAATTCTACAATACAAGATTTAGCAAATCAATGTAGATATTGCAAGGAAACGGGGCACACAATAGAAAATTGCATTTTGAGAATCGAAAATAATCGTAAGAAACAGGGAAACTTTCAAGGGTCCCCGACGGCGGGCGCGAACCGGGGAGCCGACGGATCGGGGCGCCCAGTGATGACTGCACTAACAGAAAACACAATAATCGAGCTCCAATAATTAGACCGGTAGAAATTAATTTGAATAAAGAAAGCTGCGTGCCTACTGTTCAGTTAAGTTTAAATGGAAATAGTTATTTTGAAACTTTTATGTTAGATATGGGATCGGGACCCAACCTTATTAAAGAAGCTCGCATTTCAGGAACTCCAGACTTAGATTCAACGCATATATTAAAATTAAATGGAATTAATAATTCACCCGTGTACACTATCGGAAAAATTACTAAGATAATTTTGGGAATTCCTGTCGACTTTCATGTAATTTCCGATGATTTTCCTATTCAATCTTGTGGGATATTAGGCAACGACTTTTTTCAACAAACTAAAGCTAAAATTGATTATTCAAAAGGTCACTTAGAAGTCTTAACCACTAAAATTCCTTTTTATTCACAAGAATCTGTAATAATTCCTGCGCGCTCTAAAGCATTGTTTTTCGTGCGCATCGGAAATCCGCATATTAAAGAGTGATATTTACCCAAGATAACTATAGGAAAAGGTGTAGAAGTAGAATCAACCGGCTTAATAAAAAATATTGACGGTAAGGCTTACACTAATGTAATTAATTCTTTGGATACTGAGATAGAAATATTAATACCAATTATCAATATACGACCCGCGATTTTAAAGGATAACGAGAAGAATAACGATATTAAAGATGGAAATATTGAGAATAATAGAGATAACGAAAAACCTAAAGATAAAGGGGAACATATTCTTGACCGCGAAGAAAGAGAACCACGAAATGCGGCATCATGCGACGGCCAAGGTACATTTAATTATATACAAATTAACTCACCGGAGGAAAATCTCGCAACCCCTGTCGAATCAAGAAATGTTGAAAAATTTTGAAAAGGGGAATCAATCTCAACTTCCCCGCCTAGTGACGAAAATTCAGAATAAGAAGCAAGGAGCGACCTTCCATGCTCCTATTAAACAAAAAGAAAAAATTGAATTCAGGAACTGATTCAGAGGAACTGATTATCACCCGGATCCTACACTCCTATCCCCTTACCTTCTTCCTCGTTTTTCCCCTAGTACTCCGCCTTCTTCTCCTACACACGCGTCCCCGCCTTCAACCCCTTCGATATCTTATTCACCAGTTTCCTTCTCCGAACTATCCACTCCCTTAAATTCACCCGACCACTCACGCTCCCCCTCACCCGACTAACTCTTTACTCATATTCCTTCCTTTTTTTTTTTTATTTCCTCCTTTCACTTCTCATACATACACACGTACATATACACAGTCATTCATCAATTGTATTAAACCGCGTCGTAATTCATTTTGTTATTATACTCATTTTAATAAATCTGTTTATATTTCATTCTTTTTCCAATTGATTTCAAAATCACATACACCCTTCCAACAGTCATGGTCCTATCCCCGGTAAAGGGATTCGCGTCCCTGACCGAAAAACGGACCGCTCGTACGTCGGTGCCCGAGTAAAGGGACCCGTCGGGTCCCTGACCCGTTTACTGACACGCGTGTACGAACGAGGTTCGCCTTACTCGCGAACGAAAAGGTTGCGTTCCTCCTCTAGGACGTAACAACCACATCACTTAATTTTGTAACGACTTCAAAAGGTCCTTCCCAATGTGACTGTAGTTTTGGCGTTCTTCCCACTTTACGACGAGAATTATAAAACCAAATTTTACTTCCCTCAGTAAAATGACACTTCCTAGTGCCCCGATCATAACGAAAGTTGGAAGACATAGATTTTTGGAACAAATTTTGCCTAGCGACTTCATGAATTGAATCTAACTTCTCTTGAAGTTGATGGCAATAATTATTTGTCATCTCTGTCTCAGAAAGAAGAATTCCGCAATAAATCTAACGGTAACCTGAGTTCTCGACTTAATACACCTCAGCGAAATTCCGGTGGCTCATGTCTTGAAGATCGATACGCGAGAAGAAACATCAGAATCCACTGATCCCAATCTCTGATTTTTAGAAATAAATTTAAAGAAATTATTGATAATAGTAAAATATTGTCTCTCTACTTGGCCATCAGACTGCGGATATAACGCGGAAGTGCGTGTCTTTCTAGTTCTCAATAACTTTGAAACCTCCTAAAATAATTGAGATTCAAAACTTTTTCCCTGATCTGTGTGGAGCTCCAAAGGCACTTTATGCCTGGAAATAAATTGCTTCACAAACACATCTATCACAGTAGAAGCTCTTATATTCTTAACATATATTCTTAAAAGGAAAGGCTTTAATCCATTTGGAAAAACAATCTACAATTACCAACAAGTATTTATTTCCCAAAAAGAATAGTCGGAAGAGGCCCAAGAATGTCCATCTGGAGCCTCTCCAGCGGTAATCCAACATTATAAACTTGCAAAGGAAATTTTCTTTTATCAGCAGGAAACTTTTTCGCAAAATTTAGCATGACTTGCACCAATTTTCGACATCTTTTTCGCAGGTCGCCCAATAAAATCTTTTCCGTATCTTGTCTAACATTTTGTTGACTCCAAAATATACACCGGATGGAGAATCATGAGTCTCCCCTGGAACTTCCTTAATTCTATTCCGAGGATCGATAACCTGAAGAACATGCGATTTAAGATTTATGACTCTCCCATTTCTTATAAAGGATTCCATCCCTCGAAACCAACAACTCCTAATAGAACCAGTAAAGTAGTTTTTGCAGAAATATTATTTGGGGAAACGGTCTGCTATAACGGTCGTTATTGCTGCTCCTCTTCAAGCAAAATAAAGGAAATAGAAGGATTTTCCAATTGTTCTTTCCTCCAGTTCATAGAATTATTCTCCCCAAAAATTATTCATTCCAACACCTCTTTACTATTCATAGTTTCTCTTAATTTCACTCTTATACAAGTGCAAGGGGTTTCTTTATAAGGTCGATGAGAAAGTCCATCGACATTCTTATTCGCACATCCTTTACGATATTCAATTTTAAAATCATATTGCTGTACCCTTTCAATCTAACGAGCAAGTTGTTCCAAGTTTCCAAGTTTTTAAATAGCAGCAGCCATTTCAGGGATTGATGATCTGTTCGAATTATAAACTTCCGTCCGTAAAGATAATTATAGATTTCAAAGAATCTATAATTGCCAGTAATTCTCATTGCGTTACACAATAATTTCGCTCTGTTTTACTTAACATTCGGCTATAGTAAGCTATAACTTTTCAGTTCTATACTGAACTTGCGATAAAACAGTACCGATCCCATGGCCCGAAGTATCGATGTTGAAGATAAATTCCATATTTTCCAAAGGAAAGGAAAGAACTGGAGGAGTAGTCAATGTTCATTTAAGATTTTCAAAAGCTTGCTAACATTGCTCAGTTCATGAAAATTTAGTTAAATTCTCTGTCAAAATATACAAAGGTTTTGCAATCAACGAGAATCCTTTAACAAATCTTCGATAATAAAAGCAAAAACTAAGAAAACTTCGAACTTGCTTCTTAGTCATGGGGACAAGTCATTCCGCCACTGCAGAGATCTTTTGTGGATTTGTCATTACTCCCTTTTCAGAAATTATAATATATGACTTAGAAAAGTTACACTTCTGCTAAACAAAATACATTTCTTAAGGTTAATCTTCAAATTGATTTTCCTTAACCGTGAAAATACCTCTCAAAGATTCTTCATCATTCCCTGAAACGTGTGACTGAAAATTATATCATCCAAATTATATCAAACAATTACATCATTCAAATAAATGAGACAAATCTAAAATATAAGGCCATGTAAAATCTTTTCCATCACTCGTTCAAAAGTAGCTGGAGCATTACATGATCCAAATGGCATGGCAGTAAATTGTCATAACCTTTTCCGAAAGTACAAGCTGTCTCTTTATCCTCTTCCCGGAGATTTACTTGCCAGTACCCGTTCTTTAAATCAATTGTTGAAAACCACACATTTCCTGACAATCGATCAAGGAAATTGTTCATCCTGGGTGAAGGATAGGAATCCTTCACAGTTACCGCATTAAAACTCCAAAAATCCACACAGAATCTGCAAGTGCCATCCTTCTTTTTAGTCAAAACTACAGGCGGCAACCATGGAGTTTTCGATTCTTCTGTAACTCCCTTATTCAGCATCTCCTCAACAAGTTTCACGGCCTCCGTTTGCATCCTCTGAGGAACTCGACATGAATTCTGCTTAATTGGCCGGTTATCCAGTAATTAAATTTTATGTTCGACCACGTCACAATTACCGGATGTAACCGTCTCCAAAAACACGTCCTTATATTCTAAAATAAATTTAGCCAAATCTTTTTGAGAATAGTCCAACTCTCCAGAATGTTACGAGAAGAAAGACTATAATTCTTCATGTTTCCTGTCTTCTCTGATTCGCGCACAAGTAACTAACTCTTCGTCCGGTTGCAAATACCTAACGCAATCCGGAGTCCAGATTCCGCATCAGTTTTCAATAAGAAATTCGTCCCTAAAAGGCAATCATCCGCCATCTTAACAACAAACATTGGCATTTTCATAGAAAATTTTCCTAATTCCATCTCTACAAACACTGGCGAACGAACCGAAACCATTTTCCCCGTCAAATAAATCAAATCCGAATAATTTTCCATTCTGCTCACTTTGCAGCCTTCGATAAATTTTTTATTAACAATTGACACGTCTGAACCCCTATCTATTTTAAACGTACAACATTCCCCATTCAATATTCCCGAATATGCGAATAAAGGAGAACTTAAACATCTAACGCTAATTTTATTCCTAATGTCCGGAGTCTCGCCTTCCTTTGCCGAATCGACCCCGGTTAACTCGGCAAATCCTAATTTGACTGCTCATTTGTCTTTAACGCTGGACATTCTGCCCGGAAATTCCTTTCCGGAAATTCCTTCCGGAAGTCCTTTCCTCCCACAATTCCAGCATTCCCTCTTTTCATTAACAGCATTCGGCCTTTTATTTCGGGAAGAATTATTGAAACTTTTCGATCGCAATCTCTCCTTTGAAAATGTTGCTCCGGTATTTCCTTTCACATTTATTTCCCTATTTTCCTTTTACGGAAAGAAACTCTTTTGAGTATTGTTAAATTCCGTTTTCCGCGGAGGCTCGAATTTTTGCCCTAAAAACTTTTTATTACTACGGGGAAAACTTGTCTCCTATATCGCTTATATTGTTATCGCTCGCTCGATCGCAATTTTTAAAGACGTAACATTTTCTAACTGTAATGTCCGCTTAATGAATCCATCAGATATTGCTGCGATAAATTATGCGCATGAAATTTTGTCACGAATTTCCGCCGTACAGGAGAATTTAATTAAGACTAATTAAATTATCTGTTCGCCCGCGCTATCATCTCAAATTGGCTAATAAAGTCGCGCAACGGAACTGTTCCGTCGTAAGTATCCAGCTTTAATTTCATTCCGGTAAAAGCAATATTTCTGGAGTGACTTACAAGTAACACTACCCAACTGTCATTCACCAATCGGAATGAAACTCTTCTCTCTTATAAAGCATTGAAATATGTTGAAAATTCATTTTTTTATTTTTCCTCGAAACGCTTTTTAACCTCTTGACTGTCGGAGGCAAATTGTATCTTGTGAGTCAAAAATGACAGAAAGTAACTCTGATGGTCATAAAACTCGGTACTCTAAGGTTTTTTGGGTCGCTAAATCCGAATATGTCAAAATTTTAACATTCAACATGGCGGATCCAATATGGCGGACACCAATTTAAAAATATCAACATATTGGGTCTGGGAAAAAGTTCGTAGCGTTCTTTTAGTAAAATTCAACTGGTTTTCTTATAGTGTGAAAATTAATTTATTTAAACCAAATATGCTCTATTATTATCGACAATGTTTCGCCATTTTTCGGGTAGAGCCATGATGCCATCGGTGAAGAACTTCTGTGGTTTCTGGTTGAAAAGCTGAATCAAGTAGTTTTCACAGGCTTCTTTTGAAACCAGCTTAATTCCATTGAGAGAATTCTGCAGAGATCGGAACAAGTGATAGTCAGAGGGTACTATGTCTGGACTATATGGTGGATGCATCAAAACTTCCCAACCAAGCTCTCGCAATTTTTGACAGGTCATCAAAGAAGTGTGTGATCGGGCGTTGTCATGATGGAAGACAGCACCTTTCCTATTATTCAATTCGGGCCGTTTTCTTTCAATTGCCTGGCGTAATCTCTCTAGTTGTCCATAGTAGAGTTGAGAATCGATCGTCTGACCAACTGGAAGTAGCTCATGGTGGACGATTCCCTTCCAGTCCCATCACACACACAGCATTACCTTTTTCGGCGTCAATCCTGGCTTCGCGAACGCTTGTGACGGCTCACCATCCCTTGTCCACGATCTTTGACGCTTCCGATTGTCGTACGTGATCCATTTTTCATCACCGGTTACGACACGTTTCAGAAATGGCTTGATTTCATTGCGTTTCAGCAGCGTATCGCAGATGTTAATTCGGCCTATCATGTTGTTCGCGCTCAACTCATGAGGAACTCATATATCGAGCTTCTTTTTGTAGCCAGCTTTGTGTAAATGGTGCAAAACAGTTTTGTGGTCAATGCCTAGCTCCATACCAATATCGACACTGTTGATATGCTTATCTTGCTGGACTTTTTCAAGAATTTCAACAGCTTTTTCAGTGATTGGACGACCAGAGCGTGACTCATCTTTCACATCAAAATTACCAGAACGGAAGCAAGCGAACCATTTCCGCGCAGCAGATTTTGCTAAAGTACCTTCACCGTACACAGCACAAATTTTTTCACAAGCCTGCGCAGCGTTCTTCCCTTTGACGTAATAATATTGCAAAATATAGCGCAATTTTTCATTACTTTTCTCCATTTTCAAACGCAAACAACTTTCCAACCACTGCACCAATTTCGATGTTTATACACTCAAAGTAACGCTCGAAGTGTCACCTTTCCAACGAGTGTTTAGTGGTATCGCTGCGATCTGTGTTTCCTGAGTTATTTGCAATTGACGCCATCTATCGGGAAAAACGCCACGAACTTTTTCCCAGACCCAATATTTTCATAAAACTCGTATCCTAAGGTTTTTTAGGTCGCTGAATCGAAATATGATATCAAAATTCCAAAATTAAGAATTTTATAAAAATATGTTGATTTTTTAAATTTGTGTCAGCCACGTTAGATCCGCCATTTTCAATTTTGAAATTTTAATATATTCGAATTCAGCAATCCAAAAGACCTTAGAATATCGAGTTTTATGACCATCAGAGTTACTTTGTGTCAACGCATTTTTGACCTATAAGGTATAATTTGCTTCCGACAGTTAAGAGGTTTAAAAGCGCTTTCAGGAAAAATAAAAAACAGATTTTCAATATTTTTCAATGCTTTATAAGACTGCAAAATTTCATTCCGATTGGTGAATGACAGTTGGATAGTGTTACTTGTTAGCTGTATTGGCTCTCCACCTGCGGCCAGCTGATTCCGAAGCTCCTGCAGTTCCTGTCGCTCTCGTTCCCTGTCCGCTCGGACTTGCCGCAGCTTCTCCATGAATTTCCATCGTGACCGCTTCCGCGCCCAAAGAACACGCCGCTCCGGTCTCCATTATTGCCGTTTCAAGATGCTGCCGCTTTCTTGTTACTTACTGGGCCATTCATCATCTCACAACACTTAAAATCGTTCACACAAATCTCAGGATAGTTCTGTTCCGGACAAGCCCACAAAAATATCGCGCACAGGCGGGATAAATTCCGCTGCGCGGGAAGAAATAATTACACGCTAGGTTGGAGAACGAAAAACTTTATGTACAGCATAACTTTACAGCTACGAACCCTCTTGCGCGTAAATTGTAAAGACAAGGCTACACGCTGTACGTCAGCCCGTGTCGACAGCTCGTGCTCGACACACACATTTCTTCTGTTACGCCCTGCAGACTCCGCGCACTCTAGACTTCTTTTATAAATAAGGAAAATTGAATTTATTATTACTTATTATATGGCCGGATATGCTCAGGCATGTTATCACATGACGCGATCTCTGGAAGTTTTGATGCTCCGGAAATATTAACAATCTTGAACCAACTCCGATCTTGTTTCCCACGCGCTTAGTCAAGGATAACAGTATCGCATCCTTCTTAGAAATATCGATATTTCCTTCTTAAGATTGTTATCACGTTTTTTTTAACAAAAAGACTCTCTAAATCCTCTTATTGCCACATGCATCCTATCTCCTATAAAATTATCTTAAAGACACTGCGATATATTCTTAACCCCCACCTTTAAAAAGCATTCGAAGCACAGTCCTATGACCATATTTGGGCATAAAAATTAGATTTCCGAAATATTTCCCTAAAACCCCACTCTGTCAACCGAGCTGACGTTTTGAGAAAAGCCAAAAAGCCAAGACACTTCTCGACCGACCCGCAGCCAGAACAAAAGCTTCTCTTCAGCACCCCTTCAATCCTCCTAACAATCTAGCCTACTAGTGGCGTAGACAGATTAATGTTTCGCCAGTTGTTAATTATTCTGTGCAACGATCTTGTACACCATCGTGCACAATCATCGTGATCATTTTGGACCATCGTGAGCAATCCAGCAGAAACCAGCTTCCTATTCTTGGCGCAAAACTTGGGTCATCCACCTTCACCGACACGCAGTAATTACATTCTTTATTTTCGACAAATAGCACAGAACCAGCAGTAAGTTATTTATTCTTTCTTTTGCCTGAGTGACCCCTTTCTTTTCATTTATCTTCTTTTCTTCTCTCTGTTTTCTTTTCCTTTCCTTTTTCTTCCTTTTTTCTATCCCCCTTGGCATTCCTCCTTAATTGTGAAATCCGGTGTCAGTGGCCCAATCTTGTCGATCTCAATTGGACATAACGAACACGGAATTTTGTTCAAACCGCGATTATTTATATATATATGTATACACATTATAAAATTTTACAAATTTTATTTCATTGTGAACTTCCGCCTAATCATCAATAAAATAAGTTATTTGTAATGGTAAGCCAATCACGTTTTCCAACTAATTGTTCACAATAAAAATTCTCCCTTCCCTCAACTGTCGCTCACGGTCCTATCCCAGGTAAAAGGATTCAGTTCCTTGACCTAAATAAAGGACCACCGACGTACGTCCGCGCCAGATAAAGGGGTCATTCCGATTCTTGATCTGCACCGCAGACTTACAAGTATGTCGGAGCTTGCGAAAGCAAGCGTCAAGTTGCGTTCCTCATCCAGGACGTAACACTTCTGTTTTGTTGTTTCTTTTCTCATTGCTCAGCTGATTACTTTTCATGTTTCAATCAATACTACCGTCCAAGCTCGCGAACAGCTGACATTGCCACATGTACAGTGGCTCGGATGCAATATATATAAATAAAAAAGAATATACAGGGTGTTAAATTTCAAACGTAACAGGTAAAAAATCTTGAAAACTATGAAAGATATTAAAAAAAGTTAAAACACGTGTTTCATGATTTCGAAAGGGAAAGAGAATGGTATTATCATTTTTTTATTTGGAAGGCATTTTCAAGGTCAGTTGAAGGTCAACTTAATTTTTTAAAATAGGAAGCTCAATTTTTTATTATGTCTCCTTTTTCTACCAATTAATTTTAACAACTTTTGTCTGAAATATTTTTTTATTTGCTTAATATTTTTTGAAACATTTAAGGAAAACTTGGTAACTTTTTCGACATTTAACTTACGATATCTCGCTAACTATTCGTAGAAAGAAAAAATAATATTAGACTTTTTTACTTTATTTACTATCAAGAATATATTACTATAATAGTTCCCTAACTTTTGTTCATTTAATAATTTTAAAATTTCCAAAGGTCGATAAGTTAACAAAAGTTAAGGCATATACAACCTGTTATGTTTGAAATTTAATACCCTATATACAATATTCATATTATATATTAATGTTTATATATAAACAATAACATATTTATAAATTCAGATATGTAGATATAGTGGAAGCTACTTTCGCGACAAGTATTTTAGTTGATATTGGATTTGGATTTATGTTTCATACTTCTACATGTATAATGGTAAATATAGTAAATATATATTCTATAACTTAATGTCAAACACAGATACTTATATTTTTCTTCCTTTCTTTTTTCTCTTGATTTTGCTTTCTATCTTTCTGAAAAAATTTTTTATTCGACAAGTTTTGCCAACCAACTTTTGAAAGTACATGTTATCTTCTACAGATTGTGATTCGAAAGGGTCGGTTAACTGAACTTGCGCAATTCGTATCATTGTTGATATTACAGAGCTTCAGATTCTTTTTAATCAGTTGGACTGGACAAGAAGTGATCGATCACAGCTCTATCATTCCGATAGCGACGTAAGATAAAATGAAAAACTATAAAAACATTCGTATTAGAAATCCTAAAAACTTTTATTTTGTAGTTATAATGCAATGTGGTATCAGATGCCTATAGAAATACAAAAGAATCTAATGTTACTAATTGTGAGAAGTCAGAAATTTTCCCAATTAACAATTGCGAAATTTTACGTTATTAATCTGGAAAATTTCAGCGCGGTAATGACACAAAAATATCAGTTTATCGATGGTGCCATCGACTGAATCTAGAAACTCGAATATTAGAGAACTTGATATTGTAACAATATACAATGTATTTAATTTTTTAAGGTAATGAAGACATCAGTGACATATTGTACGGTAATGACTTCGATACGTTAGGCCCAAAGTGTAATTTTGAACAAGGAATCTCTCAATAATTCTTCTCTCACTAGTTCGTTGTCTGCTTTTTAAAAACTTGAGTGATTAATATAATTATTCACTATGTTTATTATATCGTATGCTTATTAATAAATATGCTTATATATAAATCAATATTTTCATGTATTTAATATATTGTTAACAAATAAATTATATATAAATACGCTATTGTAGGAAGTAACAGATTTCATTTATTTTATGTTATTGTAAAATCTTTCTTATGCTTTCTTTTATTTGTATCTCCTGCGCGCTGAAGCGTCTCATTCCGTCTTCCGTTTCTCACGTTTAGAAAAGTCGCTGCGATGGCGCTATAGTAGGAGTAGTTCGTTAGAAGACGAGAGACGTATAATAATGGCGTCGACCCGTCCTTTGCCGTTTTTATACTTCATACAATATTCAATAATTTTCCCTTTTCTTTCATCATCATTTTCTTACAAATTGGGAGCTCATCTACGGGATATGGTAAGAGCGAGATCTTTCCTTTTCTAAAAAAGCGAAAAGAGCAACATTGTGTGAAACGACTACGGTAACGACGATCTACGACGAGTGAATATGACGAATATGACGAATACAGCGAATAGGGCGAATACGATGAATACGACGAATAGCGATAATCAACGACGTTGTGGATAGAACGAGAAGTTGGTTGTACTTTGGACGACGACTACGATGAGGTACGACGAAGTACGACGAAATCGCAAATTGCAAATTGATCCGTAGTACGACGAAAGACGTTACTCTTGAATAATGAAATCGCTAAGACAAATTCAGATAGTTGCCCACAGAATAGGAACATCGTCGCGTCCGTATATGGGCTCTATCGACTTGTGTTCGAAAAAGACCATGAAAGAAGGACGGCGCACTAGGTGGCGACGGGACGCCGTGCGTTCGAGACCTGTATCTTATTTCGTTCCGAAGAGAGAAAAATATCGGGAGTGCTTCGATTTTAATGATACGTCAGAGGAATTTCGAACAAAACTGAAATACTCTGCTGCGTCTTCAGCTGGTGATTTGATATCCATGTGAAATATTCTAGGCCTGGATTACACTGGCACTAAAGAAGAGTTGCGACAGAGAATTATACAGGCATGGACATCAAATCGCTAATGCCACATGATGACAATATCGAAACTGAAGAAGAGACGGAAGAATGAAAGAGTCGAAGGGACCAATAGAGTCAAAGGAGTCACGATATCAGCGACAAAAAAAGATTAAACAAATTAAGGGAATCTTGGAGCGGCGACTGAACCCCGACGGGGTTGTCCCCGTTACGACCGTGTCAGCGACAACGACCGGTCGCCGCACGGCCGAAGACCGCCGCAACCTTCCCCGTACCGCACCGTCCATCAGTGCAGTGGCATTAAGACGTTAGACGCCGAAATACAAGCAATCGATCGTCCGCTCGGGAAAAATCGGGAACGGGGTACGAAAAGGGGTAATCCCAAAATTCGCATGCGCGAATTTCGCAGAATTAGGAGATAACCCCCTTCCGAGTTGCGCGTAACTCCCGATCGCGAAATTAAAGGGTATATAACCCATTCTCTCGACGAGATCGAGAGCAGAGCGGCGCCGTCTCGTAGTAAGACAGTCTTCAGAGCAAAGCTCCACGGCTAGCAGAGGCACCAGACCAGAAGACCGAGTAGGACCGAGAAGATCAGTGGAGCGAACCGCGAGTCCGGAAAGCACGGCCAAACGCCGGTGAATAATCCTCCAAATACCGTACCGCATCACCGGGAGAATATTACAAGACCCGGCAGCACTCGCTAAACAGACGCCCAGCGTTCCACCGATTCGATCAGCGATTTCTAAGTACTCGTCCGTCTGCGCTAAGCAGCAGTTAGCAGCCACGCAGAATTAGAATAAGTTTCTGTTGCGAGAGTCGGTAGCAGTTAGCCACCGTCTCCGCGATTTCTAAGTGCTCGTCCGTCGACGTTAGGCAGCAGTTAGCCGCCCGCCGAATAGAATAAGTATCTGTTGCGAGAAGTCGGCAGCATTTAGCCACCGTCTCCGCGATTTCTAAGTACTCGTCCATCGACGTTAGATAGCAGTTAGCCGCCCCGCCGAATAGAATAAGTTTCTGTTACGAGAAGCCGGCAGCATTTAGCCACCGTCTCCGCGATTTCTAAGTGCTCGTCCGTCGACGTTAGGCAGCAGTTAGCCGCTACGTCGAATAGAATAAGTTTCTGTTGCGAGAATCGGCAGCAATTAGCCACCGTCCCCGCAGATTTCTAAGTGCTCGTCCGTCGACGTTAGGCAGCAGTTAGCCGCCACGTCGAATAAAATAAGTTTCTGTTGCGAGAATCGGCAGCAATTAGCCACTGTTTCCGCAGATTTTTAAGTGCTCGTCCATCGGCATCGACCGCAGTTAGCCGCCACGCAGGAATCGCATAATTTCGGGTGACATAGGCGGCACAAATACATGTAAGCTACTGTGCGGAATTCCAAAGTACCAACTCAGCGTTCATTAACGTTGTAATTAGACTAGTGTTCCGTACGACCATATCGCGACGCGTATATTTACTCGCCGAGAAACGCCAGTCGCGAATCCCTGGCAACATTTATACCATCCGTATCATAGCGAAATCATAGGTCGTGAATCGATAGAAATATTTATAATATTCGCCGGGTTACCGTTACGAGCACCGATCGCGAATCACTGGCGATGTTTATCCCGTGTACATGAACCGTAGCAATAGCACCGTCTCGTGAGTCATTCGCGATATTTATTGTGTTCCCCGAATATTGTAAAAGTACCGATCACAAGTCCCTAACGACATTTTTCATATTTATTCGTACCGTATTGATACTACCGGTCGCGAGTCGCTCGCGACGTTTCTCATATTCCGGAGATTATTGTTAAAAGTCATATTTACCGAGACGTTATTGGTATCATCAGTCGCGAGCCTAGTGCGACACTTATCAGAGTCACCTGACTCCTATCCAAGTTGCCAGACGAGAGCCGTTACAACGTGGAAAAGTCGACTAGGTATTGTTACGAATACCGGACACGAATCATTATAAATCCTAACCGTCGGGAACGCAATTTGTGCGACGCACCTCCGATTAACGTTGTGACTGGCCTATTGGCAACATTTTATGATACTCATCTCAGAGCGATAACAGACGATAGCAGGTCTTTTCTTTTCTTTCCATTATTCTGGTTACCAGGAACTGCGTGCATCTCATTGTTCCCACCGGTGAAGCGCGGCCGACCCTCGTCAATCGGTGACAGATCTCGAGCACGTTGCCGGTCGAAATCCGTGGCCCGCGAGTTGTAAACATTTTCCTGTGCGAATTCGTATTCTACTCGCGAAATACAGCGAGGCTGCCAGAGTGAACCGTATCAGATAGCCGTTTATCGCCGATAACCAGTGTATAGCGAATAGAAGTGTACAAAGTAAAAACCGAATAAATCGGCAGTGAGGCCGAGTGAGAAACCAGCATCACGCTCCTCCTCAAGAGAAGAGTGAAATTAAGAGTTCCAATCAGTTAATCCTACCCAACAATCTCGCAGCGAACACCCGTTCGTCGGTCCGCGGCAAGAGAGCACGGCCGACAGCGGGAGGCCGATCAAGACGAACCGTACCGAGACCTCCGACTCGCGACTCGTCAACTTCGCGAGGATGGAGCGAGGAGAGACGAGCGAGAGGGCGGAGCGTTACATGGGATAGCGTCCTCATCTGAGCGGAACTAAAAATGTTGATAATATCGACATTTATCGATATTTATATATAGATACGTTCCGATATACAGGGTATTCGAAAAAAATGGGTCCCCCCTATTATCTCCAGAAGTACGCACTTTCACGGAAAATGACCCAAATAAAAGTTGTAGGGGTCATGAAATACTATCTTTTTGTAATCTTGAAATTGACCTTGAACTTGACTTTAAGGGTCATTTGAAAGTCAACTTGAAATTTTCAAATCGAAACTGCAATTTTTTATTACACAGTTTTTTTAACAATTAATTTGTACAACTTTTATGTAAAATATTTTTACATTTACCTAATATTTGTTGAAATATTTCAGGAAAACTTGATAACTTCAATATTTAATTTACGATATCTCGCTAACTATTTGTCAGAAGAAAAAGTGGCACTTATTTGATGTCAAGAATATATTGTTATAGTAGCACCTTAATTTTTGTTAATTTGATGATTTTGGAATTTTTAAAAGTCAAAAATATAATTTACAATACAATCGCTTACTCACTACTTATTATCAGCATCAGGATTCAAATGTATGTTACAATATACTTGGCATGCCTCTAATTTAGCGAAAAGTCGAAACATTTGTTATAATATTAATCAACAATGTTTTCCAAGCAATGTCCATGATCAAAAGTGCATTTGTGAACAGCACAATTGTTTTATTACATGTACGTAGTGCAAAAAGATATTTATGTTTTCAATGTTTTTATACAGCTTTTGATGCTCAATATTGCAGCAATATGATAAAATTTTATAACGTTTAGGTTTTGCAAAACGCTTCTATCTTATGAAATGTATACAATTTTGTAATATGCAAGAAAAATATATTCCATTTTAAGAACTGAAAATTATATTTCTATTTTATATTTTATGTTAAAAAGCTTAAAACTTCCTTTTATTGTTCACGTGGGAAAAATCCCTATGGATAATCCGCACCCCTTTGGGAAGGGGTGGGAGTTATAGTGGACCCTTACCGGCTAAAACCCTCCCGGGATGCCTGCCAGGTGAGCCGAAGTGGGGAAGCGGGGAACTGCACCAGCATTCCTCCCCAGCACTCCAGCCCTGAGGCTCGGTGACGTCCAAATGCCGCGTTCCCCCCGCATTGCGCGAGAAAGAGGAGAGTGGCGTTCCAACCAGGCAGGCTTAGTTGGCCTTCTGGTCACTTGCCGTGAAGAAAAGACCACACTATTCGTATGCGGAAGTGTGAGCACCCGGCATCTCGTTTTACACTTTATCGTGCTACTTTCAGTACAGCGACGAGATCGAGGGGCACCTCAGACACCTCGAGGCGATGTTTCATTCTCTGAAAGGGCAGATATTAATAGTAGGCATGGATGCCAACGCGAGATGCCATGTGGAGTGACCACAAATTAGATAAGAGAGGCACGAAGGTCGAGGAATTCATCCGCGCTTGCGGTTAAAAAATCCTCAATGCTCAAGGACATCTGCCTACCTTTTGGACAGCATGGGGCTCGTCACACATCGACGTGACTCTGGCTTCTCTTGCCATAAGCAGATTTGTCGACGAGTGGAAGGTCAGAGAGGGCTAGACGACGAGCGATCACAACTCCCTTGACATCAGGCTGAGGGTGCCGCAAGTCAGGGACGAGGATCAGCGCGCCCTGACAATCGCTCAGTTCGACGTAAGTCGGGTTGACTGGGAGGGGCTCGCTGAGAATCTTCTTTTTATCACACAGGGGAAATCCTCATGGATACCCCCGCCCCTTGGGGAGGACGAGGGTTATGTCGGACTTCTACCGACTAAAACTCTTGCGAGGTGCCTACCGCTCGGAACGTGGTGGGAGGAGTCAGGGGAACTACGTCTGCATTCCCCCCCGAAGGCTCGCTGAGAGCCTAATCGATCTATCTAGATTGAGATTCGAGGTCCTCGACTTGAAGTCTGTCCGGGATGTGGAAAGCTTCGCAAAAATCCTCACAGAAGTTCTCATAGAAGCCTCAAGACGAGCCATGCCTAGAAAGAGGCGTTTTAGAAAGTCCAACCCGTGATGGACGAAAGAATTGACGATCTTCAAGAAGGACATCTACAGGAAGAGACGGGCTCTCCAGCGGGAAAGCGAAAAGTCGACGCACCTCGCAAAACGCCAGGAGTACCGTGCAGCATTGCGAAAGTACGACGTGAGGTTATGGAAGACAAAGAGCAAGAGCTGGCAGAAATTTGTAACGGAGGTGAAACTCGGATCCATGGGAATTCGTG
The DNA here is from genome assembly GCF_003227715.2 of Harpegnathos saltator. Classification (NCBI taxonomy): domain Eukaryota; kingdom Metazoa; phylum Arthropoda; class Insecta; order Hymenoptera; family Formicidae; genus Harpegnathos; species Harpegnathos saltator. Next base: position 531,770 of record NW_020230083.1, read on the forward strand.
TACAAACACGTGGCCCAGAAGCTCAGGGTGGACAAAATGCTAAGCAGCTTTAGTAATGAAAGCTCCTCGGCCACCATCCTAGAGGAAACTGCCGGACGCCTGCTGGAGATGCATGTCCCGGAAGATCGGGAGAATGAAGACACGCCTGAGCAGCGTGATATCAGAGAAAGCACACGCATCGTGCCCGATACTGATGATGCCCCGTTCTTCTAGAAAGCAGAAATCGTCGCGATCCCAAAATCCTTGAAGTCCAGGAAAGCACCTGGCCTCGATCTCGTAGAAATTGCAGTCGTGCGGATTGCTTCTAAGACAATTCCTGATCAGTTTCTTAGGTTTTTCAATGGGTGCTTCCTGTGAAGCGTCGTTCCCTTCGATCTGGAAAGGTGGCTCGTTTCGAATTTTTCTGGAAGACAAAGACAAGGAGGACCCAAAATCCTACAGACCCATACGTCTTCTCCACGTTGTAGCGAAATTCTTGGAGAAACTCCTAATAGAGCGATTCACCTAGACGTCATAGTCGTCAGGGAAGCTCTCCCATCAGCAGTTCGGCTTCATGCCTGAAAAGTCGACGGAAGACGTGGAGCTACGTCGGATAGTTTCCGCTTCCAAGCGGAGATGCGTCGTTGCGCTACTCTTCGACATAACTGGCGCCTTTGCCAATGTCTGGTGGCCTCTCGTGCTGGGGCCTGGAGTGAGCGGGACTGCCCCCGCAACATCTTCCAGGTTCTCTGCAGTTACTTTAGCAATAGAAGGATTAGAATTTTTTTCGAAGACATCTGCGTCTCCAAAGAGGCAGAGAAAGGCCGCCCTCAAGGCTCAGTTTTAGGCCCAGCTTGCTGGACAGTTATGTTCGACGGTCTCCTCCACGGACTTGACAGAGAGATAGGTAGGTTTATCGCGTACGCCGACGATCTACTGGTCATAGTTGAAGGCGACTCCCGTTGTGAAATTGAAGAGCGAGGGCAGCGCACCATTAACTTAGTCAACAAATGGTGCGAAAAGGCTAAGCTCCAGATCTCTTCGCGTAAGACTGACGCAGTTGTCCTCAGGAATGAATCGATCAGAAGAGCCCCGATAGGCAGATGGGGAGGAGCGCGCCTGGACTGAAAATGAAAGGCAGTTAGAGCCAAGCAATCTAACTTCTCTGGCGAGACCACCAACCATCCGACTAGAGCCAAAGAAAATTGAATTTAAAAAGAAAGTTAGGTATCTGGGCATCTATTTCGATAAAGAAACGGAGGTTTCCTTCCATTGTAAATATTTGCGTGGTAAGGTCGGTTTTTAGCATTCCAGCTAAGGTTGCAGGATGTCAATGGGGGCTGCGCTTTAGCGCGCTCTCGATAATCTATCGGGGTATGTTCACTTCGGCGGTGGCATACGTCACTGTTGGATGGGCTGACTGGTGCAGAGGGAGCGGCCTGAAGGATCTTCGGATCTTGCAGCGCCAGATGCTTATGTCGATTATTGCTGCATATCGCACGGCGTCGACCGAGTCGCTCTGTGTGGCTGTCTAGGCTGTGCAGTCCCAGTTGATATCCTCCTCAACGAACACAAGGCGCGATATTTAGCTAAGAAAGAAATGGATACCAAAATAGGGAATGTAATCCTGTTCACCGGGAGCACCAAAGAGATCTATGGTCTCATTAGGGATGAGGCGTTGAACATGTGGCAGGCTCGATGGTCTTCTTCAAGCAAAGGCCATATAACAAACGCTTTCTTCAATAATGTTCGAGACAGGGTGAGTGCGAGCTGGGTGAAACCGGACCATTACGTCACGCAAATGCTCATTGGACATGGCAAGTTTCCTCGAGCCGGGGACACCTCGCGTCCTTAGGGCTCGTGGAAAGTGGCATGTGTGCATATGGAAAGGCGGAAGATACGGCGGTGCATCACCGCCATCACCTGATGGAGTGCTCAGATTTCGAGCCGCAGAGAGAGGCTCTACGGAGATTCGTTGCGGCCAGAAGCTGGAGATGGCCAGAGGCGACATATTACTTCGTGTTAACTCCAAAGGCTCCGTGTTTGCGGCATTTTGCAGAGAATTCCTTTGGCTAAAGGGTCCATGTTAGACTTTTCTTTCTTTTTTTGTTGACCCAGGTGAAACCCCTTATGGATACCCCCGGACTCCGTGGGGGGGGGGGGGGTCCAGGAGTTATGCCGGATTTGCACCGGCCAAAACACCTGGGGGACACCGCCCGGAGGGTACAGCAAGTAGCGACCACAAGTACTATGCCAATATTGCTTTTGTTTATCCACCGCACCCTATGGTCCACCTAAGTGAACGTCTCTATGGGCGCCGTACGCCGCAAGGCTTAACAGGCGGGGGAGGGAGAGTCACCCTAGCTCACAAGCTAGGACGACTCAATCGCCGTTCCTGTGCAATCCCCTCCTACTCAAGCCCCGTACCCAGACGGAAGGGGAAGGTCAGTCCGTTCCTAAGTCCTGAACACAACAACCCTTCAGGACCCCGGACCTCCTTAATCTCCATTCCGTCTGGGAGCTCTTCGCCTCTCACTACGACGTACGGCGCCGGCCGAGCGAGACAAACCTCGCCCGGCCTGCCGGCCGGTACCGCTCAGGGCCGGCGAGGGAGAGGAGGGTGTCCAGCCCCCCTCCCTTTTCCCTCCTCGATGACCTGAGGAGGAGGGAGTGGGAGAGCGGGGCCCTCCCCACAGAGTTATTCCGTTCTCCCAAGTGATCCCTCCTGCTGCTTACAGGGGGGAGAGAAAGACCCCCCCCCAGGATTGCACGCATCGGGGGGAGAGAAACCTCCCTCCCACCCACAACAGGAGAGATCCCTGCCCGCACTACGCGCAGGCAGTGGACACTTTCTCCCCACCGGGTCGCGATACCATTGCCAGGGGCTGCTTTCCTCAAGATGTGAGATGTCCCGCTTTCTCAAACAAGAGAGGGCACTTGAGCACCTCCTTCGGCGGCAGCCCCCAACCCAGACTCCATCGCGGACGTGTCACCACGCCCGCCTCCACCGCCAACACCGGCGGCTATTACCACTCACCGGTGGCGGGCGTGGTAACACACCTGCCCCCCACAGGTCCCTCGTTGGGGGGACGGCCGCGACGGCGCCCTCTGCATCCGCCGCCCCCCTTCGAGGCCAGCCCACAGGCCGAACCGGCCATTCGATGACTGGCCTCCCTACCAACTTCTCGGCACACCGTGCATTCCGGTGCAGAATTGCACATCTGCGCGGTGTATCCCCCCCCCCCGGCCACACCGGAAACAAGGACCGCTTCGATCACTCGAAGCGGCACAATTCGCCCGTGTGTGGCCAGGGGCCCAACAGCGGTAACACTGTTGTGGCCGAGCAGCCAGCAATGTCACGCTGGCCGTCGACCCCCCAGCGTCACTCTCCCTATTTTGGCAGCCTTTACTGCAGCCACCAACGGTAGTCGAGCAGGCTTCCTATTTCATTTTCATTTTTTTCTATTCTTCCTTTTTCGCTCTTCTCTATTCTATATTCTTTTACTTACTTTCTATAACTCTCTATTCTTTAACTTCGTCCGCAATACCCACCTACTACGTCACATTCCTTTCCTTTCCTATCCCATCCAAGCGTCAGAGCGTGTGTCCGGGCTCGGAACATAAATGAGTGGACCTCTCCATGGTTCTCCGTAGGCGTGGCGCGCGCGGAGACACCCTAACGGGAGTCGGCGCGCGTATCACGGCTAAACCGCTCATCCTGCGAAGTACGATCTACGCAAACGCTGTTGAATTTTTCCATTGCCCATTTCAGTGGTAAGTGGACAACTCGCTTTGTGAGTGGATGGGTTGTGTAACGTATGGCTTTGGGAGTGAATGGGTGTGTAACGTATGGCTTTTGTAGCCGAAGTAGCACAACGCGGTACCCCACGGGTGTCGGACTTCACAATAACTGCTGTGAAAGAGAGAAAGGACAACCACCCTCTCTCCTAGTCCCCTTCGATGACGTTCAGGAGGGCGAAAAGTGGGCCTCAACCGGGTTGGCCACTCTCATTGACGTCCGAACCAGCGCTCAGGAGGCAGGCCTTATCAGGGAAGGGGAGGAAATTTATCCTCTTCCCCCTATGGCAGCCCTATGCCAACCTATGGCAGCCGAGTGCCTCCCTGTCGCCGGACGAGGCGAGCTCTGGGTGGCTGGGGGAGTTCCTTATTACGCGAGTCCGCCCCCGGCAGCCACTCAGGGTCGCTGAGCTGTGAGGAGCACCACGTGTTTTGTCGGGCTCGACAGGGCCTGCCCATTAGATGGCCTTCTTGCGGGACATGACGTCCCCCGCAAAGGAGGCCGCCACAATCCAGACCTCTTCCCTCCTTAACAAGGGCCAGCGGGGAGAGGTCTGGCTCTCCATCGCCTACTACCCGGGCGAGGACACAGCGTTGCTGACTCTATACTGATAATGTATCCAACATGAGCTCCGCCGTGTCCTCCAACTCCAGGCAGTGGTGACACCGTGTTGTGGGCTCCTTCTGTATACGGTGTAGGCACCGGTCAAAACCATGACCGGTCAGTACTGCACCAGATGGAATGTCAATCTGCGTCCACGCCTGCTGACCCAATCGGCGAGACAGCTTGGAACTTCCCTGCATAATTCCCTATATATCTACATGAAAATGGAATTAATATAAATATTAGATGTGTGAATTAATTCGGTCCATCCGGTAGTCAATTGCTGTACTATGTAATTTTCTAACCTCCAATGTCTGCAAAAGGCTTTATTTTTTAGGTTTGATATCTGGTAATAATATTTAATTGATAAACGGGTTTGTCACAATTTGGGTTTGCAACAATAACATCGTGTTTATCTGATTTGAAGATGTCGAAATTCGAGCCAAAACAGCATCATTTCCGGGATTATCTCATTTTCTGTTTTCATTTGAAGAAAACAGCCGCTGAAGCTCGTCGAATGCTCGTAGAAGCTTATGGTGAAAGTGCTCCCACTGATAAATAATGCAGAGAATGATTTCGACGTTTCAAAAGTGATGACTTCAGTGTTGATGACAAACCTCATCCAGGTCAGCCGAAGAAGTTCGAGGACGAGGGACTGCAGGCTCTAATCGATGAAGATCCGTGTCAATCGCAACATGAGCTCGCGCAGTTGTTGAATGTTGATCGATCAACAATTTCTATGGATTTAGCAGCCATGGGAAAGATTTACAAAGAAGGAAGATGGGTCCCATACGAACTGTAAGAAAGAGACATCGAGAGGCGAAAAGCCATGTCTGAAATCTTACTTGCCAGGCAAAAAAGAAAAGGTTTTTTGCATCGTATTGTGATTGGAGATGAAAAGTGGATATGTTTCGATAATCCTAAACGGAGGAAATCCATTAGCGACCCAGGGAAACCATCCACATCGATATCAAAGCGGAATATTCATTCAATTTCACGGCAAGAAAATAATGCTCTGTAGATGGTGGGACCAGAAGGGTGTAATGTATCATGAACTATTAAAATAGAGCCAAACCATCACTGCCGAACTTTACCAACAACAATTAATCCATTTAAACAACGCATTGAAGAATAAGCGGCCGGAATATCCAAAGAGGCACGACAAAGTGATCTTCCAGCACGATAACGCTCGGCTACATGTTGGAAAGATTGTAAAGGCTATCTTGGAAGCACTTGGCTAGGACGTCTTACCTCACCCATCGTATTCATCAGACATTGCTCCATCCGATTATTACTTGTTCAGCACATCGATAGCACACGGGCTTTCGGACCAGCACTTCAACAATTATAAAGAAAGAGAGAAATGGCTCAATGAATGGATCACTTCGAAGAACGAGTCGTTTTCTTGTCATGGAATGTAACAACTACCAGACAGATGGGAAAAAATAATAGCAAGCGATGGCAAATACTTTAATTAGTATACTTTTTCATGTTTTTTCATACTAAAGTCTTTTTTTGGAAGAAGAAATGGACCAAATTAATTCACATCTAACAATATATTGATTATAAGTTAAAAGCATTAATTGTATGTGCAACATAAGAAAAAAAATGAAAAATCGTCAGCGGGAGTCCAATGCTCACGGTCGGCGCAAAAAAGTACTGGACGAGAGTCTTAGTCCTCTCAACCGCCTCAATGCTTATGTCTGTACATTTTCCACCTTTGAAGGACGCAGTTCCGTTAGCCTAACTTTGTCTTGCAATTTCTCCTCCCCTTCACAAACAAAAGCCCATTCACTCGAATCTGTTTAGTCTTCATTCTCTACATACAAGCTATCGAACGAGATATGACTCGTTTGGAAACCGATTTTGCAAGTTTTGTAGCATCTCCTTGTGAAAGATTTATACATACGTGGGTTGCTGCGAAAGTTTTTAGAAACCAGTATTAGGTGGTGTAACTGAAAATTGAGGGTATAATTTTCGTAAAATTTAATATTTTATAGGTTATCCAGTTCAGTGGTGAGTCGATATCAATGTTTTATGTCAAAACTGGTAAGAGCGAATGTCGTATTTTATATGTGAGCTTATCTATAAAAGGTCTAATCTAAATAAATCTGGAGTCAAAATTCTAAAATTCAAAATAGTGGGTCCAATATGGCGATTTTAAATGGCAAACTTTGATATGATATTATGGATATATATCAAACTCGGTATATATATGTTTTATTGATCATAAATAACAAATACAGAGTCGAAATTAACAAAATTAAAATGGCGGATCCAACATGGCGGCTTTAAATAGCTAATTTTATTATTCTATTATAAAAATGTATTATACTCAATAATTTTTTGGTCACAGATAACGGATTAGTTCAAGAAACTTTCAAACTTTATTTTATTTTGACTATCCATTTAAGACTGGTATGATATCTATTTCGTATGGTTACAAAAGACAAAAAAGTAAAAAAACAAAAAATAAACAAAAATATCGAAATAAAAAAATAAAAAATAGAAAAATAGGATGTAAAATCTTATCGTACCCTCCACGTGGTGCACTCTGGTAATGGCGCATATATGTGTTTTATTTTAACAAAAAAGGGCGGAGTCATATTCACACACCCAATATATATTAAGTTATTAAATATGAAATGTCTGATTTCGAATCAAAAGTTTGGTTTATTATATCTCAAACTAGAAATAGTAAAATTAATGAAAGTATGCGCCTAAACTGTCGACATAGTTCCGCTATCTTCACCAGTTCACTGGTAATGGCGCATATATGTCTAAAAAAAACAGTGACACTTCTGGTAATGGACCATATATGTCCAACTTGAATAATTCTGCCAATTTTTAACAGATTTGTACACAACTTAGTACTCCCAAGGTTTTCGGGTCACTAATTAAGAATCTGGAGTCAAATTTGAGAAATTCAAAATAGCGGATTCAATATAGCGACTTCAAATGGCTAACTTTGATATAATATTATGGATATATTATTTGGTATCAAACTCGATATATGTATGTTTTATTGATCACAGATAACAAATACAAAGTCGAAATTAAAAAATTAAAAATAGCAGATCTAATATGGCAGACCAATATTTTTTGCTTCTACTGACTAAGGGTATTTCATTATATATACTTTTATCTCCGTATTAGCTGGTGAAATATCACGACCACTCTAGGTCTAACTTAATATATATTGGGTGTGTGAATATGACTCCGCCCTTTTTTGTTAAAATAAAACACATTTGCTTGTTTAGAAAATTAAAGAAAAGTTTATTGAAAGTATGCTCCATCTGCAGCTGCAACCTTCGCCCACTTTTCAGGTAATTTATGTATTCCTTGCCTGAAGAAGTCCTGGTCTTTTGAGCTGATCCAATTATCAAGCCAAATTTTGATACTTTCGTATGAAGTGAACCGTTCTCCCGTAAGATCTGACTGCATCGTCCGGAATAAGTAATAATCTGAACGAGCTGTGTCTGGCGAATATGGCGGGTGGAGTAGCACTTCCCAGTCCTGTCCATCTAAATATCTTTTCACGACTTCTGCGGTATGCGGTTTGGCATTATCATGCTGAAGAATTAATTTGCTGTGCCTATTCACCCATTCTGGCCGTTTTTCTTCTATGGCTCGCTTCAAACGTATTAGTTGTCGTCGGTAAACTTCTCCTTTAATAGTTTGGCAACAATCCTCTGTCAATAATGCTTCCAATTCAGCATCTTCAAATTTTTTTGGTGGTTTCTCATGTTCTCTGTCCTCAGTTCCAAAATCATTATTTTGAAATCGTCGAAACCATTCCTTACAAGTTGTATTAGATGGAGCATGATCACCGTAAATCTCCACAAGCAAACGATAAGCTTCCGCTGCACTTTTCTTTGCAATAAAATAGTGTAATAATACTTCCCGCAAATGATCTTTGTTTGGAACGAAAACCGACATTTTCAAGTAGGGTAAAACACTTGTGGCTTACACTTAAACCAAATTTCACGTAGTGCGTTTGAATGTTGACATGAAGTACTATCGAATACAAGTGTTGCCAGTTATTAGTACACGTTAACAATACTAAAAGCAACATCTGTTAGGAAAGGGCGGAGTCATATTCACACCCAATATTTGAATAATATCAATAAAAAATATATTCGTCTTATTACAAAATAATATACGTAGGTTATTGCAAAAGTTAAAAAAAATATGAAAAAATATAGATTAGTGGGTATAAATGGTTTTACTGTTTTTCAAAATAGTCCCCTTTAACCATGTTCGGGAACGCAGCCGATCCTGCATGGCGGGAGGTCTGGCTTCCCGGCGCCGGCGTTCTCGCGGTCAGCGAGGCGCACGGTCTCTCGCAGGCGAGTGCGTGACCGTCCCGCCGGTCGACCGCGACTAGCGAGTAGCTTACCCCGACGCCGCTACGAGGCACGCCTAACGAGTCCGCGACCCGCGGGCAAGAATCCGCCGGCCAGGTATATCACCCAGCGCAACGGCTGGCGCGGCGCCTTCGCATGGCCCAACGCCGATTGTGGCAATCCCTGGTGTCTGGTCTGTGCGACTTGTAGCGCCCGTCGTTACCGACGTTCTCTCTAAGCTTTCCTAGATCAGTTTTCGTGCATAGTCAAGATTCAAACCAACGCACTCTACACTTTGCTGAGTTGACTGCGGTGCTAATATATACTCTGCTGGGTTTGAGGCTTTATGATGATAATCGACTTTAGCTTTGAGTTCACCTCGTTGCCACGATTCAGGAGCGAACTTCTGATCGCCTCCGTGTGGAGCGAGTTAACTCTCTCTTTCCGAGCGTCCGTCGAAGACTTCGGCTGTAAGGAACGGCGTTGCCGTCTCCTTGAGAGGTGTGCGAACCCTCTCTTGCCAAGTATCTGTCTAGGGTCTTGGTGCGTTCGAAAGCGACGTGGTCGCTTCTTCGAGAACTCTGAGCTCTCAGTCCAAGCGTCTTCAAGGCCTTGACTAATCGCCCCGGAGCAACTAAGTTGCCGCTCGCGTGACACGAGCTCAGCGCTTTCTTTGTGCATCTCCACGCTTCTCAGGAACGTGGCATCTTGCAGGCCGTTTAGTCCGGAAGGTCAGGCCATCCGAAACGACGGAGGTCGTTTCATTCAAACGCTCGTGGACGTATCTGTCACGAGTGTTCTACGGGTTCTCGGCTCGGATTTACGACCCGAGTAGGCCGTACGAAACCTGAGTCTACTACCATCCTTGACTCTGATCCTTCTGATAAGGGTGTTCCGGCATCCGCGTATCTCCGCTCATTTGTGAGCGGAGTCATGCACAAATCATTTCAATGTTCACTTTTTTGAAAATGTGCCAAAAGTGATACGAGCTAAAAGTTTGCGAAATTTCATGTAAATTAGTATACAAGGGTTTTTTAGGTTGCTGATTGCAAATCCGCTATCACATTTTCAAAATTCTAAATGGCGGATGCAATATAGCGGACAAAAAAATGAAAAAGTCTATTTAAATGGTGTCCCAAAATTCACGCAAGATTTGAATTTTGCGCCATTTGTGCGGTAAAGTGTTGCCAACGAAAAAAAAAGACAGCGTGATAGCTGACAGTTCAGGGTTTTTAAAATGGAGTGCTATACGAAAGAACAACACGTTAAATGGATTATGGAACCACAAGTGGATGCTGATTTTTCGAACAAAATCATCTTCAACGATGAGGCTCATTTTCATCTTAATGGCTTGGTTAATCGACAAAATTGTCGCATTTGGAGTTCAGAAAATCCACGAGTGATTGTTGAAAAACAAATGCATCCACAACGTGTCACTGTTTGGTGCGAATTTTGGGCTAGAGGCATCATCGGGCCATTCTTCTTCGAGAATGAGGTTGGTCAGACAATAACAGTTAATGATGCTCGCTATCGCGACATGATAATCCAGTTTTTTGTGCCTAAATTGCAAGATATGGATGTGGGCGACATGTGGTTTCAACAAGACGGTGCCACATGCCATACAGCCCGAGAAACAATTCAATTACTGCATGAGTCATTTAATCTGGTCGTGTAATTTCCCGTTTTAGTGATCAGATTTGGCCGCCCAGATCATGCGATTTAACGCCGTTGGACTTTTTTCTTTGGGGTTTTTTAAAGTCTAAGGTTTATGCCAACAAGCCGACGACCACTCATGCCTTGAAGGAGGAAATTGAGCGCTGTATTAACGAAATTCAGCCACATTTATGCAAAACGGTCATGGAAAATTTCAACAAAAAAGTGTATATGTGCCAACAAAGCCGTGAAGGCCATTTACTCGATATGCTATTCCATACATAACCCTATACTGTATATTTTATGAATCAATAAAAAATTTACAATTTTTAATTATAAACCTGTGTTTTCTATCAAAATTACTTCTTGCGTGAATTTTGGGACACCCTTTATTTGTATATAAGTTGGTATATAAGGGTCAGCGTAGTCAGCGACCCAATTTCTTAGATCGCTGACTACGAATGTACCGCAGAACTATCACTAGCCGTTAGGTGGCTATCAGTATAGCTGAATACACGACGGCAAAATTGATTGATTGAAATGGCACTTTATAATTCTCTAGTTGTATATAACATTCTTCATCCTAATAATCGAAAGAATTTTTTGAATTATCGCCTTGGAATTGTTAAAAAACTTATTGAAATTCACTGCAAAGGTAAAACTTTGTCTAGTACGCGAAGCAGCTTTTCTACAGAGAATCCCACTAGATTTATGGAAAGGCACTTCCCAAGTCTTCTAAATAAAAGTAAGTCTGTCAGAAAAAAATGTGCTGCCTGTTATAAATAAGACAAACAAAAATTCGTGAGTATCATTTGCGAAGACTGTGATGGAGTACCATTATGTGCGGTTCCTCGCTTAAAAAATTATCACACTAAATTATAATTCTTATAATGTTTATACATATACATATACATATACATATACTACATTATACATATACATATACTAATTATTTGAAAAGTGATGAAAAACAAATTTTATGAATACAAAAGTAAAAATTAAAATAAAATAACAAAAGAAAAAAAATGAATAAAAGCGCAAAAGTAAAAAAAATTAGAAATAAAGAAAGCAAAAAAATTAGAAACAAATAAGCAAAAAAATTCAAAACAAACAAGGAAAAAAAGAAAAAATTAAAAACAAAAAAGCAAAAAATGGAGTGCAAAATCCTACCTCAGTCTCCCCGTGGCGCATTCTGGGATCGTTAAATATTTAACCGGCTAATAATGTAGATGTAAAAAAATTTTCTGTTTAAGAATCGAAAATTCTTGAAATTTTATCCGCCATTTCGAACTTTGAAAATCTGATGTCAGATTCCTAATAGAAGTGGGCCAAAACAACTTATATACCAATTTTCACTTATATAAATGAATCTTTTGGTTTTCATGTCCGCCATTTTAAATTTTGAAATTCAGATGCCGCATTGGTAATCAGCAACTCAAAATACCCTTATATATATATACCCATTTCTGCAGTATTAGTTAATATAGATAATTAATTTTTCAATTTTCGTGTCCGCCATATTCTGAAATAAACGGATTTTTCGATTTTTGTATAGGCCATATTGGATCCATTATTTTGTATTTTGTGAATCTGATGATAGATTCTTAATCAGCGACCCAAAAAACTTTAGAATACCAAATTTCATTGATTGACAATTTGGTTAAAAAGTGTTGATATTATTGCAAAATGTTCATATATGCTACATCATTACGTTTGGTACTTTTTTATTTTGTGCACATATGCTACATTACCACTGAACCAGTTAAGTCTACCCGGTCTATATACTTTTGTATGCGGTTGAACCAATTATGGAAATATTTTTTCCTCTCAGAAGTAAGCATCTCAGAAATGTGCTGCGTAAATGAGTCAACGCGTTTTCAGGTATTGAAAAACGCTCTCCACGCATTTTATTTTTGATAAACGGGAACAAAAAGAAATCGCAAGGTGATAAATCAGGACTATATGGGCAATTAATAAGACATTAATTCCACGTTTTTCGCCTTTAAATATTCAATTGTTTGACTGGCTGTGTGAGAGCTCGCATTATTATAATGAAGGATGACGCGACGATTCCGGTTTGTTTTACGTAATTCATCGATAACTTCTGGCAAACAAATCGTTATACACCAATCAGCGAGCGGCTGCTAAGTACATGAAAAAGTCGAAAACATTTGTAAGTAAATGGGTGAAACGCTATTCCGACGTACAAAAACGTTGATGATCTGCTGGATCGTAATTCTATGCAAAAAACGACGAAAAAGAAGAGCAGAATGATTTTATGGATGTTTGAGAAGAATCCCCGTTTATCATTACGTGGCAGACAAACGATTTTAAAAAGGCATGAAAAGGATTTAAATGTATCATGTGACACTATAAGATGTTTACTGACTCATGAAGTGAAATTTCGAAACACAATAAAGAAACTGCTACCGAACCATCCGAAAAACACGTCAAAAGAAGACTTGCTTGGTCGAAAGAAAATTTGAACCTCTATTGGGACAACATAATTTTTTCGGACGAAATTTCTTTTTGGGCAAATTCTTCTATCAATCATGCCTGGTCTACCCACCAATAGATTCATCCAATGGACCGTTAAACATCCAGTAAAAGTGCACGTCTGAGATTGTTTCTTAAAGCAGGGATTTGGCATTTTGCACATCTTCACAAAAAATTTGGACGCTGCCATAATGATCAAAATATATCTGAAGGCTTTATTATCATCTACCTAAAGGTGGTTTAGGAAGAAAAATGAAAATTGGCTACTGCAAGAGGACAATGACCAGAAACATCGGAGTAGACTTTATACTGCGTGGAAATAAGAAAATGATGTTGACGTACTGGATTGGCCTTCACAGTCGCCAGATGCAAATCCCACAGAAAATGTTTGGGCACTCATAAAGTTCAATCTCCGAGGAAAGAAGATCTGAACCATCAAGCAAGCAGTTTGATAGATTCCATTTATATGGAGGTCTTTGTCTCAAGATTTTTCTATAAAATTAAAATAGTATATTATAAAATATTATTATATATATTATAAAATAGTAGAAAGTATGCCTCGGAGATGCCAAGCAATTATTGATAATGAAAGCGACTGAACAATTTATTAATAATAAACCATCATAGTCTATATCATGCATAATAAATGTATTTTCTTCAATTTATTATCCGAAATTGTTTTCGAGTTTCGCCGTACACGTTCTTGTCAAATAGACTGTACATACTACATGGGCTGAAAAGTCTTTGGCCTGACATATAGATGGCGCCACAAACTAAAAATCCTTATATTTCCTATAGAGTACCAACCTTAACTTAGATGCTATAAAAATTTCATGGTATTTCGTTGACTCGTGTACAAGTTATAGCTTTCGAAGTGACGTTACCTCTGAATTTATCTTTACTATGGAAAAAAGTGAATTTCGTGTTTTGATTAAACATTGCTTCCTGATGGGAAAAAACACTGTTGAAGCAAAGGCATGGCTTGATAAATGTTACGGCACATCTGCCCCACCGAATTCAACCATCAAATATTGGTTTGCTGAGTTTCGTCGTAACCGTACGAGCACAAATGATGCACCACGTTCAAGAAGGCCAAATGAGGCAGTTACTCCAGAAAACATCCAGAAAATCAGTGAAATCGTGTTGAATGACCGCAAAATGAAATTGAGTGAGCTAGCTAACATCATAGGCATCTCAAAGGAACGCGTTGGTCATATCATTCATGAATATTTACACATGAAAAAGCTTTGCGCGCGTTGGATGCCGCGTTTTTTGACAATTGAGCAAAAAGCGGAACGTGTTCGACTTTCAAAGAAAAATCTGGCCCTGTTTAACCGCAATAAGGAGTTTTTGCGTCGATTTGTCACAATGGATGAAACATGGAACCATCACTACACACCGGAGTCCAATCGGCAGTCAGCGGAGTGGTTATTGCCTGGTGAAAGCCATCCGAAGCGCCCGAAGACACAACAATCAGCCGGCAAGGTTTTGGCCAGTATTTTTTGGGATGCGCATAACATAATATTCATTGATTATCTGAAACATGGTAAAACTATCAATAAAGAATATTACTGTACATTACTGGATCGATTGGACGACGAGGTCAAGGTCAAACGGCCACATTTGGCAAAGAAAAAAATTTTGTTTCACCAAGACAATGCTCCAGTTCACTCGGCTCGCGATACGACCGATAAATTAAAGAAATTGCGCTATGAATTGGTCCCGCATCCCCCGTATTCTCCAGACCTGGCCCCCAGCGACTATTTCCTTTTGCCCCGACTGAAGCAGTGGCTCACTGGTAAAAGATTTTACTCGAATGAGGAGGTCAAGTTGGAAACAAATGCCTATTTTGAGGGACTTGACACCAAGCACTATAAGACCGACATCGAAATGTTAGCGGACCGTTACACTAAGTGCATTACTCTAAATGGAGATTATGTCGAGGAATAAAACACTTTTTTCATTAAAAAAATCGTTTTTTCATTGTTAAGCCAAAGACTTTTCAGCCCATGTAGTATTATTAACAAAATGAGACAATTAGAGTACATTGCAATTACCTTATACTCAATTTGTCTACTTATATTGTAAACAAGTGTCCATTCCTAACCTTTGAGAAAACGGAAAACGTTTGAGACATTAATCAATATGATATCCAGTCAGGCTTGTTGAGCTTAAGCTGAGGGTCTGAAATAATAATGAGAACTGAAAAGAAGAAGCCTTTTAACTGCATATATGCGGTGTGATAATCATAATCGGAAATTCTATTTAATGGTAGAAATTGCTATTTTCCCTGCTTTAAAGCATATAACCTATCTGATTTCTTGATATCGTGTTTCGTTGCACAGTACTCGCATTTAAGCTTAGTTCTCGAACTGAGGTTGCAAAGGAATATTAAAGATGTTATAGACTGAAAGGCTGATAGAAAGAAGAACTCATAGAAACATTGTAGCAAATGATTGAAAATTTTCAAGATGTTATAGAACTATCATGGACTTTTTTGACTCGCGACATTTTCGGATTAATAAATTCTTTTTATCTTTCGTAGGGCTCTGGCCGTACCAGATGTCAACCATTTGACATTTCTAACTCGATAATGGAGTTTGCTTGGCATACTGATAGCATTGCTGCCACAAGTGTATAATTCTTTAGGCAATAATGAAACTGGTACAATTATTTAAAAATTAAATTAATTAAATACAAGATTAAATATATAAGAAACTTATTAAATATGGTTTAATCGAAATAATAATGTCATACTTTCTATTCCATAGAATTATTATAATTATTCAAAGACGTGTAAGTTTTACCACATGGTATTTATACGTTAACGCAAGTGATAAATAAAATATATAATTTGATATATAATATATACCCTCACACATAAATTCAATATTTATTGCTAGATTATATATCTTTTTAAACAATTAGACGACATGGATAAAGTGTTCGAGGTCATACCAACGTTGTGTGGGGCAATGATATGTTTTATGAAATTCATCTGTATGACATACAATTTTGAGAAGGTAGACACGACGTCGTCACATGAAACTTACAGATTCATATTTGAAGACGTTGTTTCAGTTTAAAATGCTTCTGCGGCTAATGAACAAAGACTGGAATAAACTATTGCAAAGTCAAGAAACGCACATTATAACGTGCTACGTCGAGATTGCTCGAAAATACCCTCGCGTATTCAAATACATACGAAATGTGAAATATACGCACTTGTGTGCAATCAATTAAAAATTAATTATCCTATTACTTTGTAATGAAGATCTTTTTATATATGCAGAATGAGTTCGACGTCTTAGTATAAAACTTTCAAACATATTTTACACTTCAAAATTAACAAAAAAATTGTAACTTCAAAATCACTTTCTGCGTCACATTTTGAGATGCGGTTACTTTTAACACATTATACAGGGTGTTTGATAGCTGATCATGCAGACGAAAGTTGGAGATAGATTGGGTGTAGCCAAGAAGAAAAGTCATGTACCATAATGTCAAATTGCTAATAGTTATCGAATTATTAATTAAACGCAATGAAATCAAGCCATTTCTGAAACGTGTCATAACCGGTGATGAAAAATGGATCACGTATGACAATCGGAAGCGTCAAAGATTGTGGACAAGGGATGGTGAGCCGTCACAAGCGTTCGCGAAACCAGGATTGACGCCGAAAAAGGTAATGCTGTGTGTGTGATGGGACTGGAAGGGAATTGTCCACCATGAGCTACTTCCAGTTGGTCAGACGATTGATTCTCAACTCTACTGTGGACAACTAGAGAGACTACGCCAGGCAATTGAAAGAAAACGGCCCGAATTGAATAATAGGAAAGGTGTTGTCTTCCATCATAACAACGCCCGACCACACACTTCTTTGATGACCCGTCAAAAATTGCGAGAGCTTGGTTGGGAAGTTTTGATACATCCACCATATAGTCCAGACATAGTATCCTCTGACTATCACTTGTTCCGATCTCTGCAGAATTCTCTCAATGGAATTAAGCTGGTTTCAAAAGAAGCCTGTGAAAACCGCTTGATTCAGTTTTTCAACCAGAAACCACAGAAGTTCTTCACCGATGGCATAATGGTTCTACCCGAAAAATGGCGAAACATTGTTGATAATAATGAAGCATATTTGGTTTAAATAAATTCATTTTCACACTATAAGAAAACCAGTTGAATTTTACAAAAAAAACGCCACGAACTTTTTCCCAGACCCAATACCAATATACAAGGTGGTACAAAAGTCTGGATACACCCTCAAAACTTTTAGACGAATTTAGATAGAAAATTGAAATTTGGGGAAGTTATATAGAATCATGAAAGCTATTTTTTGTGTAAGATGGCATCCACCCACCACCTCCTTGGGGCACGAGGGCGGAGGTGACTTAAAAATCATACATGGCATGAAAGATCATCTGAGAGCTCATTTTCAAGGTGTTTTAAAGATAAAATATGGTTTTTGAGAAAGTTTGCTACGACCCTCCAATCGAAAGTTATGATCATAAAACAAAAATTTGCATTTCCTTGTTTATTGCGTTACCGTTCCTTGCGTTACCTATAGTCTGCGGTGAGGACGGTTATCATACTCCTTGTGTGTATGTGTGTGTGTATAACGGAGATCAGGACTGTAGGGTTCGTCACTCCCCCAGTATTTTGTGACTCCAAACCCTCTCCGTTTCACGCACGCGCGCGCGCGCGCGCGCGTGTGTGTGTGTGTGTGTGTGTTGGTGTGGATATGGGTGTGAGTGCGTGCGTGCGTGCGTGCGTACGTGCGCGCGCGGATGTGGGTGGGTAAATATGTGTTTACAGTAATTGCTCGAACTGTCGACTTTCTACAGTTTGATAGTGGGCCAGACGATTGTAAAAACTGGTTGTAACGTTTTGTAATATTTCGAGAGTAATTAATACTTCGTCGATAATTCGTCGCAAGTCCTTGAGATTTTGAGGCTTAGTTCTATACACTCGGTTTTTCAAACAACCCCAGAAAAAAAAGTCCAAGGGAGACAGATTATGTGATCTGACAAGGGACATGTCACAACGGTCCGGAACCGATTTGATTCTCCTTCAAATATGTTGTTAAATACACAAATCTAAAAGACACGTATTTTTTTATATGTGCGAATATTGAGTTTTAAAGGGAACTTTAAAGGAAACACCTCTTTAAAGAAAAACGGTATTTTTCTTTAGAATTGAATATCTGCTAAACTATTGGGTGAGTGCAAAAGTTCGTGCGGAGTTTCAATAGATGGAGTTATAAGCGTCGTAAAATGTTGTCATTAATACTTCCATCTATATATTATATAACGTTGGAAAGGTGACGTCTTCAGCTGTTATTAAAAAAAAAATCATTTGTTTTCATACAAACTGCTTCGAGAAATATCACTTTAAAAATGAGTATCGATAAGTTGCATTTACGGCATGTAATGTTTTACGAGTTTCGGAAGGGAATAAACGTTGCCGCAGCCGTAAAAAACATTCAGGATGTTTATCAGGATGAAGCACCAGCTAAACGAACTGTGGAAAAATGGTTTGCTAAATTTCGGCGCGGAGAATTTAACCTTGAAGACGAGCCACGCTCTGGTCGACCTTCTGACATTGATGACGATGTTTTGCGTACTTTAGTGCTCAATAATCCGCGAGTTTCAACAGAAGAAGTTGCTACAGCACTAAACGTTGACCGATCAACCGCTTTTCGTTTAAAAAAGATGGGATTCGATTTGAAGCTCGATATATGGGTGCCCCATTTGCTGACCGAGAAGAACAAAATCAAGCGAATTTCTGCAGCCGTTTCTTTACTCGGGCGGCTCAATAACGAGTCGTTTTTGGATCGACTAGTGACGGGCGATGAGAAATGGGTCCTCTACAACAATGTTCAGCGCAAACGGACATGGAAACAATCAGGTGAGCATGGTGACGCAATGCCAAAGGCCAGTTTGCACTCGATGAAGGTGATGCTCTCTGTTTGGTGGGATTGCAAGGGCATAATCTATTTCGAGCTTCTCCCCGCTGGCGAAACGATTGATTCGGACAAGTACTGTCGCCAATTAACCAATCTGAATCGAGAAATAAAAGAGGAACGTCCGATTTTGTCAAATCGCAAGGGAGTCGTCTTTCATCACGACAACGCCAGACCACACGTTTCGAAAAAGACGCTGCGCAAATTGAAGAGCCTGAAATGGGATGTCTTAACGCATCCACCGTATTCTCCTGATATCGCACCATCTGACTATTACTTGTTCCGGTCATTGCAAAATTATTTAAATGGAAAAAACTTTGACTCTTTGGAGGCCTTAAAAAACGGCGTCTCTTCGTTCTTCGAATCTAAACCGCGCAGTTTTTATGATCGAGGCATCCGTATGCTGCCAGAATGTTGGGAAAAGATTATAGAAAACAATGGAAAATATATCATTGATTGAATAAAGATTTTTGTTTGCCTAATCACTGTGTGACTTTTACTCACAAACTCCGCACGAACTTTTGCACTCACCCAATATAAGCGATAGAAAAAAAACATGTAAAGAAAGTTTAATCGCTTGAAGAATACTTTAAAGTTATATGAACAAAAATTTTTTATTTTTATTTTTTTTAAGAACCCCTACCACTTAATTTTTTTTTGCAAAATACAAAAAATTTTTTTTACCTAATTTAAAGCTTATTTTTTTCCAAATACAACCATATATGATAAAGTTATGTTACGAGATATCATTCTCGAAAATTAATTATAAACGCTTCCATATATACGCTTATCCGTACTATGTGTGTAAGTCATTATCGCCGAAATAACAATAAGATATATGAAAAATGTTTATGTAAAACTTTTATCTATGTTTTCTATGTATTTATAACTGCATATTGTGTATATTTAGAATTGTAAAAAGATTTTTAAATAATTTCAAAATATTTAAATTAATAAAAATTTTTTAAATATATCCCCAGCTCTCTTATTATTTCTTTAACATTTAATTTCTTCTATAAAAATTAAAAACAATTTTATTCTAAAATTACTTACTTATAATAAAATTATTTTACAATTGAATCTTGAAAATATACATGTCGCAATAGTTGGCATAAACAATTTGTATCTTACGTTAAAAAATTAAGATAAGATTATGTGTACGTGTTCCAGATATATTAACAGTATAAATTTTTTCATGTAGCAATCTAATACTCACAGTCAGCACACACTGTCTTTTCGTTATATAATCAAATTTGTTATTCATCTTTATACATTATGTTTTTAAATAACGTTTTATAATTTTTTCTCTTACAATTATTTTTGTTCTTATATCTTACATTTTGTTTATTTGTTATTTACACAATGAATTTATTTACATTTTATATTATTTACTCATTATACACATTACAATAATGATATTCGACAAAAAAATGTTAAGCGTAATGATTTCTTGCACTAAGAACATCTTACTACAGCCATATTATTGCAACCTTCAATATCACATTTTGTTGATATTCCGTCAAAACTAAATTTTACTGAATTTTCAAATTCTTCTGGTCTTTCATTCGTATAACCACTTTTAAACCACGAATATTTAAATAAGTTTTGATATCGTGGGGATGATAATTGATTATGTATCAAAGATTGCAATTTTATTATATTATTTCGTACATGTAAATTTATATTATTTTCCAACAATAAAACCGTATCTGAAAATCTTTTAGCAAAATGTTTCCAAATTCTGAATCCATAATCATCTAATGGTTGTATTTTCCCTATAGTTACTTTCGGTATTATCATAGTAGTAATATGTGTTCCTGGAAGGGTTAAATCCGAAATAGTATTGGGGCAATGTCCAGTCCATGAATCGATAAGAAGAACGCTATTAGGACCAATGTTTGCAAAATAAGCTTCTTCTAACCACATTTTAAAATGATCTGTAAAAAATATAAATGATATAGTTTTTATAACTCTTATTAAATTATAAAATGAAATAAGTTTGTTAAAGAAAATAGTTAGAAAAGAAAATACCTGATGTCATTTTACCAGATTTCGATGCTTTTACAATGACATTTCTGGTTTAAATAAATTTTCTTCTACTCTTGGTCCAAATTTACTGCTAGCTTCTTTTAATACAATAAATAAAGGTGACAACAAATTGCCATTACAGGATATTATTGGTTGTATCGTATATGAATGGGTTGTTGATGATATAGATTGAACGACACGTTCTACTTTCTTTTCACCCTGGTTAGACAATGATCTTCCAGAATGAATTTCCAATTGGAAACCACTTTGATCTGAATTGTAAATATTTTCAGATCCAAATTGTTTAATAAGAGGTTTTACTGTTTCCAAAAAATCATCAGCTGATTTTTGCAAATCAACAGAATCTTCTAATGTTCTTCTGGTGATAAACTTCGTAACTTTTCTTGAAACAATTCGGTGAGACTTCTTGAATCTTGCTATCCAACTGTGAGATACTTTAAATATAGGATTTAAATTTCCTATTTCTCTTGAGCTTGTAAAGCCCATCTTTTTAAATCAATATCATGAACCATGAATCCTGATTCAACAGCTACAGTAAATTTATCGTGTGTAAATTTGGAGATGTAAGATGTGACGGTAACGCCCGCGGGGTTCGATGCGATCGGTCGCCCACCGTCGCGCCCGGCTCGCCGCTTCCGCGACGCCTTGCTCGCCGCCGCGCCGGTGCGTTACTCGGGTGAAGGGGTTTGTCGTAGGTTGCTTCTCCTCGCAAGAAATATATGTTCGGCGTTTGATGGGTTAACAAGTGTGGTGCGCGAGGCACCCTGTTTATTTAAAAAAAAACAAAAAGATTGGTTTCTGTATATATCATATATATAGAAGTATCTAGGCGGG
The DNA here is from genome assembly GCF_003227715.2 of Harpegnathos saltator. NCBI lineage: Eukaryota > Metazoa > Arthropoda > Insecta > Hymenoptera > Formicidae > Harpegnathos > Harpegnathos saltator. The sequence continues at coordinate 553,494 of NW_020230083.1, forward strand.
CTCGCTGGTTCGGTGTTGCGTCGGCGAAGCCCGTTCCTCGGTGCCCGAGATTCCCCGCTTAGCCGCAAAGACGGTCCCCTATCCGCGGGGTCAGAGGGGATGTCCCGCAGCCTCTTGGTGGTCCGACGTCCTCGGCCACGAGTCCTGTTGAGGGTGGTTTACGCCAGTTGTTCTCTCGATAATTTGGAGATGGTTTTTATTCCGGGCGGCTCGCCACAGTCACAGTGACAGACGAGCACGTTCACTTCCTCACATGCTAACTGTGAAAAATTTGTCCGTGGCGGTGGCTAATTGCTGCCGACACAGACGGACGAGCACTGATAAATTCGCGAACAGACACTTCGAAAATATTCGATGTCGATGGCCAACGGCCGCCGACGCAGACGGACGAACACTTATCCTCGCGCACAGGAACTCAGAAATTAATCTACGTCTGTGGCTAATTGCTACCGACGCAGACGGACAAGCATTTATGAATCGCGGAATGGCGGCTAACTGCTGCCGTTTGGTCGGAAACAGATACTTAGAAATATTCTGTGTCGGTGGCTAACTGCTGCCGACACAGACGGACGAATACGGTAAATTCGCGAACAGATACTTAGAAATATTCTGTGCCGGTGGCTAACTGCTGCCGTCACAGACAGACGAGTACGGTAAATTCGCGAACAGAGACTTAGAAATATTCTGTGCCGGTGGCTAACTGCTGCCGGCACAGACGGACGAGCACGTATAAATCCGCGAACAGATACCTAGAAATATTCTGTGCCGGTGGCTAACTGCTGCCGACACAGACGGACGAGCACGTTAAATTCGCGAACAGATACTTAGAATTATTCTGTGCCGGTGGCTAACTGCTGCCGACACAGACGGATGAATACGGTAATCTCGCGAACAGATACTTAGAATTATTCTGTGTCGGTGGCTAACTGCTGCCGACACAGACGGACGAATACGGTAAATTCGCGAACGGATACTTAGAGATATTCTGTGCCGGTGGCTAACTGCTGCCGACACAGACGGACAAGTAAGGTAAAGTCGCGATGCCTGGTCGGCCGACGAGGCTCGGCTGCCGGGCATCTTGTAAAATTTCCCGGTGGTTCGGTACGGTGTGGAAGCTTTACTCACCAGCGGATGCCTTACCTTCTCGTCGACTTCTCTTCACGATTCTCGCTGGAGCTCTCCTTGGTAACTGTTCTGACTGACTGACTGTCTCTCACGGTCTTCCTCGATCTCTCTTCGAAAGCGGGTTTTATACCCTAAATTCCTCTCGACGATCGGTGGCCGATAATCGGGGGACTAGTTCCCCCCGATTTCCCGGAAAGTCGCGCATGCGATTTTCGCGAATTACCTCTTTCTGGGGGGACCGATCTTCCCCGACCGCTTCGCAGAATTCGGCTTTTTCCGGCGATCTGGCGGGTTGCCGCGGCATAGGTGTTGCCGGGCGCTTGGCGATTTCTCACGATCGTGTGACGATCGGTGGTCGCCGTCACACGATAATAACGGGGGTAAAACTCCTCGTTATAAAGATAATTTTTTTATACGACTTCCACCTGAATTTATTTGTTCTCTCCATCGCCTTAACTGACGTTCATATGAAACTCTTCTAAATTTACTTTACACTACTTTTAAAGGACAATTCCTTTTTTTGTCATTACTGTCTTTATCTCGATGTCGCCAAAACTCAACAGCTCGTCTTTTATAAAAACTGTCAAAATTTGTATCATCATTTGAACAATGAGGATGAAAATTTAAATTATCTTCATTCCATGCTTCTTCATCATCTTCAATTATTTCAGAACTATTACAGTAATTTATAAGATTCTTCATAATCGAGATATATTTCTTCCGTTACTTCCAACCCATTATAATGAAAAACACCAATAATTGACCTCTTTGAAGTAGGCAGGACCAAATCGGCAGAATCGAAACGCACCTATTAAACTTTTTAGTACTTATTTTGTGCTAATTTGTGCTACTAATAAAAATTTTATACCTCGTGCCGTTTTGAAAAAAATCATGGCGCTGCTGTTGTGGTCCTGCTGGCTTCATACGAAGCCAGCAGGACCACAACAAAAAATAATTAAAAATTAAAAACAAGTACATAAATAGAAAGAGCACAATTTGTGCTAATTTGTGCCATCAGGAAGAAGTTCATATTTGCATTCAGTTTCAGAAAAACAACACTTATTAAATTGAAACCCAGAAATCAATTTGAAACGTCAATATTCGCTCTTATGAATAGACTCGAACCGCAACTCTTGCAACAGATACCGTTTATTTCGTGCTACTAAAATATGTAACTGCAGATTTTGTACCCGCGGCATTCCTACAAAAACCATTCAAGGACCATCTTACGCTCAAGAGTAAAGTGCCATTTGTGATCAGCAGAATCCAGCGACTTTTACAATAGATGTCGGATATTTTGTGACATTTAAATTTGTAATTACAGATTGTGGTTGTTTTGTTGTGAATAGGCTATTTAAATTGTGTGGGGGTTTTTAAATAAAGACTTAATTTTGTTAAAAATAGGCAAAAAACTTTGAACTAAGTCCAATAAGTTTTAGAAATAAAAATTTATTTTTCTTTCGCATATATTAATAATGCCGGTATAATTTTTATATTTGATTTAATATGTTTTTCCTTGTTTTCCAGATCATTATATTCAATCCATTGTCCCATTCGTAGAGCAAGTGCCGTGTAATGCCCTACTTGTGTTAATCTTGTCTTGTATCCTGTGTATGCAGCAATGCCGATCAGTTTATATATTTGCATATTATAAGGATTTATGCATTGTTGGGCAATGTCATTCAGATTTATATCTATGATTGTCTTTCCCTTGTCAATCCTTATAATATGCAAATATATAAACTGATCGGCATTGCTGCATATACAGGATACAAGACAAGATTAACACAAGTAGGGCATTACATATTAGTAAAACGCATCCTGTATTTTGAAAACGATTACATGTTTTCTGTACAGTGGTTGCAGAAATTCTTTGCCTCCCTTGCCGAAATTCAGCATTAAATAAATCTCGAACCTCTCAAAATGACCGTTCGCGTCACCGTACCCTCGCATCATCAAAAAAGTAATACGTTCTCTTTCTGTAAGCGCCATTTCGATGCACTCAGCCTATCCAAGACGCTCGTTTGATTGTCAGATTATCGACAATAGTGTGCAGTATTTACTGAGTATTACAGCGGGGAAATACTTTTCCGTCACAAGATTCAAAACCGATCGTATAATTTATTTTACAACTCTTGTTCGTCGAGATTTGTTTCAGTCAACCCTTTAAAGATTTAATTGTGAAGAGAATATTTTATTTAATAAAAGAGTATTTTAAGAAAATAACGTGGCCGTATCATGTAAAATAAGTTACCAGGTTATTTTCTGACTATTTACAATTAAATCTTTAAAAGCCACCCACACCCGCGCGCGCGCACATACACACACACACAAACTAATAAACAAACAAACATACACACAAACACACGCGTGCGTGAAACTGAAAGGGTTTAGAGTCACAAAATACTGGGGGAGTGACGAACACTAGAGTCCTGATCTCCGTTACACACACACACACACACACATACACACATACACATACGGGGTCTGATAACCGTCCTCGCCGTAGACCCTGGGTAACGTAAAGAACGGTAACGCAATAAACAAGGAAATGCAAATTTTTGTTTTATGATCATAACTTTCGGTTGGAGAGTCGTAGCAAACTTTCCCAAAAAAACATGTTTTTATCTTTAAAACACCTTGGAAATGAGCTCTCAGTTGACCTTCCATGCCATGTATAATTTTTAAGTCACCCCCGCCCTCGTGCCCCAAGGAGGTGGGGGACGGATGCCATCCTGCACAAAAAATAGTTTTCATAATCCTATACAACTCCAAATTTCAACTTTCTATCTAGATTCGTTCAAAAGTTATAAGGGTGTATCCAGACTTTTGTCCCACCGTGTATAAAACTTTAATATACGAAATATTCGTTTACAAAAAATCGTAGTTTATATCCGAGAAGAACAGAAAAATCAAAATGAAGTCAATTTGACATTATATTAATGGGGACTTGAATAAGTTCTCGCTGTTTCCCGACAGATGGTGTTATCTTAATCTTTTTGCATCGGGCAATACTACAGCCAACTTCATCGTGAAGCTCCACTATTAGGCTCGAAGTGACAGTATATGTTATTCCGTCGAAACATAAACAACATATTTTTTCATAACGTTAAACATGTCGAATTTCGTGCCATAAAAGAGTATTTGCAGGGAATTTTACTGCATTACTTTAAAAAAAAAATCTGCAGCTGAAGCACATAGAATTCTTGTGGAGACTTACGGCGACCAGGTTCTGTCGAAAATAACATGCAGAGATTAGTTTAGACGGTTTAAAAATAATGATTTTGATGTTGAAGATAAAAAAACGCTCTGGCGCACCGAAAAAGTTTTAAGACGAAGAATTGGAAGCATTACTCGATGAAGACCCATGTCAGACGCAAAATGAATTTGCAGGATCATTAGGAGTTGATCACACAACAGTTGCCAAACGTTTAAAAGCATTAGGAATGATTCAAAAGCAAGGAAATTGGGTGCCGTACGAATTGAAGCCGAGAGACATCGAACGGCGTTTTTTTCACGTGTGAATAGCTGCTCCAACGGCAGAAAAGGAAAAGTTTCTTGCATCGTATCGTGACTGGCGATGAAAAGTGGATACACTACGATAACCCGAAGCGTAGAAAATCGTGGGGTAAGCCCGGCCATGCATCAACATCGATGGCAAAGCCGAATATCCATGGTTCCAAGCTCATGCTTGCTCTATATTTGATGGGATCAGTTGGGTGTAGTATATTATGAACTCCTCAAACCCAACGAAACCATCACGGGAGATCGCTATTGACTACAGTTGATGCGTTTGAGCCGAGCATTGAAGGAAAAACAACCGCAATACGAGGAGAGACACGTCAATTAATTTTGCAGCATGACAACGCGCAGCCACATGTTGCAAAACTGGTCAAAACCTACTTGGAAACGCTAAAATGGGAAGTCCTATTCTATCGGCCGTATTTAACGGACATTGCTCCTTCCGATTATCACTTGTTCCGATCGATGACTCACGGCCTGGCTGAGCAACACTTCCGTTCTTATGAAGATGCTAAAAAATGGATCGATTCGTGAATAACCTCAAAAGATGAATCGTTCTTTCGACATGGTATTCGCATGCTGCCAGAAAGATGGGAGAAAGTAGTGGCTAGCGATGGACAATACTTTCAATGACATGTTCTTTACTAATTTTTTAAAATAGAGTATTCATTTTCACGAAAAAACAGCGAGAACTTATTCAAGTCCCCAATAGTATCATTTTGACTGTTCTGTTCTCTTTGGCTATCTACAGTATATTTTAACTCTACAAGCATACTAAGTGTATTAAGTGTACTAAGTGTACCTGAATCTTTTAATTTTGGGTTCAAATCTTGCTCGTTTTGGCTGTTATTATTCTAAACCTTATACAAAAATTATTATCTAAAGTATATATTAATTTCATGAATAACACTAGGGTAAAAATGAAAAATAACACCCAGGTTAGCAGTTACACGTTTACATTTTACCAATACTCTATTATTTGACAGCAACATCGAAAATAACACTTAAAATCAAAAGAACAATTATTTGACAATAACACAAAAACTCATACCATAAGTTGACAGTCACATTCAATATACACTGAATTACACCAAATATTACACTCAAAATGAAGGTTACACTCAGTTATTTGAAGTTTAGTCGGGTACTTAAATGAGCAGAACCAGATTCTTCAACGAGGTTTATTTTTTCAATTTTCCTACGTACTTCTCTATCGCTGCTTTCCTTCGTTCTCTCCACACCGCCAGTCCCTCTCTGCATTCTCCGTCCCCACTCTTCTCCTCTGCCTCTACCTTGCCACCATCTACAGCTTCTCAGTTTCAAATACAATCCTTCTTACTACAATTCGGTCAGCCTGACATAAGGCCGTCCTCGGCCGTGTATCTTGCCTCGACCAAACGTATATATGATGCGCTTTAATAACTAAATAATGTTAATAGCCTAACAATATTGGTGAACAGACAATAATAGAACATAACTAAGATTAAACAACAAATGCGATTCCTCAATCGTAAATGCTAATTAATCGCACGCTTGCTATAGACTATTTTCTAAAATCGTATTTAACTTCAAACAAAACTTCTATGTGAGATCGCTTTCTAACTAATAGTCATAAGAATTAACACCTTCTCCTTTTATTCACCTTCAGTATCTGTCTCATTTAGGTCGCTTTCAGCTGAGTTACAGTTTGTATCAATTTTGTCTCGCCAGAGTTTTAAATTTGCTGCTTGCCATACCCCTGTATACGGCTTCTGCGGTCTTTAAAATCCCTCAATATCGCCTATGACATACCTATCGTTTCGTAATCCTTTTATAACCCGATAAGGGCCTTTATATGCTAGAGCTAACTTTCCTGGACCACTGTCAAAGTTTCTAATCATGACAAGATCATCCGTTTTGTAATGATGAGGTTGTTTTCGTTTCTTGTTAACGTAATTTTCATTATATTCTTACGTTTTTCTTATTCTATCGCTCGCTTTGGCTCGTAACTTTACTAAATTTCTCGGTCGCGTTTCATTATCTTCCTCAACAAATTCCTTAAGTGCATCTACAATATAACTATGTTGCCTGACGCCGAATAATAATTGACTGAGTATATCGCCAGTTGATCGGCGTGTTATTTAAGGCAAATTCGATCTCGCTTAATGCCCTATACCAATTTTTTCCATCGTACATTTTTCCTAAACTAGGACTTAAACTCCGATTTATACGTTCCCCTTGCCCGTCGGCTTGAGGAGATCCAGCTGCAATCTTTATGTGCGTAATATTCATTTCACGTATAAATTCTTCAAACTCCTTTGAGGTGAAGTTTGTTCCTCGATCTGAAATTAATGTTTTCGGTCTACTATAGACCTGAAAGTAATCTCGTAAGCATTTAATTGTTTCAAATGACGTTATGGATTTAACTGCATATAAGCGTACGTACTTAGTAAAAGGGTCAATAATTAAAAGTACATATCTCCTCGTAGCATGAGAACGGTCAACAGGGCCAAAATGGTCAACATGTATGGTTGCGAATGGTAGACTCTTTTTTGGTATACTATGTAAAAATCCTTCTAATTTGCCCGTATTCTTTGTAAACGCTATACACTTAATACAATTCTTAATGTGACCTTTAATTTTGGATTTCATTTTCGGAAACTAAAAGCTTTCCTCTAATATTGCGTAAGTTTTATCCACCCCGAAGTGTCCAAAATCATTATGGTATCTATATAGTACTTCTTGTTCCATATTGGATGGCATGTAAAACAAAAGTTTATCATCCTTTTTTTCGGTAAATTATTTCGTTTCGCATCTCATAAAAAGAATCTTGTTCCTTTTCTACCCGGTTCCTAAGATCTTTTATGGTTGGATCGTTCGCTTGACACACTGACAAGTTGAATTTAAAAATATTGTCCTCTATTACTATAATGTGATTAATTCGGCTTAATGTGTCTACATGAAGCATTTGCTTGCCAGCTCTATGTTCTGTTGTATAATCGAAATTTTGGAGCTCGAACGCCCATCTCGCGATACGGGGATTTATGTCCTTTTTATTAAGGGTCATAACTAGAGCATTGCAGTCCGTTACGATCTTAAATGGAACGCCTTGTAAGTATATATGGAAACGTTTCACCGCGTAAATGATGGCTAGACCCTAACAGCATAGATGTCCAGGAGACGTCCAAAGTACGTCCTGAGGACAACCTCGGGACGTTTCTTCGTCCTCAGGATGTCCCTGAGATGTCCTTAGGAGATCTTGTGCTGTCTGGGGAGTCTCAAGTTCATAGCTATGATAACGTGTTTCTACCTCTGAGGTCCTTTTCGAAAAATGAAATAACGGATGAAACTTATTATCTATTTCTCTCTGTAATAATACTGCTCCGAAATGTTGAGAGCTCGCATCACAGTGCAATTCCATCTCATCATGAAGACTGTATAAGGCTAATATGGGTGCCTCAGTTAATTTTTTCTTCAAGAGCTCAAATGATTTTAACTGTTTACATCCAAATTCGAACGTTACTCCCTTTTTTAATAACGCGTAAAATGGGGTAGCAATCAACGAAAAATCCTGAATAAATTTTCGGAAATAATAGCAAAGACCTATGAAACTCTGTACATCCTTCACGCATCGTGGGGTCGGAAATTCTCTTACTGCCTTAACTCCTAATTCTGTCGGACGTATTCCCTTAGCCGACAACATGTAGCCTAAAAACTCAATTTCTTCGTACATAAAATGGCACTTATCTAATCTTAATTCTAGTAAATTCTTTGTAAGTAATTGAAAAACCTTGTCCAGAGTTTCCAAATGTTCTTCAATTGTTTCGGTTGCTGCGAGAAAATTATCAATATATGCAACTACATTGCCGGTCTTTATAACATTACTTAAGACTTCATTAACTAAACATTGAAATCTGGCTGGAGCGGTTTATAACTCGAAGGGCATTCTTCGATACTCATATTGGCCAAAAAGCGTAATGAACGACGTATATTTAATACTATCTTCTGCGATATATACATGGTGGAATCCGTCTTTCAAGTCAAGTAAGGAGAAATATCGTTTACTTTGCAATGCATCTATTTGCTCCTCGTTAATGGGTAATGAGTAGTTATCACGGCTGGTAATTTTGTTTAAGCTTCGATAATCTATGCACATTCGTAAATTACCTTTCCGCTTCTTCACTAGAACGGTTCTAGAAGTGTATTCAGAGCTATATGGACGAATGATCTCACGCGCTTCTAAATCATCAATAATTTCGCGTAATTTGTTTTTTTCATCGTACGACAATCTTGTCGGAGCAAAATGAAATGGTTATCTATCCTTAACATCTAGATGTAACTCAGCTTTAATATTCGGAACCCTAGGTCTCCCTGCTTCTACATATGCCGTTCGAATCTTTTCTTTAATCTTTTCCTTTCCCTTACTTTTGGTGATGTTTCAGTATTGATATCTATTTTATCAATTTCCGCACCACTAAATATAACCGGCTCTATATTGAGGATTTCCTCTTCCGTAACTAAATTTTTCTCGTCCGCTAATCTAGTCAAACCTAATCTTAATTTTCTCGATATACCTCTACCAAATAAAAAGCTATGTCTCATCGTATTGTCCTTAACATCTCTCAAAATTACGTCTTCAGCCTTTACATTTTCGTAAGTAATTCTTAATCTCGCGATGCCTTTGACTTCCAGTACAGAACCATTTATCCCTTCATATCTTTCACCGGATTCTTTCTCTATCCAATCATGAGGGATGAATTTTTCTTTTATCAAACTAATTGGACTTGCTGTGTATAACTGAGTGTCTAAACGAAAATGGAAAGTAGCTACATCCCTAATCATCTCAAAATCAACTGTTTTTAAATATTCGTTATTCGTAACTAATTGCTCAGTCACATTCGATATTTGTAATGTAGCCTGTCTCGATTCCGTTGACGAAGTTGTTGAAGAAGATGACTTCTTCATCCTCTGCGGACAGTTTCGCACCACATATCCTTGCATTCCGCATTCGTAACAGGATCCTCGGTTTCTTTTCGGTCTGGTACATTCCTTCGCACGGTGTCCCAATTGGTTGCAATTATAACACTTGAATCCCTCCATTTCCGGCTCGTTTTTCCGTGAGGCCAATGATTTCTCTTGCTTCGTCTTATCCGCAACATAACATTCTCGACTTTGCTTCCATTTCTTCTCAGATCGTAATTTAATTTGCTCGAATGCCCTTAACAGCTGATCTTTCCTTTCGAAGCTTTGCATCCGGGCTTGGTTTTGAAGAAACTTGTCCGGTATTTCATCTATTATATAGTCAATTTACTCCTCTTTCTTTACCGGAATTCGATCTGCCAAAACTCGATTTTAGCAGGCCGATAGTTGAATAACACAGGTCTACAAAAAATGGGATCATGATTTTGTTCATGGGATCATAAGGTTGTTGGGCAGCTGGAGGTCGTTTCCCAAGTAATTTTCTGCGTAGAATCCGAATCCGAGGTCAGAATTGGCCCATCACGTCAGGATTTTGAGATATTTGAGGTTATATACTCGAAAAATGGCTTTTTGGGCTACTTTTGAGGTTATGTATAGGACGCACAAAATTTTTAGCTCTTTTCTTCTAATTGTATCATTTAGTACTACTCTTTCCCTTCAAAGTTGTCGAATGGTCATCTACGATTTTTCCTTGCAAAGTTACGGCCATTTTAAGATAACATGATGAATTCCAAACCCTGCGCCGTTATAGCCCAACAACCTCATGAGCATTAAACCTGTAAACTTTGAACTATAAACCCGAAAACTTGGACTGAAAACTATATATATGGATTTGATGGAGAATATGAAATCAAATTTTGAAAATTCAAGATGGCGAATATGGTGGACAAAAATTTTAATTTCGCTCAAATTTGAACTGAGAATTGAAAACATGGATTTTTGGGGTCGCTGATCTGGAATCTGATTTCAAATCGAACCTAAGGTAACATAATAGCTCTAAATCTATATGCCCGGGGGAAAGGGTGTTCTATCAACCCTAAAACGTTCTTAATCAATCGTTCTCACGACTCTGCCTTCGGTGAATTTTTACCGGCACTAATCGTCAGTCGTTTTCACAGCTGCTTCTTCGGCGGAAATTTACTAGAAAGCAGTACTTAATCAGTCGTTCCCACGACTCTGCATTCGGTGAATTTTTACCAGCACTACTCATCATCAGCCGTTTTCATGGCTACTTCTTCGGCGGAAATTTACTAGAGAGCAGTACTTAATCAGTCGTTCCCACGACTCTGCATTCGGTGAACTTTTACCGGCACTACTCATCATCAGCCGTTTTCATGGCTACTTCTTCGGCGGAAATTTACTAGAAAGCAGTACTTAATCAGTCGTTCCCACGACTCTGCATTCGGTGAATTTTTACCAGCACTACTCATCATCAGCCGTTTTCACGGCTACTTCTTCGGCGGAAATTTACCAGAGAGCAGTACTTAATCAGTCGTTCTCACGACTCTGCATTCGGTGATTTTTTTTCAACAGTACATTTCAGTTCATTGTAAAGGTAACGCAGTACCTTTGTGACTGTTCACTGTCTTTACAATGGCCTCGTGTAAGTGTTCAAATGATCCTGACAGTTTTTGTTTGCGGTCGTTTCACGTTCGCCAAGAATAGGATTGAGATTGATGATAATGTCAAAGGATTTTATCGCAATTACTTCAACATATCGATTTCCAATCAAGATAAGTCTTAGGCTCCACATATGGCTTGTAAATAATGTGTTGAGTCATTAAGACGCTGGAATAATGCTAAGAGTAATGTAATACCAATGCCTTTCAAAACACCTATGATTTGGCGTGAAGCTGTCAGCCACGATGAATGTTATTTCTATTCAACCAAAACTTTCGGATTTAATGCTAAAGATTCTCATAATATTAAATATCCAAATGTAGCAAGTGTTACAAAACCCACTCCTTATAAATCCGATGATAGTCCTCCAACTCTTCCACTTTTGAAACAGAAAATTGAGGACGATACAGGCTGTGACGATACTGAAGATCATGAATCCGAAAATACCGCTTCAATTTATGATGAATTTTCTGATTTTACTCCGATTTTATTTGATCAGGTTGCACTAAATGACTTGGTCTGGGATTTGGGCTTACCTAAAGATAAGTCCGAGTTACTAGGCTCAAGACTTAAAGAGAGAAATCTCCTTGCCCCAGGAACTACTTTTTGTTGGTATCGTGATCGGGAAAAATCATTAGTCGAATTTTTTCTGAAGGCAGTAACTATGTTTTTTGCAATGATGTTAGTGGCTTCATGCAAAAGTTGGGACTACTTTATGATACTGCTCATTGGAGATTGTTTATTGATTCCTGTAAGAGAAGCTTGAAAGCAGTTTTATTGCATAACTCAAATAAATACGCTTCCATACCTATTGCTCATTCCGTTTACTTAAATGAATCATATGAAAATATACAAACTATTCTTGAAGCGATTAAATATGAACAATATAAATGGCAAGTATGTGGAGATTTAAAAATTATTTGCATGCTTCTTGGACAACAGTCGGGTTATACAAAATACCCGTGCTTTATATGTTTGTGGGATAGCAGAGATAGAGCTCAATATTATGTTAAAAAGGTTTGGCCTTTTCGTAAAATTCTCAAAGCAGGAGACCCCAACATTCTCGAAGAACCTTTGATTGATGCCAAGAAGGTTCTATTACCCCTTCATATTAAATTATGAATAATGAAGCAATTTGTAAAGGCCCTTAATACTAGTGATGCATGTTTCAAGTATCTTATAGATAAATTCCCTAATTTAAGTGACGCCAAAATAAAAGAAGGAATATTTGTCGGACCACAGATACGAGAATTGATGAAAATAACAGAGTTTGAAGATGTTATGATAACCGTCGAAAGAGAAGCCTGGATCAGCTTCAAAAAAGTTGTCAAGGGTTTTTTAGGCAATAATAAAGCTAGTAATTATAAGGAAGTAGTTGAAGATATGCTTAAAAACCTTAAAACCTTTAAGACCTTAGGTTGTAATATGAGCGTAAAATTCCATTATTTGCACTCCCACTTAAATTGGTTTCTAGAAAATTTAGGTGATGTTAGCGAAGAGCAAGGAGAGCGATTCCATTAGGACATCAAAGAGATGGAAAGACGTTATTAGGGAAAATGGTCTACATCAATGCTAGCTGACTATTGCTGGTCTCTTCAACGTGATGAGCTACATGCTCATCATAAAAGGCGTTCTGGCATAAAGTCTTTAGTAGATAAGAAAAAGAGATTCCATAAGTAAGATTTAAAGGGTTTGGATTTAATAATTTGGAGTTTGATGTTCAAGGCTTCAGAATTTAGAGTTGGGGGTTTACGTAATCAGGGCTTAGGGTTGGGATTTAAGGGATCAGGGTTTAGGGTTTAAGGGTCAATACTTGTGTATTTAGTTATATAATAGGTTTGGGGTCGATCTGATCTCGATGAGATCAGATTCGTAATCAGCGACCCCAAAAACCCATATATACAGTTTTCGGTCCAGGTTTTCGGGTTTATAGTTCAAAGTTTACAGGTTTAATGTGAATGCTCATGAGGTTGTTGGGCTATAAGGGCGCAGGGTTTGGAATTCATCATGTTATCTTAAAATGGCCGTAATTTTGCAAGGAAAAATCGTAGATGACCATTCGACAGCTCATTTTGAAGGGAAAGAGTACTAAATGATGCAATTAGAAGAAAAGAGCTAAAAAGTGTTGTGCGTCCTATACATAACCTCAAAAGTAGCCCAAAAAGCCATTTTTCGAGTATATAACCTCAAATATCTCAAAATTCTGACGTGTTGGGCCAATTCTGACCTCGGATTCAGATTCTATGCAGAAAATTACTTGGGAAACGACCCCCAGCTGCCCAACAACAAAACCTTGTAGACCTGTGTAATCTGCACATCTGTTCTAATAATTGGTTAATTGGAACTTCTAAATTTTCCGGTTTCTAGCAAAACCATCTCAGTGCTCGTTCCTTTAGTTTTAATCCTAAAATCACACGTGCAGCGTTATCATCTATCGTGTACATTGGTCGCACTAAATTAAATTGCTTTTCTTAGCGCCAGAAAGTGTCACGTTCGCCTGAAAACTCGCTTACTAGTTCACTGATTGCACTAATCGGTTGCATAAAGTTCGTCCCTGAGTTATTATTTACACCCGTCTCTGCATTTGACCACATAGCCACGTCTCTTTCTCGCCTCACTAGTTTTAATTCTCGCCGTAAAAGCTCTTGCTCTCGGCTCATAAATAAGTGTTTCTCTGAATATCTCCGTCGCTGGTCGGTAACATTGGTGTCGTAATTAACCTCGGTAACAATTGGTAAGTTCACGCGCACCTCATCCTGCGGGCCTTCTTCTTCGTGTATGCTCATGCGCACATTACCTTGCGCACCATCTCTTTCGTTTTCTTGCTCAGCTTTTTGTTCACGCCATATTGCATTCTCCTGCTCGCCCAGGCCTTCGGCTACTGTCTCATCGTTCGTTCTCACGTACTTGATTTCCTATCTCCATGCTCCGCTCACATCATGTTCGTCTAGTCTTTTGATCATGTTTGCCTTAGATCTTCCCGTTGCTAACTTTTTTCGCCTGCACATCTTTCGCAGGGTCACTATAATGAACTCACGTATCTTGTCCATTTTGGATTCACACTATTACTCACTTTTACCGCTTAATAAGCACATAAACACTAATCGAATACAGATCCTTCTATCCCACTTCTGAAATAACTTTATTCGGGTACTTAAATGAGCAGAACTAGATTCTGCAACGAGATTTATTTTCTCAATTCTCCTCCGCTCTTCTTGCTGCTTTCCTTCGTTCTCTCAACACCACCAATCCCCCTCTACATCCTCCGTCCTCACTCTCCCCTGCCGCCATTTACCGCTTCTCGGTTTCAAATACAATCCTTCTTACTACAGAAGGTAACACCAAAAGTTACACTCATCTTGAAAGCCACACTCAATTGATGCTTACGTACTTGATAGTAACACCGAAAATGATACCCTAAATGAAGGTAACGTCCAACTATTTCAAGGTAACATTCGAGATAACACCAATCTTGATGGTAAACTTTCAACTGACACTCAAATTGACGGTAAACACCAAAAATGTCGGTGTTTTCTCCATGAGAGTGGAAAGTCTAGGTCGATGTGATGAAGAACATGATCCGGACGGTCTTGCGTTATCGATAATATAGATTCTATCTTAAAATCCTCGTGGTCCGAGCAAAATTCCGTTATGTACGACTGAGAATTAAAACAATGGGCTACTGAAACCGGATTCCACGATTAAGGAGGGATGCTAAGGGGAAAGAAAGGAAAAGAAAGAAAAGGAAAAGGGTTTACTCAGTCAAAAAAAAATATAAATAACTTACTGCTGCTTCTACGGTGTTTGTTGGAGAAGAAGAAAATAATTGCTGCGGGTCTGTGCGGATGGATGACCCTATCTATGTGCCAAGAACCAGGGCTAGTTTCAGCTGGGTCGTTCACGATAGTCCAATAATGCGCGAGTGCGTTGCACAGAATGATGTCTCAATGAATTGAAAGAAATAAAAGACTGGAGGAACACTAAGCAGAAATCTGTCCAAGTTACCAATAGGCTAAATTGTTAGAGAGATCCTGAAGGGGTGCTGATCAGATTATTGAACTGAAGAGGAGCTTCTGGTCTGTCTTAGCTGCTGGTCTGACGGGAAGTGCCGTAGCCTTTTCTTTTAACTTAAATTGTCACCTCGGTTGAGAGGATGGGGTTTTGGAAGTTGTATCGGGGATCTAAGGTTTATATCCAAATATGGTCATAGGACTTTGTTGTAACACATCACTCAATAAGTTCATAGAATGACATATAGATGGCGCTACTATTGACAAATCCATATGATTTTTAGGAAGCACTAACCTTCAAATGATACGTGTCAAAATTTCATGGCTATCGGACGTTTAGTTCATAAGTTACAATGGTTTTAGTGACGCTACTGTTTTAATTTTGAAAACAATGGAAAGATCTGAGTTTCGTGTGTTAGTAAAGCATTGCTTTTTAATGGGAAAAATTACCGTTCAAGCAAAGCAATGGCTTGACAAGTGTTATTCGGACTCTGCTCCATCGAGACAAATGGTAGAGAAGTGGTTTGTTGATTTTAAAGGCGGCCGTATAAATACGGATGACACTGAACGCTCTGGTCGCCCAAATTCAGCAGTTATTCTAGAAAACATAAAAGAAGTCCACAAAATAGTTTTTGCCGATCGTAAATTGAAGTTACGTGAGATAGCAGGCATCTTAAAGATATCAGAAGGCAGTGTATTTACCATTTTGTATGAAAGTTTGTCTATGAGGAAGCTCTGTTTGAAGTGAGTACCGCGTTTGCTCACAGTCAATCAAAAACAGCAACACGTCGACGATTCAGCGGGCTGTTTGGAGCTGTTTCAGCGCAATAAAAAGGATTTTTTGATACGATATGTGACAATGGATGAAACATGGATCCATCGCTACACTCCAGAGTCAAATTGGCAGTCAGCTGAGTGGACAGCAACCGGCGAAACCTGCCCAAAGCGACCAAAAACGCAAATGTCTGCTGGTAAGGTTTTGGCCTCCGTATTTTGGGATGCGCAAAGTATTTTATTCATTGATTACCTTGAGAAAGGAAGAACCATCAATAGCGAATATTATATGGCGTTATTGGTGCGTTTGAAGGAAGAAATTGCGAAGAAACGATCCCAAATGAAGAAGAAAAAAGTTCTTTCACCAGGATAATGCACCGTGTCACAAGTCGCTCGCAACAATGGCAAAATGACACGAATTGCACTTTCAATTGCTCCCCCATCCACCGTATTCTCCGGATCTGGCTCCCAGCGACTATTACCTGTTTGCAGGCCTAAAAAGAATGCTCCAGGGAAAAAGATTTGGTTCCAATGAAGAAGTGATTGCCGAAACTGAAGCCTATTTTTAGGCTAAAGGTAAATCGTTCTACAAAAAAGGCATCGAAATGTTAGAGAAACGTTGGAATCAATGTATTACTCTTGAAGGAGACTATGTAGATGAATAAAATCAAATTTTGCCTAAAAGTTGTTGTTTTATTAGTCATCCTACGTACTTATTGAGTGATGTATTAAAGATATTTTAGAGGTGATGTTTTAAGGGTGTGTTGCAGTATTTCAAAGATAAATATTGTAGCAGATAGGATATATATGGCAGTAAGAAGATTTCAAGGTTTCGTTAGATTTAGTTAGAGTTGGTGTGCGATAAAATTTATGAAAGGACGTGGAAAAGGCATGAGTTCTTGAGGATCAAAAGCTAGTCGTGTCATGTAACAATATGAGAGATTGACTGTTCGATTCGTCTTCAAAGAAAATTGTTGCTCTGAAGAAGGAAGTTATTAAAAGATATTTGGGAAAGAAAACGCCTGGCTAAAATAACTCAACGAATATTTCTGACACAAAATAAAGAAACTTGGCAATTACATTTCTAGGAGGAAGGACAAAAAAAGAAAAATCGGTATATGACGTGATCTCTCATTCCACCGTGCTCGAGGAATCATGGGAACGCATTCGTTAAGTATGAACATTTTAACTTATAATGAGTTATGTAAAATTAATTCGCTTTACTTATAAAAAGAACTTAGAGTATGCGGAGTCCGCAGGACGTAACATTATTATAACAAATGAATTATTATAACAATGCAATAAAAAATATTTAATGCAAAAAATCTCTTTCCCCCCGCTCTCTCCCACTCCCTCTCTTCTCCCTCTCCTCCTCCCTCTCCCCTCGCTCTCCATCTCCCTCTCATCCTCACTCCCCCTCCCTCCTCTCTCGCACATTTTCACCTTCTGTATTCTAGCAATATTCTTTTCACTTTTACTCTCTATCGCTTGCTCACTCGCACTCGCTACTCTTTGCTTCTTCTACGCTCGTAACGCTTCTGGTGTCAGAAAAGTGAGATGCACAAATCCCCTCTCATCTGCGGCCTAGCGTTTCTTACTTTCTTACTTTCTTACTGAATCAAAATTTTTTGTGATTCGGACTTTATCTTAAAATATCTACACTTAGAGACAACGTACACAAAAAACATAAGGACATTTTTCTTTCTATTTTTAAGGCCAAATCGATTCGGACTGGAAAAACCTCGATTGGTTTAACCATTACTGAGATATAAATATCTCATCTCATTTCAACTCGCAGTTTCGCATAATATAGGCATTACCGTGTCTCTTGATTTGGATTAGAAATACATCATCAATATGATAACGTCAGAGGAATAGCATCAATTAAAAAGCCTAAAGACTGACTAAAGCAAGTATGAACGTCAGTTATGAAAACACATCTCGAGTCTTTCAAACACAGTTTTATCATTGAACATTGATATTGCAGTAATTGAATATCTCAGTTAAACAACAATGATAAGCGCATTAAGTAACCAGTAATAAAAATCAGAAATTGATAATTTCGAAATAAGCATGTTTAATCTAAAATCATTGTTACAGGTCACTGATATTAAATAGTCAAATTGAAATCAGAGTTGTAACTCAAACTTTTCTACAAGGCACATTCGAGTTAACAACTACAATTCAATTCCACTATCCTAATTTTTAAATTTTATATCTACAAATTTTTAGGTTATAATTTTTAGGTTGCGACGTGAATTTTCCTCGCCGTCGGCAAATTGCCGTCGGCCCACATCACGGTCGCGCCGACACGAAAGTTGTTGGGCGCCAGGTGCAGCGGGCTGCACCACTCACCAACGCGAATACTCAAAAGAAAGATTCTGCGACCGCGACGCGGGAGTCCGACGAGACCGGTAGCTCGACGGAATTTAAAGTCGGTAGATGGGCGGGTGTAGGCCGGAAATCGGGAAAACGGGAAAGACGGTAAAGAACTAATGCGGCCTATTTCACGATTGCCGTTTATTCGATTCGGGGACCGGTACGCTCCGAAACCCCGCAGGCCGGTACAAATTCCTACTCCGCCTACTCTAACGGTACGGCAATCCTTCCGCGGATCGTTGTTGCTGATCCACGGAACTGGTACTCTATCTCGCTCTTGCGCGCTCATTTTCTCTCTCTTTCTTTCCATCTCGATCCTTTGTCTCCGCGCCTTGTTTCCGATACTCGTCTAGACGCTGTTTTCTCGACGCGCGGACCACGTGTCGGGAACGTGATTAACGGTAGGTGAATTGCTGTTTCCGTGTTGTCCTCTAGATCTGTAGGAAACAAATACGGCAGCGATAATATCGTTCGGGACGACAGGAGCTTACACATGCGAGACGGTAATTGAGAGCAATCACCTGATCGTGCTGCGCCCGCGAGGAGCGACGTCCGGTAAAATCTTGGCTCCTCCTTGCGTGATGGTCGGCTCAGGAGGTCCAGGGGCACAAAATTCAGGGGCACGAGGCCGTCGCACCTGCACGCTCTTAATTTTAGTTTAAATTAATACGCGGGAGGCAATTCGGCTCCCCTCCCCCGCAAATCTCGCACGATAATCTCCTCCCTCCCAGCAATTCTCGCGTTGTGACCGAGGGTTCGCACTGTGACGGACGCCTCCACGGCTGCCACGTCACAAGGTTATGTATGGGAGAAATGGTTATTCAAATCACAATCCACTGTATTGCAACTTTCAAGCCTTATATTAGGTTGGGAAAAAAGAAATCAATTATTTTTTCGTTTATTTCAAGGCTTTATTTAACATAGTTAGGATTGTTCGATTTTGGTCAAATAAGCACCGTTTTGTTCTACAATTTGTCGCCAATTTAAAGGTAATTTCATGATCCCTCTTTCATAGAAGCCCTGGTCCTTATTTGCAAAAAACTCAACTAAGCGATTTTTACAGTCTTCTCTTGAGGTCAATTTCTTACCATCAAGGAAGTTTTGCAATGACAAAAACAGATGGTAACTTGGTTGCTTGGTGCCAAGTCCGGACTATAAGGTGGATGCATCAAAACTTCCCAACCAAGCTCCCGGAGTTTCTGACGAGTCACTATAGACATATGTGGCCTGGCATTGTCCTGATGAAAAACAATTCTCTCCTATTGACCAATTCTGGCTGCTTCTGGTCAATCGCTAGCTTCAAACGGTCCAATTGTTGACAATAGAGGTCCGAATTTAGTGTTTGGCCATATGAAAGCAGCTCATGGTGGATGATTCCTTTATAATCCCACCAAACACTCAACAAAACCTTCCTGGCCGTTAATCCTGATTTGGCCATCGTTTGAACCGTTTCGCTGCGTTTTGACCACGATCGTTTTCGCACAATATTGTCGTATGTAATCCATTTCTCATCCCCAGTCACCATTGCGACGCGATTTTCGCTCGGCAAACCGCCGTCGGTCCGCGCGTCTCGGCCGTTCACACTCTCACGAAAGTGGTTGGGCGCCAGGTGCAACGGGCTGCACCGTTCACCAACGCGAAGCGACACACCACCAAAGGGCCGAGATACGCGAAGTCGACGGGACCGGTAGCTCTTCGGTATTTTAAGTCGGTAGACGGGAGGGTTCGATCGGGAATTCGGGAAGCGACCGGGAAAACACAAGAATAACTATGCGCGTTTCGACTATCTCAATTTTTATTATTTCGGGAATCGGAACGGTCCGACCCCTTGATACGGTACACTCCGCTTTGCTCTCGCGAATTCGAGCTTTGCTCTTCGCCGACAACTGAAACGAGACACGGTACGCACGGGACACCGGAACAATAAAGCAGGTGGAAGGTCTTACAGATTCGGGAACCTCCCGGCGGCGTTGCACTCTAATCTCCTTCCTCTCCTCGCTCTTCCGCAATTCCGCCTCCCCCTGGGCGCGTGGAACTCCACCAACTCCTGCGGTCCACCAAACTTTCCCTTTTCACGCCCGGTACACGTTATCCTTCTGTTTAACCCACGACAAACGACACTCTTGTCTTCAGCGGTAATCACTCCTCCGTACTCGGTAATCGACTCACGAAGAAGAAGCTAAAAAGAAGGAGCGAAACGGGAGCTCGCTCTTTTATTATTTTTCCAAAAGAAGTCTCGAGTCGTTTTTCTTTGTTGTGTCGAGCAACCTGTCTCTCCTCGTTCCTCGGTGGATCTCCCCATCCGGGAATCCTTCCGCGGATCTTTGTTTTCGATCCGCGGGACGGGTGCTCGGTCTCTCTCTTGCGTGTTCTCCTTCTCGCTCGCTCTCCCGCGGTCTCCTCGCCTAGGCCGGCTCGGCCTCGCCTGCGATCGCGCGGCTAGCACGGGAGCGACGATAGCTTTGCGCGATATTCCTACGGGCCTGTGGACAACGGAAACGGCAGCGAGAATCTTTTGAGGCGATACGGGAATCGGTAACATAGAAAGTGGAGCATTCACCTGGGGTGGTGGTCCGGTCGAGGGGTGACGTCCTCTCCTTCCCTCTGGTTCCTCCGGTCTTGATGGGCGGCACAGGAGGTCCAGGGGCACAGAGCTCGGGGACGCGGGACCGTTCCACCTGCACGCTTCTTTCACTAACATTATGTAATACGGGGGAGGTAAGGCGGCTCCCCCTCGGAATTTCCGCGCGATATGTTCCCCCCCCCCGCGAACCTCGTATAAGGACCGAGGGTCGCACTGTGACGGGCGCCTTCCCGGCTGCCACGACACACCATCCATTTCAGAAATGGCTCGATTTCATTCCGTTTGGTCAAGGCTTCGCAGATTGAAATTCGGTCCATCATGTTTTTTTGCGTGAATTCGTGTAGCACCCAAACATCGAGCTTTTTTTTGAATCCAGCTTTATGCAAATGGTTTAAAACTGTTTTGTGGTCGATCCTCAGCTCCTGGGCGATATTACGACTGCTAACATGCCGGCCTACTTCGATCATTTCCATAATTTTATAGACATTTTCGACGACGGGCCTACCTGTGTAAGATGCATCTTTAACATAAAAATTACCGGAACGGAATCGACGAAACCAAAATTGCGCGTGATTGGCTGTGACAGTATCGGGACCATAAACACCAATTTCAGCCACCTGGCTTGAATTTTTGCCTTTATCGAAGCAAAATTGTGAAATATACCGAATCTTCTCTTTGTTGACGTACATCTTTTACGTGCTATAACTCACAACTTAATCGACAAATCACAAAACCGTTAAAGAATTTTTTTTTAGTACGTGTAACGGCCGAACTCCGCGGTTCGGTCGCTGCTACGCGTTTCGCGCGGATAATGCTCGTCGGAGTCCGGATTCGAGGAGGAGTAAAGCAGCGAGACACTTGACAATGGCAATCGAAATAACTTAGCTTTATTGTATGCTTACTGGGATACAAGAGTTCGGCCCCGAAGGCGGTGTCGCGGGTTGCGTCTATAAGGCGCGTCGGTACGGTACGGTGCGGTGCGGTGAGCGGTACAAGCGCTCGTACGGACGGATAGGCCGTGCGGAAGGCGGGGCCTATTGCGCGACGCGTGTAGACGGTAACGACGGTAACGGCGCGGTGATCGGTCTCGCTTCGCGACGCTGGGCGTCTCGGACAATTATCGCCCAATACTCGTCTCGAAATCGCTCGCGTATAAATGGTCGCCGGACCGGTCTCCGGTCACCGGAGAGTTCGATTCTCGGTTGAACGCACGCACGCGAGTCGCGGGATACGCGAAATGATTTCGTCCGTCGGGGCCGAGGACTCTCGACAGAGAAGGCGTACGCACCTTCCCTTTTCCCTACGTTCGCGGAGGAAAGCGACCAAGTGCTGCGGACACTCAGCGGAGACGACGGACACACCGTCCCGGGTTCTTGGTCGCTAGACGGATCGCCTAAAGGCTGAGTACGCTCAGCGGAGTTCGCCGACGGATGAACCCCTGACTTAAGGCGGCGGGTAAAGGCGAGAGACTGTCGAGTACGCTCGACTGAGCACGCGCACGCACGAGCCCAGGAAGACGGGAGACGGCCAAGTATCGAGTACGCTCGATCGAGACTGCGGACGCACAATCCCGTTTGCTTAGTCGCCGGTCGGGTAGTCGGAAAGCGGAAGGCAGAGCGAAACGGTCCGGATATTCTCTCTTTCGGCATGAAGCGTCTAGATCGAATCGGCGGTACGGATCGGTCTGGTGTCTAGAAGCTCGATCGCCGCCGTTTTATAGTTGATCGCGCTACGATTGATACGGCGGCGATCGAGCGGCGCGAGGCACGGTGACGGCGCGTGATCGCGGCCGCGCGCGCGATAGCGGCGGCGCGTGATAGCGGCGGCGCGATCGTCTCGGTTCTTTGGGGTGGCGCAAAGCGCCGTTCTTCGGCCCGATAGGTGGTCGGTCAGGCCGGTAGTAACGAGGTGCATCTGCGCCTCGTTACATACGGAATGTCACTTTTCCAACGAGTATAAATATTAACCTATACGATTAATACATCACGTAATATATACCACTAAAGCCATGTAACGGTCGCACCTCCGGGCTCGGTTTTTCGGGTCGATCCGACCCGCAGGGTCGGATCGTCGTCTGCGATCCGACCACAGGAGAGATTTTTGGGTGAAGGTGTGTGCGTGTCAATAATAGAAAGCGAATAAGTATAACACAATAAGTCTTTATTGGTCGCACGCTACGACCGCGTGTTGCGGCGCGATGTCCCAATGTTTGGGTGTTCGGTTATCGCGCGACTTTGTCTCGCTGTCGCTGGGATCTACGCGTGGTCGCAGTCGCGGGCGCGCGATTCGCTTGTCGTACAATTAACAAATACTACGCACGTCGCAAGATTTATATATAAAATGATTATGTGGCCACCAATTAGCGGTAGCGCGGTGGGCGCCAAGGAATCCACGGTGTGCGTTGCTTGGCGTTTTCGCCGCGATTTTAATGGCCGTGTGTTTCGGCACACGACTCGACGATGGGTCGCAAAAAGAATTACAAAAACGCGTCGTGGCACGTCGCGCTCTTTTTTATACGGCGCCTAAGTGTCGGCTTGCGTTGGTGTGCGAGGGGGGAGGACGACACGCGTGTTCCTTTCATGCTTGGTCGGTGTGCGAGATCCTAGGTTGTCGGGGCCCTTGTTTTCCCGTGGTCCTGTATTATGAAATGGAAAAAAAAGAAATTACGAGAACGTTCCGGAGAACCCACCGGAGTAACAGCAAACTCGCCGTCCGATCTCTATATCGCAGAGACGGCACAAGACCGGAAGATCGTTCCGGAGAACCCACCGGAGCAACAGCAAACTCGCCGTGCGATCTCTATAGCGCAAAGACGACACAATGACCGGGAGATCGTTACGGAAAACACACCGGAGTGACGGCAAACTCGCCGTTCGATCTCTATATCGCAAAGACGGCATAATAATCGGAGATCGTTCCGGAGAACACACTGGAGTGACGGCAAACTCGCCGTTCGATCTCTATATCGCAAAGACGGTACAATAAGCGCCGCCGTGGATGACCTGGTAAATGACTTACGTATTCTGCAGGAGCTTCTCGGTTGATCCTCTCTAGGAACTATCTGCTGAGGTGGAACTCTGGAGATTCTCCCTCGTCAGAAATCTGCCGGGATTATATACCCGAGATTTCTTAATTTCGGTTTCCTCCAGCCCTTAATCGGTGAAAATTCCGAATTTTAATCGGAATTAATCGTGATTATGCGGCACTTGCCGAAGATTTCTTCGGCGGTGCCGCGAACTCGGTTCGGCGGCCGATCGTTCCTGACCGTCGCTGCCTGGTATTCGGGCAGGATCGGCTGAGCGCGGCGTTAGGTGCGGTAACGGCGCGGGTCGGGGGGTGTGCGCTCAGCTGACTGCCACGTGATGTTAGGCGGCAGTCAGCGTAACGTCATGAAGAATTTTTATGCCGTTACAGCCATCTAACGGAAAAATAATGGATTTCTTTTTCCCCAACCTAATATAACTTAACAAGTACTTAACTGTTCAGGAATGTAGCCGATCCTGCATGGCGGGCGGTCTGGCTTCTCGGCGCCGGCGTTTTCGCAGTCGGCGAGGCGCACGGTCTCTCACAGGCGAGTGCGCGACCGTCCCGCCGGTCGCCCGCGCTTAGCGAGTAGCTCGCCCCGACGCCGCTACGAGGCACGCCTTACGAGTCCGCGACCCGCGGGCAAGAATCCGCCGGCCGGGTATATCACCCAGCGCAACGGCTGGCGCGGTGCCTTCGCATGGCCCAATGCCGATTGTGGCAATATCTGGTGTCTGGTCTGTGCGACTTTGTAGCGCCCGTCTTTACCAACGTTCTCTCTAGGCTTTCCTAGAGCAGTTTTCGTGCGTAGTCGAGATTCAAACCAACGCACTCTACACTTTGCTGATTTGACTGCGGTGCTAATATACCCTGCTGGGTTGAGGCTTTATGGTGAGAATCGACTTTAGCTTTGAGTTCGCCTCGTTGCCACGATTCAGGAGCGAACTCGATCGCCTCCGTGTGGAGCGAGTAACTCTCTCTTTCCAAGCGTCCTTCGAAGACCTCGGCTGTAAGGAACGGCGTTGCCGTCTCCTTGGGAGATTTGCGAACTCTCTCTTGCCAAGTATCAGTCTAGGATCTTGGTGCGTTTAAAAACGACGTGGCCGCTTCTTCGAGAACTCTGAATTCTCTGTCCAAGCGTCTTCAAGGCCTTGACTAGTCGCCCCGGAGCAACTGAGTCGTTTTTCGTGTGACACGAGCTCAGCGCGTTCTCTTGTGCATCTCCACGCTTCTCAGGAACGTGGCAGCTTGCAGGCCGTTTAGTTCGAAAGGGCAGGCCATCCGAAATGACGGAGGTCGTTTCATTCTAACGCTCGTGGACGTATCTGTCACGAGTGTTCCTCGGGTTTTTCGGCTCGGATTTACGACCTGAATAGGTCGCACGAGACCTGAGTCAAGTATTATCCTTGACTCCGATCCTTCTGATAAGGGTGTTCCGGCATCCGCGTATCTTCGCTCATTTGCGAGCGGAGTCGCAAATATTTGGTCCTTCGAGCCGCATCGGAGTCAACGGATCCGAGTAAGCGAGTAGTCGGTTCTTCGCGATTTCAATCGTTCCGTTCTTCCTGTTTAAGGAATTGAAAGTCGAGGAGTTACCACTTCTCTGGGGACTGTTCTCACTATCATTGTGACATTATGTCGGAGATAGAGCAACTCCTCAAGCAGGAAGTTGCTATGAGGGTTATTTCACGGGCCCTGCCCAACTTCAAGAAGCTGGGCAAGCCAAAGTGGACTGGCGCGTTCATACGTCAACGCCTTGCAGCATTGAAAGACGCCTTTCAAGAGTGTAAGGCTCTTCAGGCCGAACTCATGATGCTGGCTACAGAGTCGCAACAGGGCACAATCCAATACTTCGTCAATGACACTTTCGACTCATGTGGAGACGTTTATCAGGAAACAGTCGATTTCCTGGCGGAAGCCCTTGAAGCAACAGAACCGCCCCAATCTCCGTTAAATATTAGTTTAATGCCAGAAAGCGCTCAGCGCCAGACTTCGCATCTTCCTCGCTTGAACCTGCCAAGCTTTGACGGCAGTCTCCTTAAATGGGAGACCTTTCGGGATCGGTTTCGCTCCATGATCTCCAACGATCGCACCTTGTCCAACGTGGACAAATTGCACTATCTGTTTCCTGCCTCAAAGGAGAACTGAACAACGTTCTCGAGCACTTGCCTCTCACTGAAGCAAACTTCGACATTGCCTGGCAGATTCTTGTCAAGCGATATGAGGACAAGCAAGCTCTCATCGAGGTGCACGCTCAAACTTTGGTCAATTTGCCTGCCATCAAATCAGAGGATGCCAAAGAGTTACGAGCTTTGCGTGATACGGCGAATGCCGCCCTCCAGTCGTTGCGGAATTTGGGTCGCTCTGTAGATGCCTGGGACGATCTACAAACGTTTCTAGTCCTCAGCAAACTTGATAAGACCACGAGGAAGGAATTGGAGCTACGCCGTGGAGACAAAGTTGATCCTGGCGGGTATGACGCTTTGGACAGGTTCATCGAAACCAGAATACGAGCGCGCTCACCCTGAAGACCTCTGACGGGCACTCCGACGCTTCGTGTTCTAAAGCGGCCAGGTCGAAGACGTTGGCATCACATGCAGCGGCCACAAAACAAACCAAGTGTCCGTTGTGTCATGCTTCTCATGCGTTGTATCAATGCAAAGCCTTCCGCTCTTATCCTCCAAATCGGCGTCAGGGCTTTGCTAACACGCATAAGCGTTGCAAAAATTGCCTGGCCATGAGCCATGCGTTGCAGGACTGTCCTAGCGCACATCGATGTTTAGTGTGTGGGCGTAAGCACCACACACTTCTTCATACGCCTAAGGACACGCAAGCCAACACTCAGGTCACATCCGAAGTGCAACACTCCTGCGGTCTCCACGCACACTGCTGTTGATTCGCACGGGTCGGTCTTGCTCGCCACCGCCCGAGTGCAGATACGACCCCAAAACGGTCGAGTGGCGCAGGCTCGTGCTCTGCTGGATCAGGTTTCTGCGGCCACGCTTATCTCAAAGCGACTCGCTAAGCAGCTGCGTTTCAAGCGTCAACGTGCCAACTTGTGCCTCAGTGGGATAAGGGACATCCAATGTCGTGTCCGCCACACTGCATCGATTAGCATTTCTGCGCAGAAACCACGATCACCATCGTTTAACACCAGTGCGATTATTCTGAGCACTCTTACATCTTACGTGCCTTCTCATTTGCCTGTAATAAGCCGTTGGGATCACATCAAAGATCTGGGCCTCGCTGACGCCTACCATACCGAGTCGGATCCGATCGACCTTGTGATCGGAGCGGAGTTATATGGGCGTTTGCTGCGACCCGGCTTGCGTAGGGGCATAAACACCGAGCCTGTCGTTCAGAAGACAGCTCTAGGCTGGATCCTATCGGGTCGAATCGATTATGCGCAAAGACCTCTGCGCCTATTAAGTCATCACTGCGCAACCCAGAGCGATCTGACTCACTGCATTCAACGCTTCTGGGAGATAGAGGAGGTTCCCCTCGCGAGTCCCTTCACCGCGGAGGAACAGGCGACGGAGGATCATTTCCTCACGACTCATACCCATAATGAAGCCGGACGGTACACAGTGCGCTTGCCCTTCAAAGCCGCCCCACCAAGCGACCTCAGGGAATCTCGCTCCGCTGCACTCGCTGGGTTGCGGCGGCTCACCAAGCGCTTGGCCGCAGACACGTCCAGGGCAGACGATTATGTGAATTTCATGCAGGAGTATGAACTTTTAAGACACATGGAAAGAGTAACGGAGCCTCCCAATCGGGCTTCCTATTATATTGGGTTAAGTAAAAAGTTTTGAGCATTTTCCGCTAGATAGCTTTAGTGAGGTCATATCTCACGATGTATACGTCGCATCTGTTCATTCTATATTGCGACTTAAAGGTTACGTAACGCTTTAAAAAAAGTTCTTTGACAGTTTTGTGTTTGGTGAAGCCAGTTGTTAGAGCCAGTGTTAGAGCGTTCCAAAATGGAGGTAAATAAAAAGAAAATTCGATACATTCTTCAGTACCACTACGACCAAAGGGAAAAATCGGAGCAGGCGGCCAAAAAAATTTGTGCTGTTTATGGACCCAATACAGTATCGAATGCAACAGCAAAGCGGTGGTTCGAACGATTCCGTTCTGGTAATATGGACGTCGAAGATGAAACACGCTCTGGTAGGTCAATTGTCGAAAATGTCGATAAAATCATGGAAATCGTCAAGTCGGACCGGCATACTTATTCCATTGCCCAGGAACTGAGGATGAGCCAGAAAACCGTTTGGAACCATTTGCATAAGGCTGGTCTCAAGAAGAAGCTCGATGTATGGGTGCCACACGAATTGACGCAAAAGAACCTTTTGGACCGAATTCATGCCTGCGATCCTTTGCTGAAGCGTAACGAAATCGATCCATTTTTGAAGCGGATGGTGACTGGCGATGAAAAATGGGTCACATACGAGAACAACAGGCGAAAAAGATCGTGGTCCAAGCGCAGTGAGCCGGTCCAAACGATTGCTAAGCCCGGATTAACGGCTAAAAAGGTTCTACTGTGTGTTTGGTAGGATTGGAAGGGAATCATTCACTATGAGCTGCTCCCATCGGGCCAATCACTCAATTCGGACCTACACTGTCAACAACTGACCAGATTGAAGCAGGCAATCGACTAGAAGCGGCCAGAATTTGCCAATAGGAAGGGTGTTGTGTTCCATCAAGACAATGCCAGGCCGCACACATCTTTGACGACGCGCCAGAAGTTCCGAGAGCTTGGATGGGAAGTTATATCGCACCCGCCGTATAGCCCAGACCTGGCTCCAAGCGATTATGACCTTTTGAAGCATTTGCAAAATTTTCTTGATGGTACAAAACTGGCCTCAAGAGAGGCTTGTGAAAATGAGCTGGTCAAGTTTTTTTACCAATAGGGACGAGGACTTCTTCAATCGCGGAATTATAAAATTGCCTTCAAAGTGGACAAAAGTTATCGAACAAAACGGCGCATATTTGATCTAAATCCGATAATCCTAACTTTGTTAATTTCATCGTCGAAATAAAGAGAAAAAACGCTCAGAACTTTTTACTTCACCCAATATACCCCATCATGTGATGATGACCCCGATAGAACGCAGTCTATCGTAAATCCAGCGCCACATCACAGGTCCGGATTGTCTTCAATGCGTCATGCCCTACTTCTACCGGCAGATCGTTAAATGACTATTTGTCGGTGGGGCCGAAGCTTCAAACTGACCTCGGGGCCATCATCACTGAGTGGCGTCAGTTTCGATACGTGTACTTTGCCGACATTGCCAAGATGTACTGACAGATTTCGGTAGACTAACGCGATCTCGAGTTTCAACGCATCCTCTGGCAGCCGACGCTTTCTGGCCCAGTCGAGGAGCTCAAACTCCGTACAGTCACGTACGGAACAGTTTCCGCTCCGTTCTTGGCGTTGCGCGTCATCCGCCAGCTCATTGTTGATGAAGGGGATTCATTCCCGTTGGCTCGTCCGGTGTTGCAGTTTCTCACGTACGTTGATGACTGTTTGTTCGGCGCAGATGATCTGGCTTCCGCTCGAGCCACGCGTGACCAGCTCAAAGCTCTTCTGGCTCGAGGTGGCTTCCGGTTGCGGAAGTGGATCAGCAATTCCATTGAGCTGCTGTCAAACGTTGACCCCGTTGATTGCGGGTTAGCCTGCGACAAGGAATTGCGTCAAGACGAGACGCTCAAAATACTGGGCCTGTCATGGCAACCCGAACGAGACGCTTTCCACTTTCGCATCAGGGTCGACCCGAGTCCGGGTCGAACCAAACGGGAAATCCTCTTTGCTATCGCGCGTCTGCTTGACCCCCTTGGATGGGTGACACCTGTAGTTGTCGTTGCTAAAGTAATCATACAATGCCTATGGCAAGAACGTTGCGATTGGGATGATTCTCTATCCAAGCATCTTCAGGCGGAATGGACACGGTTTCATGAGCAGTTGCGAACGCTTGAATCATTGTCGCTATCCAGGTGGACTCAATACCGTCCCGGCGGGAGTCGAGCCGAGTTGCACGGCTTCGCCGATGCATCCACCATGGCATACGCTGCGGTCATATACATCCGAGTCTTTTCATCGGGAGCGATTGCGATTACATTGTTGCTTGCCAAATCAAAGGTCGCTCCTTTGAAGACTTTGTCCGTACCGCGATTGGAGCTGTGCGCTGCACTATTGCTCGCCCGCTTAATGGCCTTCACTCGGAGCGCTCTGCGGTCGGTGAACGCGCCACTTTACTGCTGGACAGATTCGTCCATTGTCCTTGTGTGGCTCAGCCAATCTCCTTCGAAGTGGAAGATGTTCGTAGCCAACCGTATCTCTTGCATACAGACCTTGGTTGAGGGAACGCACTGGCTGCACGTACCGACAAGCGACAACTCCGCCGACTGTGCGTCGCGGAGCATCGTAGCGCAAGACTTGGTCAGTCACCCGCTGTGGTGGAGTGGTCCATCTTGGCTGGGACACCCGATTACCGACTGGTCGGGGTTCACGCCGCGTTTCGTGGACGCGCTTCATCCGGACATGAGAGAAGCCATTTCGGCTAATATCGTAACCGAATCTGCCAACTGGGATTTGCAGAGCCGGTTCTCCTCGTGGCCTAAGCTCGTAAGAGTGACAGCCCATATTCTGCGGTTCATCAGGACTTGTCGAGCGCGTCCTGACGCCCAGGCTCGCTCCGGTGGTGCAGTCAGCACAGTCTCTCTCGATCCCTCCGACATTGCGGCCGCTAGGCTCTTCTGGCTACAGCGAATGCAGCTTGACATGTTTCAGGAGGAACTTCTCAGTTTGCGCCGAACGGGAAGTGTCAGAAGGGCAAGCGACCTCTCCTCGCTATGCCCATTTCTCGATGGTGACGGCTTAGTTCGAGTCCGAGAACGGCTCCAGAAAGCGAATCTATCATATTCTGCCAAACATCCCATTGTATTAAAGGCGCACCCGCTGGTGACACTTTTAGTCATCAACGTGCACTACCGCGCCTTGCATGCAGGCCCTCAGTTGATGCTAACCTTAATACGCCAGGAGTTCTGGCTTCTGCGAGCACGATCAACTATGCGGGCAGTTCTGTACAAGTGCGTGGTGTGCGCAAGAGCGGCGGCCGCCGTCCCGGAACAATTAATGGGTGACCTGCCCGACTATCAGGTCATTAGGGTTCAACGAGCTTTCACGCACCGGCGTGGATTACGCCGGCCCGATCTTGGTCCGATACGGCTCTGGTCGAGGCCATCAGGCTCATAAAGCATACATCGCGCTCTTTGTATGTATGACCACCAAGGCGATCCATCTGGAGTTGATTTCGGACTATTCCTCCGCTGCCTTCCTGGCAGCATATTAGAGATTTGTCACGCGGCGTGGCCTGTCTACCACGATCTACTCAGACAACGACACAACGTTCCAGAGAGCCGATCGAGTGCTGCGATTAGCGCACATCCGCGCTATTAAGCAGCCAGACTTCGCAGGCCGCTTGGCCACCGACGGAACTGCCTGACGGTTCATACCTCCTGCAGCTCCATTTTGGAGACTTATGGGAGGCAGCAGTATGCAGCGTCAAATCGCATCTCAAGCGATGCGTCGAAGCCCACACACTCACCATGGAAGAAATGCACATTCTCCTTTGCCGTGTAGAAGCTTGTCTCAATTCTCGGCCTATTCCTGCCGTGTCCGAAAACCTTGATGACTATCAGGCAATGACTCCCGGACATCTGTTAATCGGAGCTCCGCCCGTGGCCACGCCGGAGCCTAGCGTCCTCAATATCTTTGAGACTAGACTGTCTCGGTGGGGGACTATTCAGCAAATAAGCGAGGCATTCTGGAAATTGTGGTCGCGAGATTATCTCCACACACTTCAACAACGCTCGAAATGGCGCCAGTGTCAGCGGTTGGCTCGAGTGGGACAAATTGTGTTGGTCGCCGAACCCAATGCGGCTCACAATCATTGGCATCTCGGTCGCATCACTGCCTGCCATCCAAGCAACGATCAGTTGGTCTGCGTCATGACCATTAAAACAGCCACCACGGTACTTAAGCAACCGATCGGAAAAGTGTGTTTCCTCCCAGTTTCCATCAATTTGGAATCGGAGCTTCAAGAAGAGGGCCGTTCATCTTGAACATCGGCCCATATTTTCGAGGTCACCGGGTGCTGGAACCCCGTCTTGTATATCGTCTTCGGTTTCGACTAAGTCGAGGCGGGCGATATGTTCGGGAATGCAGCCAATCCTGCATAGCGGGCGGTCTGGCTTCTCGGCGCTGGCGTTTTCGCGGTCGGCGAGGCGCACGGTCTCTCGCAGGCGAGTGCGCGACTGTCCCGCCGGTCGCCCGCGCCTAGCGAGTAGCTCACCCCGACGCCGCTACGAGGCACGCCTCACGAGTCCGCGACCCGCGGGCAAGAATCCGCCGGCCGGGTATATCACCCAGCGCAACGGCCGGCGCGGCGCCTTCGCATGGCCCAACGCCGATTGTGGCAATATCTGGTATCTGGTCTGTGCGACTTGTAACGCCCGTCTTTACCGACGTTCTCTCTAGGCTTTCCTAGAGCAGTTTTCGTGCATAGTCGAGATTCAAACCAACGCACTCTATACTCTGCTGAGTTGACTGCGGTGCTAATATACCCTGCTGGGTTGAGGCTTTATGGTGAGAATCGACTTTAGCTTTGAGTTCGCCTCGTTGCCACGATTCAGGAGCGAACTCAATCGCCTCCATGTGGAGCGAGTAACTCTCTCTTTCCGAGCGTCCGTTGAAGACCTCGGCTGTTAGGAACGGCGTTGCCGCCTCTTTGAGAGATTTGCCAACTCTCTCTTGCCAAGTATCCGTCTAGGATCTTGATGCGTTCAAAAACGACGTGGTCGCTTCTTCGAGAACTCTGAGCTCACTGTCCAAGCGTCTTCAAGGCCTTGGCTAGTGTCCCGGAGCAACTGAGTCGCCTCTCGCGTGACACGAGCTCAGCGCGTTCTCTTGTGCATCTCCACGCTTCTCAGGAACGTGGCAGCTTGTAGGCCGTTTAATCCGGAAGGGCAGGCCATTCGAAATGACGGAGGGTTTCATTCTAACGCTTGTGGACGTATCTGTCACGAGTGTTCCTCGGGTTTCTCGGATCTTGGATTTATGACCCGGATAGGCCGCACGAGACCTGAGTCAAGTATCATCCTTGATTCCGATCCTTTTGATAAGGGTGTCCGGCATCCGCGTATCTTCACTCATTTGCGAGCGGAGTCGCAAACATTTAACGAAAAATAACTTAGTTACAGTGTTCTGGAAAGTTCTTGAGATGAGCTATAAGAATATGTAATGAGAAATAGAGAGTTCCATTTAAAAAATTGAAAGTGACCTTCACGTGACCTTTAGAGGACTATTCAACGTCAAGTCAATGGCGCCATCTTATGTCCCCCTTCGAGCCAAACAACTTTTGACTGAAACATTTTTTTACTGGATTTAGTTTTCGAGATATTGGGCTGAATCATATAAAATGAGACACCCTGTTTAATGTTAAGTGCAATGCATATTTGAAGTTTAAAATAATAGTAATAGTGGTGTTATTTATTTCTGTCTTTTCATCTGTGAAAATCTATCTTATTTGTAAAATATTGTTGCGTACTTCTTAAAATTTTGTAACATTTGAGGTAGATTATGCTCGGGATAGAACGATCATTTGAAATAATATGATTCATCGCCATTCCGACAGTACAATGTTTTTGATTATTTTTTAGCAACTGGACCGGGCAAGAAATGATTAATCATAGTGCTAAAATTTCAATAGCAGCATAAAATACACTTAGAAATGTTAAAAATATTTCTATTGTAAATCGTAAACATCAGTCTTTTCAGTTATAGATATAATATGATATGTTTATAGAAGAGCAAAAGGTGCTAATGTACTTAATTGCGAGGAATTGACAACTGGCTAAAATAATAATCTCTAAATTTTATATATTATCAGTATGAAAACTTTTACTACTGTAAAGCTTCAAAACTCTGGTTTATCGATGAAATAATAGAATAATAAAGGAATAATTATTCTATAATAGAATAATATAATAATAGAAATTTATATATCCGTATATTTTAGTGAATAAATAATATTATATGACGCATAACTAATTTGGGTTTTTAAATAATGAGTACATCTACATCATATTACACATATTGATTACGCGAAACGCCAACAATATGTGAATTGTAATGAGACTTCTTAGTCATACATATCTTTAGTCACATATATATTTTTTGAGAAATCATTTTTTATCAATGTATAAATACAAACCATATATATCTTATATGTGTAATAAATGTATATCAATAACTATTATGTGCTTATCTAATATAGATTACGAATAATATTTGTTTATATCGCCGTTTATATCAATAGTAATATATTATAATTGTTTCTTTTTATAGTTACCATGATATTCGAACTATTTCTTTATATTCTAGACGAATATCAGCTCTGTCAGATTGAAAAATATTCAAGATGTTAAGAAACATATATCGTCGCGCTTTTCTTAGATACAAACTGAACGTTTAAAATAATAATGAGCAGTATGTGTAAAGCTTTTATTGTGCAGGGATATAAAGTTTTCGCCGTGAGACGATGTAATCATAAATTCTATGTAGCAGTATATTCCAGCTTATCTCTCTACTAAAACATATGCTCTGTTATCTATTCTATTTCACGTTACATGGAATATTTCATGGATATTCGTAAAACTAGACTTGCAACGGAATACTAAAGACGCTATAGACTGAAAGAACGAAAGAACTTTAAAACATAGAATAGCGACTGTTTGAAACTTTTTAAGTGGGAACTGTAGTATGATGATCATGGATTTGTTTGATACGCAATTTCGGATCAATAAGTTTCTTTTGTCTTTCGTAGGACTTTGGCCTTATCAAACGATGGTTATTAAATTTCTAAACATATCATTTAGCATATTCGGATCTATGACAATATGGCTACCACAGGTATGTTATTCTTTAAATAATAACAAAATTATTTACAGCATTTTATTTAAACACATTTATTTAAACACATTAAATACATATGTTTCGCGTCAATTATTAATTACGCAAACGAAATGATAGTAGTGCGAGCTATGTTATAATAATGATTGTATATACAGGGTCTGCCAAAAGTTCCGAAACGGCTAATTATTTCAAAAAATAATAATTGTTCAAAACAATATTTGAAACAAAAGTTGTAGAGCTCAAGAAAAGCTATCAGATATTGATAATTATTTGATCTTGGAATGACCTTAAGAAATGTTATCAAGGTCGACATAAAAAACTTAAATAGAAACTTCAATTTTTTATTACACCGCCTTTTTCCAACAATTAATTTGAACAACTTTTGTATGAAATATTTTTTTATTTGCCTAATATTTTTTGAGATATTTAGGGATAACTTGGTAACTTTTCCAATATTTAACTTATCTCGCTAACTGTTTATCGGGATAAAAAAATGGTACTAGACTTTTCCATTCTACTTGGTCTCAAGAATATATTGTTACAATAGCGCCCTGACTTTTGTTAAGTTGATGATATTGAAATTTCGTAAAATCGATAAATTAACAAAAAATACAGCTTTGTTGTACCAATATATTCTTGAAATCAAATAGAATAGAAAAGTCTAGTACCATTTTTTTATCTCGACAAACAGTTAGCGAAATATCGTAAGTTAAATATTAAAAAAGTTACCAAGTTATCGTTATAAATATCTCAAAAAATATTAAGCAAATGAAAAAAGATTTCATACAAAAGTTGTCCAAATTAATTGGTGGAAAAGATGGTGTAATAAAAAATTAGAGTTTCTATTTAAAATTTTTATGTCAACCTTGATAACGTTTCTCAAAGTCATTTCTAAGTCAAACAATTATCAATATCTGATAGCTCTTTTTAAGCCCTACAACTTTTGTTTCAAACATTGTTTTAAACAATCATTATTTTTTGAAATAATTAGCTATTCTGGAACTTTTGGCAGACACTGTACATGAAAACATGTTTTATCCAAGTGTACAAGGATTAATTAAAAAGTTTCCGATCTAATAAAGAAAGAGTAAGATTTCAGTCAAATTTCAATACTTGTCCAATAGATAGCAGTGAAGGAAACATAAATATATAAAAAAAAGCGTCCCTATACACAGAGTCTGACCATTCAAACGGTTTTGTAATAAAATGGCGTCTGTTGTGTTGCAAAACACATACTTAGGGTGTGTTCCAATATTCACTGCCAGTACTGAAAATGTATAGTACATGTAACATGAACTATATATTTTTAGTACTGGCAGTGAATATTGAAACGCAGCCTTAGATTGAACACTTTTTCTTTATTGTTTTACGTTGTTGTAAATCAAGAATTGATTAATCTTTAAAGTAAGTAAAACTATTGTATCATTCCTTGCAATATGAATTAAATATATAATAAATTATAAATTATAAATTTCAAAGAACCAAACTTAGAGACCAAAAAGGTTATTGACAAACTATATAATTACAAATAATTAAAATATAAATGTAAATAGATAGAAGTCAAAATACGGAGCTGCTGTGTTATTGGGTGCAAAAATTATTACCAAAAAGGATTTTCTATGTGACTATTTCCAATAGATCCTACAAAAAAGGTGTTATGGATGTCAAAATTTAATAGAAAGAATTGGGAATCATAAAAAAATGGTTTATATGTGAAGTAAGATATTCAATATTAAATATTGTTGATGAATGAAAATATAATACTTATTGCATTAATATTTTATAAATGCATTTTTCTGAGGGAGAAGCCTCGTATAGACGACAAACGAAAATTAAAGTTGAATGCAGTACCAACAATTTTTAATCAGTTGCAGGTATAAAAAATGACACATTTAACTAAAATAAATAATGAACATAATAATTTTGTGTTTTTGATGTAAGTATCTTTTTACTTTTAATTATGTAATTGCCAATAGTTGCCAGATAAAAAAGAATCAATTTTGAAGTAATCTTTAAAATAATCATCCTTTCATATATTTTTAGATTGAAGGAAGAGAAAATGAAACACCTTTCTTATCAACAAGTGATTCTGATCAACAAGTTATTCTGAATAAAGCATATTGTCAAATGGAAACTGATATTCAGCAAAACTCCAATAATATAGAAACATTCAAGACATATCATGAAATATAAATACAACATAGTATGAATAGTATTTCAGATTCAGAACAATCAATATCACTACCATTAAAAACGATGGCTATGCATTCAATTACATATAATTAAGTGATTTTATATATTATAATTCTGCCCAATGTTATGACTGTTCAGTATATGAATTATTTAGTTTATGAATTATTATTATGTTAACAAAATGATGTTACTTTTTCATGATAATTAAATATATATGATTATAATTATTCTGTCATTTATAATACTTCTTCTGTTTAAATTTGCCTCATTTTTGTACTATTTCTGATTGGTCCCGCCATTTAATTACAAAATTTGAAAGCAGCCAATAGAAATATGGACGGTCAGTAGCCAAACTTTATGTATAGGGATACTACACAAAGAGCTAAGTTTGATGTCAATAGGCTTTATACCTCGGCATAGTACACTTTTTGTACACCTCTTTATTTTTCAATAAACTAAGTTTGATGTCATTCTAGCAATTCATTTGTTTCTGATAGCCTTTCAAAGTTACAGTTTATCAACAATGGAGAAATTGAAATATCGCGCCGTGATAAAATTCCTTTATTTAAAAGGGAAAACTTCTACGGCAATTTAAATTAGAAAGTTGAAGTTGAATTAGATTCAATGTGTGGAGATGCTGTTCCTTCATTTACCACCGTAAAAGCCTGGGCTGCTAAGTTCAAGCGTGACAGAATGAGTATTTTCAATGAAGAACATTCTGCATGACCAAAAACCGCAGCAATAGATGAAATGATCATGTTATATTCACCAAATCGTGATGGACGATAGTATATTAACTTTAAAAAAGATAGAGGATGCTGCTGATGTATCATACAAACGAGCATTTTACATGAGGAATTAGGTATGAGAAAGCTGAGCACACATTGTGTACCGCGTTTGTTCATTATTGATCAAAAACATCGGTTGGACATTTCACAATCGTCTGGAGCATTTCAAGCACGATGGAAAGGATATTTTACGGCGTTTTGTTATTGTTGACAAAACTCTACATTCTGGAGACAAAAGAACAGTCAAAGCAATGGGTTACAAAGGACGAATCGACTCTGCAGAAAGCAAAAGCAGTTCCGTTGGCTGGTAGGTTATGGCCAGTTTTTGGGATTCTTATGGGATAATTTTTGTGGACTATTTGGAAAAAATAAAAAAAACACCAGAGAATATTATGCTAGGCTATTATAACGTTTCGACATAGAAATGAAAAAATAAACATTCGTATTTAGCCAAAAAGAAAATTTTCTTCCATTAGGACAATAGCCCACAAATCAGCTGGTATAATGATGAAATTGTACAAACTGAAAGAACAAATTAATTCCACATTCACCGTATTCTCCAAATTTGACCCTGTACAATTTGTTCCTGTTTCCAAATTAAAAAAAAATAGCTATTTGGGAAAAATTTTTGTTGGTTGCTAAAGTGATAAGTACCGTTAATGACTGTTTTTCGGATTTAGATAATAGATATTTTATTGACGGAATGACAAGCCTAAAAAAACACTAAACCAAATATATTGAGTTGAAGGAAGACTTAGTTGAGAAATAAATATCATTTAGCTCAAAAAAATGTTTTTTTCTTAATCAGATCGGGAACTTTTCAATCTACCTTCGTACATTAATGAGACATATAATATATAACGAATGCCATACATATTTTATTTATCACTAGATATTATATATTTTCGAATATTCGAGTGATTTGGATGAAATTTTCGAAATCATGCCAACCATGTGTGGTTCAATGATATGTGTTGTGAAAATCATTTGTTTAATCCGCAATTCCGAGAAGGTATAAACGATGAGGTAATGTCGAATTTGTCAATTCATTTTTGAAAGCGTTGTTTCAGTTTAAGGTATTACTACGTTTAACATTTGAGGATTGGAATAATCTGTCGAAGAGTCAAGAAATGCAGATTTTAACACGTTATGCCAATACTGCCCGAAAGTTCACACTCACATATTCAAGTATGAATTATGAAGAAAATATGTCAGTGCACAATTATTGTCAAACAAATTCACTTTGTTGGCAAGGAAAATATATTACAAAATTTTTTAATTTTATCTCATTATTTCATAATACAAAAATGTATTTTCCCTGGTTAGTTTGTGTAATCGGATGTGTATTTTGTTACGGAATGTTGCCTCTTGCCACACCTGTACTTGATATTGTTTCACCTCTGAACGAAACGAGGCCGAGAAAGTTGCCTCATAAGGCAGAGTACTTTATGAGTCAAGAGAAGCATTACTACGTACTTTGGTTAAGTCAACACGTCAGTTATATTATATGTTGTATTGTTTTAACAGCCATCGATACCACTTTCTTTTTACTCATGGAACATGTTTGCGGGATGCACACTATATTATGGTAAGAATAATACCGATTAATCCTAGTTTGATATTTATCCAAATTAATAACTGATTGCAAAACTTACGTACGTAAGATAAATATCTCAATAATCGGACATTTAACGCTGCACTGTTTGCTACGATTGTTTAATTTTATAAAGATATGAAATTTATTAATGTATTAGGTGTACAAACCATTCGGAGTGTGATATAGTTTTGAGGGTTTTGCAAGAGATGGTACTAAAGTCATGACTCATTTTGTCGAAGAGATTTTAATCACAACTATTGTTTCTTAATGTTTTAATATTAATCCATGATATTTAGTCTTTTACTAACAACAGACGCAATAAAAATCATGTTAATACCATCTTAAAAATGGAGCTTCTTAAAGAGCCTTTTCGACATGCATTACTTTTCTTTTTTAATCAGAAGAAACCGGCGGCTGAAGATCATAGAATTCTAAAATAGAAACTTATGGTGATGTTGCTCCATCAATTAAGACATGTGAATATTGGTTTAGACGATTCAAAAGTGGTGATTTCAGTATCAACGATAAAGATCGCTTAGGACAGCCAAACAAATTTGAAAATGTAGATTTGCAAGCATTATTGAATGGAAATCCAGCACAATCCACTTCAGAACTTGCCGGAGCATTAAATGTTGATCGTACAACAGTTACTAAACATTTACATGATATGGGAAAGATTCACAAAGAAAGAAAATGAGTTCCACATCAATTATCGGAAAATGCCATTGAAAACCAGTTGAACATTTACATTTCGTTGATCACCAGACAAAGTGAAGAGTTTCTTGTATCGAATTGTTACTAAGGATAAAAAATAGATCTATTTCGATAATGCCGAACGAGAAAATCATGGGTTGATCTAAGCCAACCACTAACATCCACTAACATCCATATCGAGACTTAATATTCACGGTTCAAAAGTATTGCATAGTGTACCAGGTATGTCGGTAATTACTTTCCGGTTTTTGTAACAGATGTCACTAGCCATAAGTATGCAATGTTATGATTTGATACATATGTCATTTTATTCTACTGACATTAACCTCAAAACTATACAAGTTACGTTCCGCCAAAATAACAGCGTTATAGATTAATAATTTTTTGAAAATGTCGAGTTTTGTGCCTGAAAACGTGCATTTGCGGCACGCATTACTTTTCTTGTTTAATCAAAAGAAAAAAGCCGCTGAAAGTCATCGTTTGTTGGTAGAGACTTACGGTGAGCATGCTCCAACCATAAGAACATGTGAAACGTGGTTTCGACAATTCAAATGTGGTGATTTCAACGTTCAAGACAAAAAACGTCCTGGTAGGCCGAAAACGTTTGAAGATGCGGAATTGCAGGAGTTATTGGATGAAGATCCAACACAAACTCAAAAACAATTGGCAGAAAAGTTGAATGTGAGCCGAGTAGCAATTTGTGAACGATTACAAGCGATGGGAAAGATCCAAAAGATGGGAAGATAGGTGCCACATGAATTTAATGACAGGCAATTGGAAAATCGAAAAATCGTCAGTGAAATGCTGCTTCAAAGGTATCAAAGGAAGTCATTTCTACATCGAATAGTAACGGGTGATGAAAAATGGATTTATTTCGAAAATTTATTTCGAATCTATTTCGATTAATTTCGAAAACAGTTAATACTGATCGCTACCAACAACAAATGATCAATTTGAACTGTGTATTGATCGAAAAACGTCCACAATACGCTCAAAGACATGATAAGGTAATTTTGCAGTATGACAACGCGCCATCTCATACAGCAAAACCAGTCAAAGAAGTGTTGAAATCACTTGGATGGGAAGTTTTATCGCACCCGCCGTACTCTCCAGACCTGGCTCCATCCAACTACCCCCTTTTGGCATCGTTGGGGCACGCGCTTGCAGAGCAGTACTTCGCCGATTTCGTAAAAGTTAAAAAATGGTTCGATGAATGGTTTAGCTCAAAGGAGAAACAGTTCTTTTGGAATGGCATCCATAAATTGCCTGAGAGATGGGCAAAATGTATAGAATCAAATGGCCAATACTTTGAATAAATATATTTTAACTATCCATTGTAAATAAACGTGTTTTCTTTAGCGAAAAAACCGGAAAGGAATTACCGACACACCTGGTAGTTTCTGAGATATTTGACTTTAAATTTTTATAATTGTACGTTGAAGTATATTTGAAGTAGACAAGCAGTTTCCATTTACTTTAAATGTAGGTAACAGTACATATAAGTGGGAGAGGAGGTGTTTGGTGGGATCAGAAGGGTGTGATCTATTATGAGCTGCTAAAACCTGGCGAAACGTTAATACTAAACGCTACCGATAACAAATGATCGATTTGAATCAAGCTTTGCATGAAAAACGACCAGAATATCAAAAAAAGCAACACAAAGTAATTTTGCTTCATGATAATGCACCATCACACACAGCAAAACTGGTCAAGGAAACAATTGAGGTGTTTAGTTGGGAAATACTTTCGCATGTGGCTTACTCACTAGACTTGGCTCCGTCCGATTACTACTTATTTGCATCGATGGGACACGCACTTGCTGAGCAGCGCTTCACTTCTTACGAAAATGTATGAAAATGGCTCGATGACTGGTTTGCCTCAAAAGAGCAACAATTGTTTTGACGTGGCATCCACAAATTGTCCGACAGGTGGGAAAAATGTATAGCTAACGATGGACAATACTTCAAATAAAATATTTTTTATCATTTTCATACAATAAACGTATTTTCTATACAAAAATTCCGGTTTCATATTTACATACCTGGTATATATTTACCGTTGTGACGTATTACAATTGTGGACAAACCGTTATTGCGAAATATTATCAACAATAACTTATCCGTTTAAATGATGCATTGGAGCAAAAAAGGCCTTATATTAGCCGGATATAGACAAATGATTGTACAATGCTCGACTACATACCGCAAAAGGGATTTAAGACATCATCTATACTGTTACGTCCTAGAGGAGGAACGTAACTTGACGCTTGCTTTCACAAGCTCCAATGTACTCGCAAGTCTGCAGTGCAGATCAAGGATCGGAATAACCCCTTTATTTGGCGCGGACGTACGTCGGTTCTTTATTTAGATCAAGGAACTGAATCCTTTTACCTGGGATAGGACCGTGAGCGACGGTTAAGGGAAGGGAGAATTTTTTGAGAATAATTAGTAAGAAAACGTGATTGCGATGTAATTACAAATTGCTCATTTTATTGATAGCTAAATGGAAGTTCACAATGAATGTATATCCGTTGGAATTCGTAAGGTTTTATAATATGTACATATATATATATATTAATATGAAATAATCGCGGTCTGAGCAAAATTCTGTGTTCGTTATGTCCGATTGTGATCGAAAAGATTGGGCCACTGAAATTGGATTTCACAATTAAGGAGGAATGCCAAGGGTGATAGAAAAAGAAGAGAGGAAAAGGAAAGGAAAAGAAAAGAGAGAGAAGAAAAGATAAATAATAAAGGAAAAGAGTCAATCAGGCAAAAGAAAATATAAATAACTTACTGCTGGTTCTATGATATTTGTCGAAAATGAAGAGAGTAATTGTTGCGGGTCTGTGGGGGTGGATGACTCAAGTTCTGCGCCAAGAATCGGGAGCTGGTATCAGCTGGATTGCTCACAATGGTCCAAAAATACACGAGATCGTTACACAGAATAATTAAAGACTGGAGGAACACTAATCTGTCTAAGCCACTAATAGACTAGATTGTTAGAAAGACCTTGAAGGGGTGCTGAAGAGGAGCTTCTGTCCCGGTTGCTGGTCTGGCGAAAAGTCAAGTGGCCTTTTGGCTTTTCTCAAATCGTCAGCTGGATTGAGAGGGCGGAGTTTTGGGGAATTGCTTTGAAAATCTAATTTTTATGCCCTAATATGGTCATAGGACTGTGCTTCGAATGTTTTTTAAAGGTGGGGGTCAAAAGTACGTTGCACTAAAGTGCTAAAGTGTCTTTAAAATAATTTTGTAGGAGATAGGATGCATACGGCAATAAGAGGATTTCGAGAGTCTCTTTGTTCTTACAAAAAAAGAACGCGGCAGCAATCTTATTAAGAAGGAAACATCGATATTTTTACCCGAGTTGTCCAATGATAAGTAAGGGAATAGTTGAGTTCAGTTGCGGTTAAAAAGGATGTCGCGATATTGTTAACGTTGACTAAGCGCGTAGGAAACAAGATCTGAATTGGTTCAAGGATTTGGTTAATATTTCAGGAGCATCGGAACTTCCAGAGATTCCAGGGCCATCGCGTCGTGTGATAACATGCCTGAGCGCATCCGGCCATATAATAAGTAATATAAAATTCAATTTTCCTTACTTATAAAAGAAGTCTAGAGTATGCGGAGTCCGCAGGACGTAACAATATATTGGGCTGGGAAGTTTTTCTTCACGCGATTTATTCACTATATTTCGCTCTGTCACACTACCACGTATTTCGATCGTTTCAGCATTACCTGGCTAATAAGCACTTTAAAATAATTGATGAAGCTGGAAAAAGCATCAATGACTTCATCGAGTCAAAACCACCAAGTTTTTTCCGCAAGGGCATTCGTCAGTTGCTCAAAAAATAAAGTAAAGTCATCAAAAATAATAAAGATTATTTTTAATATCAAAAGGAAAACTTGTCCTTTTATTAATAAATTTTATAAATAAATTTTGAATTTCATAAAAAGAGACACCGAATTAATTTGTACACCTAATAAATATGCAATCGAAAACTGAAATATGAAAATTTATTATTAAGAAATAAAAAATATAAAAAGTTTCAAATTTATTTAAAAAATAATCAAAATTTTAAAGAATATAAATGTACCATTATCCGAACAGTTGTCCCGATTGCTAAACTCTGTCGATCCAATATCCAGACATAATTATTATGCAAATCAATTCTTCATTTTTATTGACTTTTCATTAACCTTCTGTTAACTATTTGAAATCATCCTATGTTAATCATTATTTTGTTTATAAATATTTTATAAATTATATATAATTATATATGTCTCGTATAAGATAATAATTATATACTCTATTTTTAATTACGAACTGTTTATTTATGTTCCTTCATTTGTTTTGCGTTTTCTATTATTTTATTAAATCTTTTTTTTTCTAATTTCTTCTTTGTTACTGGTTTTTCTCTTTTCTTCGATGCTTATTTTCTTGTATTTTCATATTCCAATTTCTGGTCAATATTAGATGTTGAAAATATTACTATTGGGTAGAGCGTAACCTAACCCATTTATTCATCAAAATTTTTGGAATTTTTACTAAAAATATTTCACTTCATTTTAAAAGGAAT
The DNA here is from genome assembly GCF_003227715.2 of Harpegnathos saltator. Taxonomy (NCBI): domain Eukaryota; kingdom Metazoa; phylum Arthropoda; class Insecta; order Hymenoptera; family Formicidae; genus Harpegnathos; species Harpegnathos saltator. The sequence goes on from NW_020230083.1 coordinate 598,340, forward strand.
GGACGGGTGATCTAAAACACCCTATCTGATAGATGTTATTATAAAAGTTATAAATGGGGTGATCAAAACGTATATATTTAAATTAGAATATCTATTTACTCTGTAAGCTAACGTTGACAATACTATCAAATAGCCTTATTCATAAAAGTAATTATGAGATTAATCTTCATTAACATCAGTTATTCCTCAATTTGCTTATTAATACTCGCGAGCATATGAATTACTAAAACGAATTGCACTGGTAATTAAATATATGACCGGTTGCTAGGCACTCACAAAATTATTATACAATAGCTGAACTTATAAAATTGAATTACAAATAATTTTTTTATTAATTAAATGCATTTTTATAATCATTCTTTATTATTTTTGGATCGAATACTACAATGTTTGTATAATAAAAACAAGAAAATAAGTAAAAAATGTCATAACAAATATGTCAAACTTCTTAAGAAAATGTTAAGAATATCGACAAAGTATGTCTCGTATTTAATCACATTGGATTTTTCTTTTTTTGCTGGATATTAATTTTTGCAATATTTAAAATGATTCATCATATAAATATTTTTGAGTATCGACAGATTTCAATTAAATTTTAATGCTACACTAGAGAAAATATTTGAGGTGAATAATAATCAGTTTTTGCATATACATCCGGATATAGAGACACATCCGGCAATTGGTATTTTTATTTTACTATACTGTATATAGAGTGTCCCGTTTTAATGTCCCACTCCAAATAACTCTTCAATATTGAAGTTTCAACGAAAATGATCTGAATAAAAGTTGTAGAGATTTAAGTGAGCTACCTTATCATGACCTTGACTTTGACCTTGACTTCTACTTTCAAGGTCATTTGAAGGTCAACTTGCATTTTTAAATGGGAACCTTTATTTTTTACTACACTGTTTTTTTTCTACTAGTTAATTTGAACAACTTTTGTCTAAAACATTTTCTTGTCTAATATTTTTTGAGATATTTGAGGAACACTTGATAACTTTTTCAATATTTAACTTACGATATCTCGCTAACTATTTATCGGAAGAAAAAGTGGTACTAGTTTATTGCTTTATTTAGTCTCAAAAATATATTGTTACAATAGCGCATTGACTTTTGTTAACTTACTGATTTTTGGAAATTTCAAAATCATCAAATTAACCAAAATCAGGGCGCTATTGTAACAATATATTCTTGAGACTAAATAAAGCAAGAAAGTCTAGTACCACTTTTTCTTCCGACAAATAATTAGCGAGATATCGTAAGTTAAATATTGAAAAAGTTATCAAGTTTTCCTCAAATATCTCAAAAAATATTAGACAAAAATGTTTTGAACAAAAGTTGTTCAAATGAACTAGTTGAAAAAAAACAGTGTAATAAAAAATAAAGGTTCCCATTTAAAAATCGTAAGTTGACCTTCAAATGACCTTGAAAATAGAGGTCAAGGTCAAAGTTAAGGTCATGATAAAGTAGCTCACTTAAATCCCTACAACTTTTATTCAGATCATTTTCCTTGAAACTTCAATACTGAAAAGTTATTTGGGATGGGACATTAAAATGGGACTCCCTTTATATGAAAAAGTTATATTAAATGTGATATATGTTTCTTATATTTATATGTATATTTATACCTCTTTTGCAGTTACCGTCTGAAGAATTTAACCGTGTATGATACATTGTCACAAATGGATAATATTTGCGTAAACAAAAATTATGAGATCAATGAACGTGCACGGCGATGTATTCAACTAGACAGAAGAATAAGAGTGTTGGTGTACCAATAATTTAAGCCTTGCGGATTTGTAATTAACATCTTACTCCAAATGTTTTATAATTCTTATCTCTCAATTTTATTTAATTTCCTTATATACATGAATACAAAATATACATACTTGTAAATACCTGTGTGAAATTGGCACCTCATCTTTTATCACCGCAAGTTTTAACGATAGCTCTAATGGCACTCACAATAGTTCTACAGTTCCCGATAGGCTATATCAATAATTCCGCCGAATTAGTTAACAAAATGGCAGATTTAAAATATAAGGTACTAACTTCCCTTGCACCGCAACTTCTAAAAGAAGTTCAAACACGAAATCTTATGGTCCCAGAATAGTTCTACTAGGTGCGCAACCAAATTTCCGGATTTTTTGATCAATGAAAAATAGAAAATTTCAAGAGAAATACAAAAAATGGTTTATGCAAAGTATCGTCCCTCACTAGCTATACATTTTTTCCATCTCTCTGACAATACATGAATATCGCGACGATAAAACAACGCGTATTTGGACCGAAACCATTCATCCAACCAATTTTGCACTTCTTCGAAATTGGCCAAGTGTTGCCCAGCCAAGCCATGCGCCATCGACTGGAACAAGTTATAATCGGAAAGGGCCAGGTCTGGCGAATATGGCGGGTGCGGTAGCAGATCCCATTTCAGCGTTTTGATGGTGTCTTGGACGTTAGAAGTGCGATGGCACGGAGCATTGTCGTGCTGCAATATCACTCGTTCGTGTCTCGTTCTGGCCGTTTTTCGAGCAATGCATGGTTCAAAATGATCAGTTGTTGTCGGTAGCAATGCCCATTGACAGTTTCGCCCGGCTTCAGCAGCTCATAATACACGATTCCCTTCTGATCCCACCGAACGCAGAGCATTGTCTTCTTTCCGAAGCGATTTGGCAGTGCCGTCAATGTTAATGCTTCGCCAGGTGAACGCTACGATTTTTTGCGTTTGGAATTCGCGAAATATATCCACTTCTCATCGCCAGTAACAATTCGATGCAGGAAACTCTTTCTTTCATGCTGCAAAAGCAAAATTTCGGAAGTGGCTCTTCGATTTTCCATTTGTCTCTCAGTCAACTCATGTGGCACCCATTTCCCTTCCTTTTCAATTTTTCCCATGGCATGTAAACGTTTGGAAATACCTTGGCAAGTTATGTTTGATGCCTCCTCAAGTTAATCTTGTGTTTGCGTATCAACTTCATCCAATAACGCTTACAGATCAGCGTTCTCAGTTGTTTTCGGTCTTCCGGAGTGCTTCTTGTCCTCAGTGTCGAAATCGCTACTTCTGAAACTTTTAAACCAATTTTCACAGATAGTTTTCGATGGTGCATGTTCGCTGTAGGCCTCCTCAAGCAAACGACTTGCTTCAGCTGCACTTTTTTCAAATTAAAGCAGAAAAGCAAAGCTTCCCGCAAATGCTGTTTACGTGGCACGAAACTCGACATCTGCGTTGTTAGAAAAAATATTTTTGCGTTGCGATATGTGGTATTACGACTGGTTATTGTTAATAGATGTCCAAGCTATAAAAAAACACAACTTCAGAGATGTACACAGTCTGTAGACCAGATACGATGAGACTGGTTCCATCAAAGTTCTTAGCGCAGCGATATCTATGAGTGAATGATGGTAGGTGAATGTTCTACCCTTCATCTACTTAACCTCAAAATTTGAGCGAATTCGGTTGATATTTCACTGTGGTTTGACATTTTATGTCAAACCACAGTGAAATATCAACCACATGTCAAACCACAGTGAAATATCAACCACATGTCAAAGTCACGTTGTGTACGTCGGTCGAAAAACCAACTTTTAAATTGGGTAATAGTGGTGCAGAACGTACGAAACGCTAAAAAATGTGTACGGGGATGAATGCATGTCCCGTGCACAGGTTTTCCGTTGGTTTGGTCGATTCCGTGACGATCGTGAGGACCTTGCAGACGATGACAGAGCACCGCCGCCAAAAACCACTCGCAATGAAGAAAACATCGAGAAAGTCAAAGAAATTCTTCGAAGGGACCGCTGTGTGTCTGCCCAGATATTATCTGGGAGTTCTACAACGATTGTGGGCCAGAATTCGACGAGTTCGACCAGAATTTCGAGAGCCAGGCAGTTGGTTTTTGTTGCACGATAATGCACCATCGCACAAAGCCATCATGGTACGTGAATTCTTGACCAAAGAAGGCATCATTGTTATCGATCATCCACCGTATTCACCTGATTTGGCTCCGTGCGACTTCTGGCTATTTCCCAAACTGAAATTGGCGATGAAAGGAAATCGTTTCGATACCATCCCAATCATCCAAAAGACTTCGACCGCTATACTAAAGGCCATTCCAGCCGATGAGTATAAAAAATGTTTCGAAAAATTTGTTGAACGTTTCCAGCGCTGTATTGACTCAGAAGGAGACTTTTTTGAATAAACAAGAATAAAAAATCAAAATAATAAACTCTTTGTATTTTTTTTAGACCAGTCTCATTGGATCTGGGACAGACTGTGTATGTCGACTATATGTGTCGTTAGCGCCATCCATGTGTGAAACCCGGAAACTTAGTTGCGCACCTACTATAGTTTCTGATATATTTTAACAAAAGTTCTGGCTTCTAACTATTTTTAAATAATTTTCAAAATCTATCGCTAGCACCGCACTACAAAAGTAAAGTATCAGTTTACTGACAGTTCCAGCCGACTTGTTGGTCTTTTTTAGTAGTTTTACAATAGTTCTAACGCTTTAGGTGGGTTTCGTCGAGAGTTCCGGCTTTTACATACTTTTTAATAATTTTTGAATCTCAGCGGTAGTACCGCACCGAAAGAATAAAGTATCAATTTGCTGGGAGTTCTAGCCAACCTTTTGATCTTTTTTAGTAGTTCTACAATAGTTCTAACACTTTAGGTGTGTTTCGTCGAGAGTTCTGGACTTCACATATTTTTTAATAACTTTTGAATTTTAGCGCTAGCACCGCACCAAAAAAATAAACTATCAGTTTGCCAGCAGTTTCAGCCGACTTGTTGGTCTTTTTTAATAATTCTACAATAAATTTTTAATAGTTCTACAATAGTTCTAACGCTTTAGGTGGATTTCGTCGAGAGTTCCGGCCTTTACATATTTTTTAATAATTTTTTAATTTTACCGCTAGCATCGCACCACAAGAATAAAGTACCATTTTGTAGCCAGTTCCAACTGATTTTTGAAGTAACCATCGCAACAGAAGAAGAAAGTATCAGTTTGGTGATAATTCCTGCCGTGTGAGTGTGTGTGTGTGCATACACACACATGTGCTGCACAATTAACTATTAAATATACTTACGGAAAGCACATACTAATAGACACCGCCATCTTTACAGATCTTATATATGATAACCAAAACATCAAAATTAAACACACTTTAGACTCGATAGCAAAAATTATTATTTTGAATGAGAATAGATATATATTAGCAGGTATGGTACATTATATATTGTATAATATAACTAAAGCAAGAATGGTCACTACATTGCTTTCGCATTTGCTAGCACATACTGGTACATAAATATGATGATTTAAAACGACAGAGTGAGACAACAAATGCACCGCAAAGCATCGAATCGCATTTAATAACATATGCCAAATTTTAATACCAATGCAATAGCAGTTAATTTTTATTTCCCATATATATTGTTACGTCCAGCACTCTAGTGCTATATTGTAATTTGGTCTGCTGAATCTGAATTTGAAGTCAAAATTTAGAAATGTTCACATCTTATGCTCAAAATGGCGCCTTGAAGTGTAGGAAATTTTCGAAAAGGGAAAATTGGATATAAAGTATGTTGAAAAGTAAAAAATCGTAAAAAACCTGTATATAAAGTCTTTTTGGACTGTTAACAATAAATAAAAGTTAGTTTTTCAGAACTCAAAATGGCGAATCTAATATGGTCGACGATTTTTCATATATTTTTTTTAATTTTGATAACAATTGATATATATGGCTTTTTTTATGCCGCTGATTACAAATATGGAGTCAGTTTCCCAAAATTTAAAATGGCTGATCAAATATGGACAACCAAAGTACGCAAAATTATTAAAAGTTCTGCAAAAGTCAGTATACTACATGGGCTGAAAAGTCTTTGGCTTAACAATGAAAAAACGATTTTTTTAATGAAAAAAGTGTTTTATTCCTCGACATAATCTCCATTTAGAGTAATGCACTTAGTGTAACGGTCCGCTAACATTTCGATGCCGGTCTTATAGTGCTCGGTGTCAAGTCCCTCAAAATAGGCATTTGTTTCCAACTTGACCTCCTCATTCGAGTAAAATCTTTTACCAGCGAGCCACTGCTTCAGTCGGGGAAAAAGGAAATAGTCGCTGGGGGCCAGGTCTGGAGAATACGGGGGATGCGGGACCAATTCATAGCGCAATTTCTTTAATTTATCGGTCGTATCGCGAGCCGAGTGAGCTGGAGCATTGTCTTGGTGAAACAAAATTTTTTTCTTTGCCAAATGTGGCCGTTTGACCTTGACCTCGTCGTCCAATCGATCCAGTAATGTACAGTAATATTTTTTATTGATAGTTTTACCATGTTCAAGATAATCAATGAATATTATGTTATGCGCATCCCAAAAAATACTGGCCAAAACCTTTGCCGGCTGATTGTTGTGTCTTCGGGCGCTTCGGACGGCTTTCACCAGGCAATAACCACTCCGCTGACTGCCGATTGGACTCCGGTGTGTAGTGATGGTTCCATGTTTCATCCATTGTGACAAATCGACGCAAAAACTCCTTCTTATTGCGGTTAAACAGGGCCAGATTTTTCTTTGAAAGTCGAACACGTTCCGCTTTTTGCTCAATTGTCAAAAAACGCGGCACCCAACGCGCGCAAAGCTTTTTCATGTGTAAATATTCATGAATGATATGACCAACGCGTTCCTTTGAGATGCCTATGATGTTAGCTAGCTCACTCAATTTCATTTTGCGGTCATTCAACACGATTTCACTGATTTTCTGGATGTTTTCTGGAGTAACTGCCTCATTTGGCCTTCTTGAACGTGGTGCATCATTTGTGCTCGTACGGTTACGACGAAACTCAGCAAACCAATATTTGATGGTTGAATTCGGTGGGGCAGATGTGCCGTAACATTTATCAAGCCATGCCTTTGCTTCAACAGTGTTTTTTCCCATCAGGAAGCAATGTTTAATCAAAACACGAAATTCACTTTTTTCCATAGTAAAGATAAATTCAGAGGTAACGTCACTTCGAAAGCTATAACTTGTACACGAGTCAACGAAATATCATGAAATTTTTACAGCATCTAAGTTAAGGTTGGTACTCTATAGGAAATATAAGGATTTTTAGTTTGTGGCGCCATCTATATGTCAGGCCAAAGACTTTTCAGCCCATGTAGTACATGGTTTTTTGGGACATCGTTCATGATGAATCCATAACGAAATTACTGATTGTTAGTGAATAGTACATTTCAATTATGAAACTTAAGTTAATTTTTCAAAATTTAAAATGACGGTTCCAACATGACAGACCATTTTCGAAAATTTTTAAAATTTTTGTAGGAACTAATATATAAGAGATAAATATTTTTTTTAAGTCGCCAATTGTGAGTAAAAAACTACTTTATTCTGTTGACGTTACGTAACGACGTTGATTATAATCAATATTGTTGCTCATTGTTTCTTTGCATTTTTGTAAGTAGAGTTGAAAATCTTAACCTTCTGATGTCGTTATAATATCTTTTTCTTATGAATTATATAGAAGTTTCTTTTACGCAATTTGTACTTATTCATAATAAACATATCATATCCATTTTCAATTGATGATAGCATAAGATAATTTTGTTTTAATATTTTTACAATATGTCAAACATTTCATCGTGTTCAGAAGGTCCAAGAACCCGGTCTAAGAGTACAATTTCTAATATTTCTGATATTCTCCCATATCCAGGACATACTGTAACTCGTACTAAGAATAAAATCTTGCCGAGGAAATACTATGAGATAAATTTAGAGGATATTCCAAGTGACTGTGAATCTATTGACAATGTGGTTAATTCAGATAGTGAAATTGTTGTGCTTCATGATAACCAACTTACAGAAAATGTATATTTTTGAATATGAAAATGTAAAGTCATTTGAAATTAATGAGAGTATGGAGAACAATGATTCACATGATTCTGATAAATGTATTGACGGAATTTAGGAAGAAAAAAGTAGATGTTTTGACAATCACCCGTTTACAAACGATTTTGGGCTAAATATATTGGATCATTCAACCTCTGCATTGGATATATTTTTTTGTCTCTTTCCAGAATCATTCATTGAGACACTTGTTCGTCAAACTAATTTATACACGACTCAAACAAAAAAAAATTTGAAAAAGTTACATTCAATGAAATGAAACAGTTTTTAGGAATAAATATTCTAATGGGATTGAAGAAATCTCCTTCGTATAGAGATTAGTGATCTAAAGATATTGCAATGAATGATCCATATATTTCTTCCATGAATGATGAACAGATTCGGTTTTTTACTATCAAATCTGCATATGGCTGACAACTCAAAAGCTCCTAAGAAAGGTGAACCAGGTTTTGATAAACTATATAAAATTCGGCCTCTCTTGGATACACTTTCAAAAACTTTCGAAAAATGTTATAAATTAGGTCAGTTCCAGTCATATGATGAAAGTATGAGGTCTCAGGTTACAGGACATAGTTCTTTGAAGTAATATATGCCTCTAAAACCCATACCGCGTGACTATAAAGTATGGGTTCGATCAGATGAGTCAGGGTTCATATGTCAGATTCAGATCTATGAAGGTAATATTCATCAGACTACCGAAAAATCATTAGGAACACGTATAATTAAGGATATAACATCAAAAATTGCTGGAAAATACCATCAAGTTTACTTTGACAGATTTTTTACAAATGTAAAATTTTTACACGATCTTAAAAATAGAGGAATATATGAATGCAGAACTATTGACAAAAATAGAAAACTTACCAAAAATACAAAAAGAAGGTAAAAAAATGCAGAGAGGAGAATATGATTTCCGAGTGTCTTCTACAGGTTTCACACGATTGAAATGGATTGATAAAAAGCCAATTCATTTCCTATTCAATTTCCATGATCCATTGGTAATGATAACAGTGAATAGAAGGCAAAAAGGTGGGACATTGACGGAAGTAAACTGCCTTAGTGTAGTGCACGATTATAACAAACATATGGGATATGTCGACAAGTCAGATATGTTGAATAATATTTACGAAATAAACAGAAAATCCAGAAAATGCTGGCACAGAATATTTTGGTATCTTCTTGATGTAGCAGTTACCAATGCTTTTATTATTTATAAAACGAGGGATAAGAATGCTAAATTGAAAACATTTAGACTGAAATTAGCTAAACAATTAATTGGAACCCTAGAGCTGAAAATGCAAGGAACTAAGCGGAATTCAGAACATATACCAATATATACTAATAGTGTTAGGCGATGCATTTTTTGTAGCACTACAGAAATGGTGATAAAGTCAAAATGGTGTTGCGAGTTTTGCAATGTCCCTCTGTGCTTGACTGCTACTAGGAATTGTTTCAGAGACTTTCATATGCATAATTAACTTCTACAAAACAAGATATTTTGTATCAAAGATTATAATAACTAAAAAGTAAAATAAAATTTAGAAGATAAAAAGTTTTAAATAAAAAAATTAAAAAATTAAAAAATAATAAAAAATAGAAAAAACAAAAAAGCAAAAAATGGAATACAAATCGAACTTGGAACCTCCTAAGAATTCTTTATTCTCATGTATGGTGTATCCTGGACGTATTTAGTTATTTGAGCATAAATTCTAATAATCCTCTTATAGGTGCTTTCGTTTACTATATTACCGTTCTAAACTTCGATAATCGGACTTAAAATTAAAATTTAGTGATGTATTAGTTTCTACAGAAATTTTATCGGTTTTTCATAATTCGGTCCGCCCATATTAAATCCGCCATTTTGAATTTTGGAAATTTAGCTTTATATTCATGATCAGTAACTTAAAAAACTTTTATATACCAAATTTTATCAAAATTGGAAAAAATTTTGAAAAATGGTCGGCCATATTGGATTCGCCATTTTGAATTTTAAAAATCTGACTTTAAATTCAGTTATCAGCGACCTAAAAAACCTTTGTATACCAAGTTTCATGAAAATCTGAACAGAGGGTGGCTCGGTGCTTCAAAGCGAGCGGCACATAACAATATATACAGGGTGCTCAACAAGTTCCGGAACGGCCCGGCAACTCTTCAAATATAGGTTATCGTTAAAAACTTTTTCGACAAAAGTTGCAGAGAATAAAAAGGTCAATGGAGACTTTGACCTTTGACTTTGAAGTAACCTTCAAGGTTAAATGAAGGTAAATCCCATTTTTTCAAATAGAAGCATGTCTTTTTGATAGCAGAAATTGGAAGAGCGTAAAAAATTACATCCAGATATGCCCTTAGTCATGTTGACCTTTGACCTTTAAGGGGTCGAAAGTCAACAGAAAACTTTTGAAAAAATGAGGTAGACCTTCATTTGACCTTGAAGGTCACCTCAAGATCAAAGGTCAAGGTCACCATTGAATACTTTTTTATTCCCTGCAACTTTTGTCCAAGAAGTTTTTTACAATAACCAATATTTTAAGAGATACCCGGTCGTACCGGAATTTTTTGAACACTATATATTTCTTAAAACCTAAACATAAGCATGTATAAAATTATTATAAAATTATCATAAAAACAAAAGAAGAACAAAAACTAAAAATAAAAATAAAATAGCGAAAATTATTTTAAATACATAACTAACTAAATATTAACTGAACTAATTAAAATTAAATACATAAGTGACTAAAAAATATAATACATGTACAATAAATAAAACATGTATACAGGGTGCACGATTTATCTGAAGACATTGAAATATCTCGAGAACTATGCATTAAATAAAAAAAGTGGTTAATGAAAGTTGTTAGTCTCGAAGGGGGACATCCAATGATACCAAACTCAACCTCCCACCCCACCCCCTGGGGGTTGGGGTTGGGGGCAACTTTGAAATCTTAAATGGAAACCCCCATTTTTTATTGCAGATACGGATTCTACGCCACAAAATACGTAAATTTTGTCCGAAACTTTTTTTGATTCGTGATAGATGGCGCTGTAATCGCAAAAAATTATATTTTCCGCAATTCTCCAGAAATGATCATTGGATTGAGAAATAAAAAATACCTGTTCAATATTTTTAAAGAACATAATAAAAGTTATTCCCCCCCATCCTCTCAGGGTAGGGTGGGTGATAACGTTCAAATCTCAAATGGGGACCCACATTTTTCATTGCAGAATTAGATTGTACGTGAAATTTTTATTGAAACAATTTTTTTCATTTGTGATAGATAGCATTGCACTGCCTTTTATAATAAGCCGTAGTTCGCCATACACCCACAGTGGCGCGTCGAGCAGTTCCCTCTTCGATTCGGGTTCCCATTTGAGATTTGAACGTTACCACCCACCCTACCCCGAGAGGATGGGGGGGGAATAACTTTTATTATGTTCTTTAAAAATATTGAACAGGTATTTTTTTATTTCTCAATCCAATGATCATTTCTGGAGAATTGCGGAAAATATAATTTTTTGCGATTACAGCGCCATCTATCACAAATCAAAAAAAGTTTCGGACAAAATTTACGTATTTTGTGGCGTAGAATCCGTATCTGCAATAAAAAATGGGGGTTTCCATTTAAGATTTCAAAGTTGCCCCCAACCCCCACCCCCAGGGTGGGTGGGAGGTCGAATTTGGTATCATTGGAAGTCCCCCTTCGAGACTAACAACTTTCATTGACCACTTTTTTTTATCCAATGCATAGTTCTCGAGATATTTCAATGTCTTCAGATAAATCGTGCACCCTGTATATTCACCGACGCATGCATTTACATAAACATGCGTGCGCACACACACAGTTCTCATACGACAGGAACTGCCACCAAACTGATACTTTATTTTTGTGGTGCGATGCTAGCGCTATGTTCCAAAAATGATTAAAAAATTTGTGAAGGCCGGAGCTCTCGACGAAATCCATCTAAAGCGTTAAAACTATTGTAGAACTACTAAAAAAGACTAACAAGTCGGCTAGAATTGCCAGCAAACTGATACTTTACTTTGGTAGTGCGGTGCTAGTGATAGACTGAAAATTATTTAAAAATAGTTAGAAACCAGAACTTTTGGTAAAATATATCAGAAACTATAGAACTATTCTGGAACTAAGATTTACTGTTTGAAAGCGCTATTTTTATTAGGTGTGTGAATTAATTCGGTCTGTTTTTTCTTCCAAAAAAAGACTTTAGTATGAAAAAACATGAAAAAGTAGACTAATCAAAGTATTTGCCATCGTTTGCTATTTTTTCCCATCTGTCTGGCAGTTGTTGCATTCCATGACAGAAAAATGACTCGTCCTTCGAAGTAATCCATTCATTGAGCCATTTCTCTCTTTCTTCATAATTGTTGAAGTGCTGGTCCGAAAGCCCGTGCCATCGATGTGCTGAACAAGTGATAATCGGATGGAGCAATGTCTGATGAATACGGCGGGTGAGATAAAACGTCCCAGTCAAGTGCTTCCAAGGTAGTCTTCACAATTTTTCCAACATGTGGCCGAGCGTTATCGTGCTGGAAGATCACTTTGTCGTGTCTCTTTGCATATTCTGGCCGCTTATTCTTCAATGCGTTGTTTAAACGGAACAATTGTTATTGATAAAGTTCGGCAGTGATGGTTTGGCTCTGTTTTAATAGTTTATGATACTGTTGCGCTCACTCTCGCACTCGTGCTTGTACTTAGGTAAATGAAAACACTCGCATAACAAATATGAATCTTTACTATTCACAGCATAGTTCGCTCAAGCTTTTTACGGGAATAATTATCTGATCTACAATTCTCGCGTCTGTCCTCGATGACAGCTTGCTGGAAACTCTCTGTCAGCTGTTGTTGTTTTCTTCTTATCGAATTTCCGTCTTCCAAACGGAAACTTCGTTCAGGTGTCAAAATCAGCATCAGATGCCTAAGGCTCGCGGATAACGGACGCTGCCACAAATCTTGTGGCTCGGACACAACAACACACTACACCCTTCTGGTCCCACCATATACAAAGCATTACTTTCTTGCCGTGAATATTCCACTTTGGTATCGATGTGGATGGTTTTCCTGAGTCGCTAATAGATTTTCTTCGTTTAGGATTATTGAAATTCTATATCCACTTTTCGTCTCCAGTCACAATACGATGCAAAAAACCTTTTTTTTGCCTGGCAAGTAAGATTTCAGACAAGGTTTTTCGTCTCTCGATGTCGCTTTCTTTCAGTTTGTGTGGCACCCATCTTCTTTCTTTGTAAATCTTCTCCATGGCTGTCAAACGCACAGAAATTGTTGATCGATCAACATTCAACAATTGCGCGAGCTCATGTTGCGATTGACACAAATCTTCATCGATTAGCGCCTATAATTCCTCGTCCTCGAACTTCTTCGGCTGACCTGGACGAGGTTTGTCATCGACACTGCAATCATCACTTTTGAAACGTCGAAACCATTCTCTGCATGATTTACCGGTGGGAGCACTTTCACCATAAGCTTTTATGAGCATTCGATGAGCTTCAGCGGCTGTTTTCTTCAAATGAAAACAGAAAATGAGAATTCCCCGGAAATGATGCTTTTTTGGCTCGAATTTCGACATTTTTGAATCAGATAAACACAATGTTATTGTTACAAACCCAAACGTTTATTAACTGAATATTATTGCCAGATATCAAAACTAAAAAATAAAACCTTTTGCAGACAATAGAAGTTAGAAAATTACGTAGTACAGCAATTGACTGCCAGATGGACCGAATTAATTCACACACTTAATAGAAATTGCGGTGCTATGGGAAGTTAGCACCTTTTTTTTGTTAACGGGGGGAAATCCTCATGGATAATCCTTGGTGGGAGGGCGGAGTTATGCCGGACTCTTACCGGCTAAAACCCCCCGGAGTGCCTACCAGTCGGACCGGAGTGGGGGAGTCGGGGGAACTACGTCGGCATTCCCTCCCCGACACTCCGGCCCTGGGGCTCTGTCGCAGATACTTTCGCCCAAGTGTCGCGCTCCTCCTTTGGGAGGGGAGAGCGGCGCCATGACCGGTTTCCCGATCGGCCTCTTGGTCACGATTCATGGAGAGAGAGTACAGTTATTGTGAAGCCCGACACCCGTAGGATGCCGCGCTGTGCTACCTCAGCTGTAAAAGCTATACGCTACACAACTACCACTCCCAAGCGAGTTGTCCACAACCACTGAAACGGGCAATGGAAAAATCCAGCAGCGCCTGCGTGGGTCGTACTTCGCAGGATGAGCGATTTAGTCGCGACACGCGCACCGACTTCCGTTAGGGTGTCGTCTCGCGTGCCGCGTCCACGGGGAACCACGGGCAGGCCCGCTCATTTGTGTCCCGAGCCCGAACACGTTCTGACCGAGAGAAAGTACACCCGCCTTCTCCCCTAACCCCCCATTTAGAGGGGAGTGGAGTGGCACCCGGTCCCAACCGGATTACCCACTCCTCTTATCCGCCCCCTACCGACGCATTGGGGGAGGGGCACTAGCCCTCTCAGGGAAGAGAGCCTCCCCACGGTGGTTTAGTGCTCCCCCGTCAGCGTGCAGAGGCGAGCCTTGGGGGGGGACAGTCTCATCCTTTTCGGAGGAGGCTGTTCCCTGCATGATGTACCCCCAGAGTTGCTCGATATCCCCCTCGACGTGCGCCACTGTGGGATTCGTCGGAGTCGGCAGTTCGCCGGTCTCCTTCCTGGACATTTCGTCCTTTGCGAAAGAGACCGCTGCCGTCCAGACTATGCTCCTCACTCCCAACCATGGCCTCTACAAGGGCCGAGAGTGAGAGATCCGGATTCCGTCGATCGACTGCCCGGCGGAGGATGCGGCTGATGCCACGCTGGACATACGAGGGTAGTCCTAGAAGTACCTGACTTAACAAAGAAAACACAAGAAATTTGGGAAGAAATATCTTTATTTCTCTACATAGTTTTCTTTTAGCTCAACACACTTTTCCCAGAGATGTTCAATAGCTGCGATAACTTGTTTATAATGCGAATCGTCGAGCTCCTCAAAATAGCCATCAAGCCACTTTGGGGTGGCCCACCACTGTTTTGACTGTTCCTTCGTCTCAGATGTGAAGTGATGGACCTATGTTTCATCCATGGTTATGAATTGACGCAAAAACTCGGCTTTATTGCTGCGAAACTTCGCCAAACACTCGATTGAAACATCTTCACGACGCTGTTTTTGATCCAATCGCAGCACCCATCTTGCGCACAGCTTTCTCATGTCCAAATTTTCAGTCAACATGCGATGTACAGCACTTTTTTAAATGCCTATCATGTCTGCTAACTTGCGCACTTTCAGTCGATGGTCATCCAATACCATTTTGTGGATTTTCTTCACCATTTCTGGCGTGGCACCTCATTTGGTCGACCACTGCGATGTTCGTCTTGGCAGATCGTACGGCCTCGTTTGAACTCTGTCATCCAATATTTTACTGTTGTAAACGAAGGAGCAGACTCCCCCAGAGTAGAATCTAGCTCCGCTTTGATATTGGTTGGACTGAGGCCTTTCAAATGAAAGTATTGTATCACATAACGATGATCAATTTTTCCATGTTTACAAATTCACTGAGAGCGTTCACTATTGATGACTGCCAAACAAATACTAAACAACGTAACGTCGTCAAATTTCAAACTTAAGCTTTATGAGGTTGGTATTTTCTACCACAGTCATTCTTTTCAAACAGCAACCGCTATCTATACATCAGGTCAGGTACTTCTGGGACTACCCTCATACGTCCAGCGTGTGCTGCACCATGTCCTCCATTGCCGGGCAATGATAGCATCGTTCCGTGGGTTCTTTCCGGATTATGTGCAGGTACCGACCGAAGCATATGTGCCCTGTTAGTACCTGCACCATTCGGAAGGTGAGTCCGCGTCCTCTCCTATCCACAAATTCCGCTAGACATGGGCGGACGGCTTCGGCCGTTAGGAGCCAGGCACTCGAGGGTCGTGCAGCATTTGCTGCCACTGCTCGAACGCCCGGTCTCTGGTCTGGGACCGCGACATATCTGGCCGTTGTTGCCTTTCGCTCACCGCGGAGCTCCTTTACGCGCCAGTATACTTTATGGCATTCTCACACCAGGAGCTCCACGGGGCAGAGGCCGGCCAGAGTAGTCGCCAGAAAATGGTCCTATACGCCCGGATCGCCCTGATGGAGCACCGACCGCAATGACTGCCGAAGCAAGCGTTTGAAGCGGTCGGTGCCTATTAATTGGGACCCCCACTTGGGCGCCCCGTATAGGGTGACTGAAACGACCACTCCCATGTAGTGGCGGCAAGCATGCCAGCTTGGGTTCCCCTGGTTCCGCATCAGGCTGGCGAGTGCCAGCCTGCTTTTGTGGAGCCGGAGGGCCGTTCGCCGGAAGTGCGAAGTCCCACCGGCCGTACAGCACCAGGCCGAAATATTCGATCTGCGGCCCAATGCGGAGGCGGACTCTGTCCACCCTCGTCCAGGAATACAGCGGCGCCCCGCGACTTCCATCGTGGAAGAACATTTCTTGTAATTTGCGGGGTGCCACTTTAAGTTCCAGGCTCTGGATGGCGCTCATTATCGATGCCACCGCAGCTTCGCCGCAGAAGCGTGCATCTCCCCAGCTTTGTTCCCCGGCTGCCACCAGTGTGTCGTCTGCATAGCAGACAGCGCGGCAGCCGCGGGGGCGGAGAGCAATATGAAGCACCCTATCGCACGTGATGTCCCATAGTAGCGAACCCAGTACAGACACCTGCGCGACACCATAGTACATGATCCACCAGCCCGGGACCCCGCCCTTCGAAGTGAAGGCAAGGTCCCTGCCCGTGAAGTAGTTCGACAGGATCCTCCGTAGGTAGACGAGCACCCCGTGATACCCGAGGGCCTGTCCCACTTCTGGCCAAGGCAGGTTGAAGGCGTTTGAGATATCCAAGGATACCGCCAACAACATCCCGTTTCCCTCCTCCACGGCCTGGCGGGCCAGCTTCGCGATGCGCTAAATCGTGTCCAAGGTAGACCGGCCTGCCTGAAACCGATATTGGTCGCCGTGAAGGTCTGGATCTTCCAGGGACAAGTGCTGGACGAGGTGATCGGCAATTATGCGTTCGAGCATCTCGCCCGCCTCGTCCAGCAAGCATATCGGCCTGTAAGCCGAAGAGTCATCGGGCGCTTTGCCATCCTTCGGGAGAAGGACGAGAATCGTCATCCTTCACTCTGGGGGAAACACACCTTCTTTGAGGCACTTAGTGAATAAATGCCTCATGGCCCCGGATAGGCTCTCATCCATGAGAGCCAGCTCCCAGGCACGGCCAGGAATATTATTGGCGCCCGGGGCTTTTCCCTTAGCCACGAGCCTCTTCCTGACCCTGGCGAACTTGCCCGGATCCACCTCCAGTCCCTGTTCCTTAGTTCGGGGACGGAAATGAGGGGGGCTCGTCTCCCGTACTCGAGAAGTGTACGTCGAGCACCCCCCTCTCCCTAGGATCTGGGCGTTCAAGGGACTCCGTCGGCAGGGGCGCTCAGAGACGGATCTGACCGACCGTCCGCTTATATGGGCGCCCACACGGGTCCTCGTCCAGCGAGTCCACCAGTTTCGTCCAGGCGCTAACTTTCACTTCACGGGCGGTGGCTTTAAGGGCTTCCCGTGCCTGACAGTAGTCCTCTTTCTCCCTCATGATTTCCCCGTCATTCTTAGTGCGCCGGGTCCGCGTATACACACGTCTGGCGTGGACGGAGGCTTGCCACAGAGCGGCGACGTCCTCCGTTTACCAATATGCGGCCCGGCGCCGACGGGGATGGGACCTAGGCATCGCGACGTGGCAGACCGACGTCGCGATACCCACCAACTCCTCCGCCTCTTCCTAGGGGCTGGGGTCCCATTCCCCACCCGGCTGATTTAAATGTCAGGTGGCCACAAGGATGGCCGCCGTGAATCTATTCAGTGCCATTTGCCTGAGGGCCTATCTCCCTTTGGGAGGTGGCTGTCGCCCTCCCTCCGGGCAGGGGCCCAGCACCCGCGATGGGGTGGGGAGGCGGAGAGACCACACTTTATAATTATGGTCCGAAAGTATCTCCACCTCCGCCTCCATCACCCAGCTGTTGAACAGCCTTGCAGCCGCTGGGAAGGCCCCGGGCGCCAATAATATTCCTGGCCGTGCCTGCGAGCTGGCTCTCATGGATGAGAGCCTATCCGGGGCCATGAGGCATTTATTCACTAAGTGCCTCAAAGAAGGTGTGTTTCCCCCAGAGTGAAGGATGACGATTCTCGTCCTTCTCCCGAAGGATGGCAAAGCGCCCGATGACTCTTCGGCTTACAGGCCGATATGCTTGCTGGACGAGGCGGGCGAGATGCTCGAACGCATAATTGCCGATCACCTCGTCCAGCACTTGTCCCTGGAAGATCCAGACCTTCACGGCGACCAATATCGGTTTCAGGCAGGCCGGTCTACCTTGGACACGATTTAGCGCATCGCGAAGCTGGCCCGCCAGGCCGTGGAGGAGGGAAACGGGATGTTGTTGGCGGTATCCTTGGATATCTCAAACGCCTTCAACCTGCCTTGGCCAGTAAAGTACTGATTCCCCCGTGGCCGCACGCAGGTTTTGGTGTCTCCCCTATTTATAATAGGTGGATATCAAACGTCGCTGTCCATACCAACACGGCCTCGCCGCGGGAATCCGACTGCCGAGGACTATACCCCCATTCGAGGGCGTGGGCGTTGAAGTCTCCGATAATCACAACGGGTCGGGAGTGGCACTCACATACCATCACCCCGACTTCGTCAAGGATCCCTATTATGCGAGTAAGGCCACCCAAATTGGGGTTGGTGCAGAGGGGCAAGTACATCTGCACCACGGTGATGGGCCTCCAGTCAACAGCGACGAAGCTGTCACCCTTTGTCCTGTACTCACAGGAGGGGAATCGGTCGACGATCTGGCTACCACAGCGACCAAGACGTCCGGGCTGCCGAACCAGACAGAATTACCCAGTACGGCTCGGCGACCAACCTCAGCCAGATGCTGAGCTTCGCGAGACGCTGCATCAGCAGGTCCTGAGCCCGGACGCTGTTGCCGAGGTTGGCCTGGAGACCCGGAGGGGCGTGAAGGCTGAACCTCCATCGGAGACGGCCGCCATAAAGCCGTCCATTCCCGAGGAGATAATAGCTGTCGTGGCCTCTTCCTTGCATCAAGGGGAATATTGGGACTGACGAAAGGGTAGGTAGGGAAGGTACTACCTCACTCCCGTCCGAGTTGCTGGAGGTGTGGCGCGATCCCCCACCTACTCCTCCTCTATACTCACTTCTCCTGTTGGAGGAGCCGTTTCTTATTCCTCCTCTGGTGCGTCCCTCTTCAGGGGAGGTCCGCTTCTTCTACTTGAGTGGATCGTCGTCCATTCTTCGCTTCCTCCTGGGCTTCAGGGTCGGCGACGGCGGTAGCGGTGGTAGTAACTGCGGGTCCTCCATCCCCGTCGCTAGCGTGGGGGGGGGGTGGAGCACACCCCGTTCTCCCCTCAGCCTTCACGTCCCTCGTTGTAGAGGGGAGGGATCGCCCTGTCTCCCTGCTGTCCTGATGTCCTTCCTGGTGGCGGTGGCGGGAGTGGGAGCGGCAGTGGGGACAGAAGCGCCCTCCGCTCCTACTCTTGCGGCCTCCGCCACGTCCCTTCCCTCCTTTCCTTCCACTGGGGCCTAGAGGCCTGCATGCCGGTCCTCCAACTTTATGGTTGGCCGGCCAGCCCGCATAGGCGCAATGCACCTTGCAGTGCGCCTCTGCTGAGCCGCAGCCTTTCGCGAGGTGGCTGGAGTTACCGTAGCGATAACAAAGATCGCTGCGGTCGACGGCGCTGTTGCACTGCCTGTGCACATGGCTGGCATCTGAAGCATATGTCTGCGCGGGTATGCAGCGCCGTCATACTGGCACAGGTCCAGCCAACCTGGGTCCGTTCCGTCGCTGCGATCCTAGAGACCGCCGCGATCGGACACCGTACAACTACGGTTGCAACCCCATGCTGGGAGAACCTGAGCTCGCCCACGGACAATTCCGAGGGCGAGCATACCGTAGCCTGGGACAGCGAGGTCGCGAGTTCCTCGGCTCCGCTGGTCCTATCGAGGCCAGAGAGTCGCAAACTGGCGACTTTCTCCGATCCCCGGAGCCCTTTTCCTCGGCCAGTTGACAGAGGTACTCCGCTAGATGTCTCGTCCCCCGCGTCGGGATCAGGCACTTCTATCAGGATTGCCCAAGTGAGGGCCTGCCAAACCTTAAGGTTTTGGCTATGCCCATCTCCGCTGGGACGATCCGACGCCTGTCCTCCCGCATGAACCCATCGTAGGAATCAGGGGGGCAGGTTACCATGACCGTTGTTGTTCTGGATGGCTCCAGGTTACCCTTCTTTCCTTTCGGTCCGTCTTTCTCGGGCCGAGCTGGAAGCGATGGTCGGGAGCTTCGCCTTCCTCTCCTCCGCCTTTGTCCTCCTTTTCTCCTTTTTCCCCACCACCTTGGACCGCTCCGCTGGAGCGGCCCGTGGCGGGTGGGGAGGAGGGTCCCTGCTGAGCTGCGGCGGGGGCGTCATCCTTGGCGCCCTTGCAGGTGGAGCCAAGGCCGGCATCACAACTCCGGTCGCATCTGCAGTTTCTTTCCTCTTCTTCTTCTTCTTTTTCTTCTTCCCCCCTTTCTTCTCGGCCTCCCCCTGTTTCTCCAACAGGAGGACCTGAATAGGGGGAGAAGAGGTTCGTGCTGCAGGGACCGAAGTCGTAGCTCTCGGTCTTCCGCCATCTTGAGTCTTTCCCACGCGTCGAGGAGGCGGCTGATCTCCTTAGAGATTCTTTCATATTCCGCCTCCTCACGCAATGCGAGCCCAAAAACGGCTAGCGAGTCGTCCATACGTTTGGATAACTCCTGAATGGGTGGTCTCCATGCCGGAGGAGGGCCTCCTCCGACTAATTGTCGTATGACGGTACTTCGCTGGTGGTAGGGGACCCCCTTCTCCCCTCGTCCTCCAATGACGACGTGGAGTCCACAATCCTCCTCCGCGGCCTCTTCCTTACTGTCCTCTTTGTCCTGGCCTGTGGGGGGTACTGCCTCCGGCTGCCTCTGCATACGATTTGGCAGGAGACAGTGGGACGGCAGCCGGGGCGGGGTCCTCCCTGGCCCTGAGTTTCTCCAGGAGTTCCTCCCGGAGACTCCCATTCTCCGCCCTCAGCTCCCTTAGTTCCTTCCTGTGCTCTCCCTATCTCCTACCGCACCGCGTTTGATGATGCCTCATCGATGGTGCCTAGCCTCGCGATGAGGGTCGTCAGAGGCGTCTCCGAGGTCATGACGGCGCGGTTCAGCAGTCCCACGAAGGTCCCCTTAAGGGTTTTTGACCTTCGTGCGATCAGCTTCACCACGCCGAGGGCACGGCTGACCTCGGAAGCGAGTTCTGCCGATTCCGCCTCCCTTAGCCGGGCCATAATGGCTAGATTCCTTAGTATATCCTCAGCGGGGCGCTGATCCTTGGTCGTGTTACACAGATCCCTGCTGAGGAGCTGCCTCCTTCTCCAGACTCACGATCTCCTCCTTCTTTCTGCGCTCCTCCTCCTCTCTTTTCTGGCGCAGACCCACTCCGAGAAAAGTAGTGGGAGGTTTGCCTCGCGGCCGCTTTGCCACTTCCAGCTTCGGCTTCTCCGCCGCCGAAGTACTTGTTCCGCCGCTGGAAGTCCATTTCCTTGCCCTTTTACCGCCCAGGGTGGTGGTGGTTGTGGCGCTACTAGGACCTGCAATAGGTAGCCTGGAGCCCTCTGAAAGAATGATATCGCTCACGACCCCCGATTTCCCGGTGGTCGCAGCCGCTCCTGACTACTTCGTCTTGCTGCACAGAGGCTCCGGCCTTTGTGCGCGCGTCATTCCGACGAGTATTTTACTCCCCGTCAGGGAGGACGACGGAGAGTCCTCCGGCGACCTCCTTGCGGTGGTCCACCGACCCAACCCTCTCCGAAGGGAGAGGGCGGTCCTTCTGACGGGTCCTAATTCCCGTCAGGGAGGACGGTGGAGAGTCCTCTGAAGGCGATCCCTCCCCGTGAAGATCCGCCGGCTCAGCCTTCTCCGAGGGGAGAGGAAGGCCCTTCACCGCGAAAAGTTAGCACCTCATATTTTCAATCCGCCATTTTGTTAACTGATTCGGCGGAACTATTGATATAACCTATCGAGATCAGTAGAGCTATTGTGACCATTAGAACTATCGTTAAAACTTGCGGTGCTAAAAGATGAGGATCTTCACACCGGCCTTGTAAATGCAGGTTCGTACAGATAATGGAATCTACGTTCATGACGTGCTTTCTTTTCGATATTGGATTAGGATTCATATTACATACTTGTGTATGTATAATAGTAAGTAAATATACATAATATATAAATGTATATAATGTAATAATATTTCAATGTATTTCTCTTGGTCCCTCTTTTTGCAATAATATTTTATTTATTTGTAAAATACGATTATATATTTTTAAAAATGGCGATTTTATATAGATTGTAGTTCGAACTGGACAGTTAGCTGAAACTGTACGATTCTTGGCTATTTTGATTCCGCAGTTGTTTCGAATCTTTTTTAGCAACTGGATCGGACAAGAAGTAATCGATCACAGTTCTGAAATCCCTCAAGCCGCGTAAGATAATATTAGAAATCACAAAACTGTTGAAAATTGTCAAAATATCTACTTTTTCAGTTACAGTGCAATGTGGTATGATATGCCTGTCAAAGTGCAAAAGATGATAATGTTATTAATTGCGAGGAGTCAGAAACCTTCTAAATTAACAGTCGCAAAGTTTTATATTATCAATTTGGAAAGTTTCAATATGGTAATGACGCAGAAATGTAATGTAGTAATACATTTTTTAGTGAAAGTATTAATATTATGTATGATACGTATAATTATTTTATTTTAAGGTAATGAAGACATCGATGTCGTATTGCACCGTAATGATTTCCTTAAGTGAAACGTCAGACAGTAGCTAGTTTATTCAATTCTGATAATATTTTTCAATCATACGTATTTGTAGTGTTTAATATATTCCTGATAATATTTTCCAAGAAGTCAAGTGTTAGTATATAAATATTTAATACATATAATAATAATTTATTAAATGTATATAATTACGTAGGCTGCTGGAAAAGTTTCTGCAATCTAAGACTTGCAGTGGCACCATCGTTCTGCTACTCTCATAAAATTAGACGTTTCTAACCTATAATTCAGTTGACAGTTTGTACCTAGTCAACTAGTTTTCTTTGCACAGTATTTTAAAAGAAGTTATTTTATGAGAAAATGGAAATTTCGCGTAAAAATTTTCGGGCAATGATTTTTTACGAATTTTTTACAAATCTAGTCTAACTCCGAAACAATGCATCGATCGACTTCATGTGGCTTTTGGGGATGAAGCATCATCCAATAGGACTGTTTATAATTGATTTGCCGAATTCCAGCGTGGACGCACCTTTCTTAGTAACGAGTTTCGTGAAGATCGTCCATCCACATCTGTTGTTGCCACTAATGTTGATGTTATACGTGAAATAATTGAGCGAAATCAGCATGTGACATACCGCGAAATTCAGGCATCCTTGGGCATTGATATGAAAGCAATACACACGATTTTAAATGATCATTTCAACGTACGGAAACTTTGTCGTTGGATCCCACACAATTTAACCGAACCTCAAAAACAGACTCGTATAAAATGGTGCAAAGAAATGCTCAAGAAATTCAACCGAGGTCGGTCAAATTTGGTCTACAACATCGTTACTGGAGACGAAACATGGATCTGTTCGTACGAGCCCGAAAGTAACAATGCACTGTTGGGTGTTTCAAAATGAGCCGAAACTAACAAAAGTTGTTCGTTCACGCAGTCCTGTCAAGCAAATGATTGCTTGCTTCTTCGATTATACTGAACATGTGACAACCGTGGCTTTAGAAGATCGAAGGACTATAAATGCTGATTGGTATACAACAATTTGTTTGCTAGAAGTCATCAATGAATTATGTAGAACAAACCGAAGTCGTCATCATCATTCTTCACCATGGCAACGCCAGCTGTCACTCAGTACGTCAAACCGTTGATTTTTTATCTAGTAAAAATGTCGATGATTCATTCATTGTTTATATTAACCTGATTTATCACCTAATGACTTCTTCTTGTTCCCAAACATCAAACATAAGATGCATGGTGAACTATTTGTGTCGCCTGAAGCATCTGTTCCGAAGCATTCCGAACACTGAGTTCTGAAGTTACAGCCTCAGAATGGAAAAAATACTCCGAAAATTTATTCGAGCATATGCAAAAGTATATTGATCTTACAGACGGACACTTTGAAAAACAATAAGCCATTTACCGAATTTTACATGTCTTCTTTCATATTGTTTGCAGAAACTTTTCCAACAGTCTATGTATTATATATTAAAAGTATGTAAATATATTAAATATATGAAGAATTATATTTCTATATATCTAACATCGACGGTAAAAAATTATGTTTATATCTTTGTCTATATTATATATTACATTGTTATGATATTGTCTATATTATATATTACATTGTTACATTGTTATCTTGATATACTTATTATAATTTGATTTCTTATTAAAATCTATTTATGTGTATGTATGTTATAATAAGATATATCTAAACTCTATCGACAGGACAAGTTATAAATATTGTTGTGCCCACGCCTTTGGGGAACGTGTTGTTCCCACGCTCTTGGGAGAAGACTGTGAAGAAGGCATATAGAGAATGTTTGACAGCTGTTAAGGAGTTGTCAAGGAGTTTATTTACTAACAACTAGAGTAGAGAGTCGCTCTAGTCCTGTCACAGCGTACGGACGTAAAGCGAATTCGTGCGATTATTTTAAGATTGATTAAGATCCGTTTTTCTTGGCTGTAAATAAAGCTTTTCTCGTTTAGTTTATCCCGAGTTATTTCTTTCATGCGTGAGCACAACAATATGTTGAAAAATAACTAAAAAAATTTTAATAAATATATATCCACAGTAACTTTATTTTTATGTACTCTCTTGATGACAACATTGAAATAAAATGTGTCCCAATAAACGGATTAAAAATATTAATATACCATTTTTTATCTGCTTTTGAAAGTATTGGGTTGGCAAATAAGTTCGTTCGGTTTTTTAGAGTAGAATAAAACAATTTTTTGATATACAAGATAAATTTTAATCAATTATATATTGGCCATCTTTATCGATGACCTCTAGTCATCTTTCCACTAATTTCATTATGCCGCGTTTGTAAAACGTCTGGGGCTTATCGGCGAAAAACCAATCCAGGTGGTTTTTAACGGTCCCTTTATTCTTGAAGGTTTTCCCATTCATAGAGTTCTGCAGCGACCGGAATAAATGATAATCGGAAGAGATAAGATTCGGTGAATACGGAGGATGAGGCAAAACATCTCAGCCAAGCTGAAGCAATTTGTTCCGAGTGGTCGATGACGTATGAGGTCTGGCGTTGTCAGCTGGACGACACCGTGCGACACACCCTGGCCGAATGCCATGCATGGGACAGGGAGCGCGGTGTCCTGGCCCGGGCAGTGGGGTGCAGGGAGTCTGAACTCTCGCTCCCGCGCATGGCAAGGGCCATGTACGGGAGCGAGGAGGTTTGGGGAGAGGCGGCCTCCTTCTGCCGCAGCGTGCTGTCGCGGAAGGAAGCCGCCGAGTGGGAGCGTCGCCCCTCTCGGCGGCCTACTTCCGGAGCGGAGACCGCCGCAGGCAGCAGCGGGGAGGACAGCGCTCCCCGGGGTTGAGTAGCGGGCCCGAGGGGGCGCCGGCCGAGGAAGAGGACAGGCCTCCGGTCCGTCGGAGGCCGCCTCCTCGGCCGCCTCGGGCCCGACTTCGGACGCGGGGGGGAGAGGGGTGAAGGATGTGTCGACCCACCCGCTTCTCCCCTAGGCGTCGGATAGGATAGGCAGAGGGGGGGAGTAGAAGCTCGGGTTTGGGACTAGGCTCCACTCCCCGCCCCCCCTCTCCTATGGAGGGGAGCAGTGGGGGCGCGGAAGGAGGGTGGATGCCCCCTCCCTCCAAGTAACCACCAAAAGGCCAACCCGGCTGAGAAACCAATCAGGGGACCGCGTCCTGGACTCTCTCAGCGGGACAGGACGTGGTATTCGAGGCTATGGGGCTCCCGGAGAGCCCTGGGGCCGAGGTGTCGGGGAGGGAATACAGTGCTGGACAAAATAAATCATACACCTTTCAACTATTTGAATTTGTTAGTGTAACTATTCTTACAACAAGCAAATATATTATGAGATACAGGAAAATCAAAGCATTTTAAAGTATTTAAATAAAGGAAATGTGAAATAATAAAAATTGTGCTCAATTTGTTTGCAAATAATTTATTACTCAATATTGGTGCGTTGTGCCCTGGACAAAATAAATCATACACTTATAGAAAAAAGTAGTCACGAACAAAGAACATTAATTCTAATGGTGCTTAGTACTTGGTGTTGCCGCCTTTAGTTTTTAATACTGCTTCCAGTCGGCGAGGCATACTCTCGACTAATTTTTTCATATATTCAGGATCAATATCCTCCCAAGCTTTCTGAAGTGCTGCATAGTACGATGTCTTGTCAGTTACGTTCGTTTTATCCACGTTCCTATCTAAATAAGCCCACAGATTTTCAATGGGGTTTAAGTCTGGTGATTGTGGCGGCCATTCGAGCAGTTTTATTTTATTAGATTTAAAAAAGGCAATAGTTTTTTTCGCTTTATGCTTCGGGTCATTATCTTGCTGGAAGATAAAGTTAGTTTCTAAATCTAATTTCAAAAGAGATTCTTCCAAATTCTCGCACAATATATCAATATATCTTTCTGCCGTCATAATACCTTCAATTCGAGCCAAATTACCGATACCAGACCATGCAAAGCATCCCCATACCATGATATTACCGCCTCCATGTTTTACAGTCTTCTGAACATTTATTTCTTTGAGACCCTCACCAGATTTTCGCCATACTCTAGACCGTCGTTTTTGTCCGAATAACTCAAACTTGCTCTCATCAGACCACAATACTGTTTTCCAAAAACTTAGAGGCATATTCGCATACTTCTTGGCAAACTCGAATCGCTTTTTCTTATTTATTTTATTGATGAAAGGACGTTTTGACGCGAACACACTTTTTAGTCCAGTTTCCCTAAGTCTACGACGCACAGTTCTACTGCTAACAGTCAGGTTCATCGATTCCACAATGTTTCGCGATGATAGCTTCGGATTTTGTTTTACCATTCGAACGATTCTGGTGTCATCACGAAAAGTTGTAGCCCGTTTTCGACCTTTTCCGGAATAGTTTGCCACAATCCCATGTGTTTCATATTTTTTCCAGATGTGCTGCACTGCTCCGACAGAAATCAAGTATTTATTAGCAATTTTTCTAAAAGAATTACCATTCTGTCGGTCGCGAATGACTAAATTTCGGATATCAAGAGAAATTTGCTTCTGTGACATTGTTCTTGGTTGTCACAATTATTACTGCTTCACCGAACACATAAACTCTAGTCATATATACAATGTAAACAAACAGTAGAATGACGAACAATAGCAGAACGATGAAATGTAAATATTGACAGTTTCCTACCATATATCATTTAGGTGTATGATTTATTTTGTCCAGGGCACAACGCACCAATATTGAGTAATAAATTATTTGCAAACAAATTGAGCACAATTTTTATTATTTCACATTTCCTTTATTTAAATACTTTAAAATGCTTTGATTTTCCTGTATCTCATAATATATTTGCTTGTTGTAAGAATAGTTACACTAACAAATTCAAATAGTTGAAAGGTGTATGATTTATTTTGTCCAGCACTGTATGGGAGTAGTTCCCCTGACTCCCCCCACCGGTCCGGTTGGTAGACATCCCGCAGGGGTTTTAGTCAGAAGGAGTCTGACATAACCCCCGACCCCCCAAGAGGGTCGAAGGTATCCATGATGGATTTCCCCTGCGTTACCAAAAAAAAAACAGGTCTGGCGTTGTCGTGGTGGGAGACGACATCCTTGCGATTTGCTAATTCTGGACATTTTGTGCGGTTTGCTTGGTTCAATTTCGTCAATTGCGAACAGTATATAGTTGAATCAATCGTTTCGCCTGACGGTAACAGTTCGTAATAGGTGACATCCTTGAAATCCCACCATACGGAAAGAATTATTTTCTTCGCATGCAATCCCGCCTTCGAGATTGTTTGCGGTTTGCTCGCTGCTATGTCCCCATGATCTTTTACGCGTTAGATTATCATAGAAAACTCATTTTTCGTCATCCGTCACCATTCGTTTAAAAAATGGATCATTGTCTTGGCGTTTCCATAGCGAATCGCAGATAGATATGCGTGTGGTCAAGTTAGCCACAGTTAATTGATGCGGCACCCAAACATTAAGCCGAGCTCCCTCCGACGGTCCGAGGAGATGGCGGAGGGGACGGGCTCACCAGGTCAGAGTAGCGAGCCCGAGGTGGCGCCGGCCGAGGGGGAGCAACGATCTTCGGACAGCCGGAGATCGCCCCCTCGGCCGCTTCGGGCCCAACTGCGGACGCGCGGGGGAGGGTCGTCGTGGGGAGAGATATAAGCCCCCCACACCCTCTCCCGGGCGTCGGCATGGTAGGGTAGGGGGGAGCGAGGCCCACTGGGGAAGGGTCTCGCTCCCCCGCCCCCTCCGGAGTGGAAATCACTCCTGAGGAGGGGGCGGGGAGGGAGGGTGGGTGTCCCCTCTCCCATAACGTACCGGAAGGCCAACCCGATCGGCACGCCGATCGGGGCTCCGCGCCCAGACCCTCTCCTTGGGGAGGATCCACACGGGCGCGGAACTTGGGCGTGGGGCTCTCTCAGAGCCCTGGGGTCGGGGTATCGGGGAGGGAATGTTGGCGCAGTTCCCCTGACTCCCCCCATCTCGGTCCGACTGGTAGACATCCCGCAGGGGTTTTAGTGAGTAAGAGTCTCACATAACCCTTCGCCCCTCCCAGGGGGTGTAGGGTACCCATGATGGGTTTCCCCTGCGTTACCAAAAAAAAAAAAAAACATTAAGCCGAGAAACGTATCCCAGCTGGCGCAAATGCTTTTCTACGCTTGTATGGGATATATTCATAGTCGTAGCATTCGCCTCCTTTTGTGAGACTGTAATGCTTCAAAAGGAGGCAGCGGAGGAAATCCGCCAGCAGGCAGAAGGAAGAGGGAAGGGCCAGAGAGAAGGCAGCGCCACAAGGAGTGGCGAGGAAATAGGAGCAGGAGCAGGGACGGGGTGGACTCGTCAGAGGAGGAGGCACTGAGAGCCATGCTAAGGCAGCAACCTCAGCTGCCTCCCTCTCCCCAACCTGCTCCTCTCCCTGCAAGAGGCAGGGGAAGGGTCCTCAAGAGGCGTGATGCCCCTCACAGGGCGAGCGTCATGGCAGCAAAGAGGCGACGACTCGTGGGAGGGGGGCGGTGGTGACCGGAGGGTCTCCCCGTCCACTGGGAGGCCATCGGTGGCTGGAAGGGCGAGGGGAGGAGCGGGGCATCAGCCCCTAACCCCCATCTGTGGTCCTCCGACCCCGGCTCCCAGTTTGGTGGCCGGATAACAGTAAGGGGGGAAGAGAGTGCCGGTGGCTTCATCACCGATTAAACACCTCTCCCCCCCTCAGCAGGGCCCCTCTCAATAGTGGGCCTGCAGGAAGAGATCTACAAAACCTCTTCCATTCCTCCTTTGGAGGTGAGAGCGCCCGGCGGCTAAGGGATCATTTCCCCCCGTAACCGCCGGGCGGGAGGGTGGGGCATCGGGCGGGGATTCCCGATGTCTCAGCTATCCCTCCACATGTAGGGCGGCCGGCTGAGGAGGTGGATCAGCCGGCAGCACAACATGTATTGACGACGCCTCGTCTGGTCAGGAACGGTGGTCGAAGCGGGCCTCGGCCGGCTTCCCTCTTCCTGACCAAAGAGACGAGGCGTGAGGGGTGGGAAAGGGGAGCGGTAGTCGAAGCGAGCCTTCGGGCTGGCTTCCCCCCTCTGCTGGGGGAGCGGCGGTAGAAGCGAGCTTCGGCTCGCTTCCCCCCTCCACTACCCCACCCCTCAGGGACAGAAGATGTCACACCTGGACTCGGGGCCCCGATAAGCAGTTACCTGGCTCCGGGGCCCCGATGCCAGTCCATTCGCAGCGCCACCAGGGGAGATTTTAGCCGGTAGGAGTCCGGCATAACCCTGGCCCTTCTCCGAGGGTTAGGGTATCCTTGATGGATTTCCTCCTCGTCAAAAAAAAAAAGGAAAGAAAATTGTCGCAATCTCTCGTACTTCTGCGGATGGTCGCCACCTTGTCGTGGTGCAGAAGCTCGATGGCCACAATGATCCAAGGGGATGGACTTGGAATCTCAGGATTCCAAGTTCGAGGGTGAACCGAGGAGAGTGGCTACTAAGAGCGACCAATACATGCTTCGAGATGGGCAGCTGCCTCTTGAAGCATTAAAGGACTGGAGGGCTGCTCTAGAGCGGCACGAAGGACCCTGCAGCGCGGGCGTTTGGGCTCATTAGCCCCGCCTTTGGGAGGCAACCAAACAGGGGAAGGACACCCATAAAAACCCGTGGCGATGAGGGCCCGTTAGCCTATTTTCCAGGCACCCAACGAGGGGACGGAAAACCCATTGTAAAAACCCGGATACCGGGCTAGTTAGTCTGGGAGGTTTCCAAACAACCAGGGGAAGGAAACCCACTGTAAAAACCTGGGCTAGTGGGCTCGTCAGCCTTGAGCAACCTTTTTTCGTTCACGCAGGGGAAATCCATCATGGATACCCCGCCCCCTTGGGGAGGGGCGGAGGTTATGTCGGACTCTTACCGACTAAAACCCCTGCGGGATGTCTACCTGTCGGACCGTGAGGAGGGGAGTTAGGGGAACTGCTCCCGTATCCCCTCCCCAACCCGCCGGCCCCAGGGCTCTAATCCAAGAGCCCCTCGCCTCCTTGTACCGCACCCCCCCTTCCCCTTTCGGGGAATTAGAGTTACAGGTGCAGTCCCCGGCGGGTAACCCCGCCAGTTGGCCTTCTGGTGTCACTTTGGAGGAAGGGCACATCCACCCTTCCATCTTATCCCCTCCCTCCTAAAGGGAGAGGGGGGATTTTTGGGGAGGTAGGCCCGACCACAATGGGGTTCCCCACCACCCCTTCTCCTCCCTATCCGATCACTCCAGAGAGCGGGAGGTCTCCCTCCCGCTCCCCTCCGAGTGGCGGAGCCTGGCCCGAGGTGGCCGAGGGAGCCGCCGGCCCGTGTAGGCCAACGGCCTCTCCTCGTTCGATACTACCTCGGGCCCGCTATTAATATCCCCCCCAGGAGAGCACCAGCCCCGCCGTCCACTGCGATGGCGTTTGCCAGGCCGGTGCCTCCATTTGGCGGCCTCGTTCTGGGGCGGAGATTACCTCCCCACAGAAGGAGGCCGCCGCGTCCCACGCCCTCTCGCTCCCGCACATGGCTCGCACTAGTTGCGAGAGCGAGAGCTCCCCGTCGCGGCAATCCACCGCCCCAAGCAGGACTCGGCGCTGTTCATCCCATGCTGCACAGGCAGCTAGGGTATGCAGCGCCGTGCCCTCTTGCTCGGGGCAGTGGTGGCACCGAGCGATGGGCTCCTTCCTTATTCGGTGCAGGTATCTCCCGAAGTACCCATGCCCTGTCAATACCTGCACCAGGTGGAAGGACATTCCACACCCCCTCCTGTCTGTCATTTCTGACAGACAGGGGCGGACAGCCTCGGCCGTTACGAGACCGGATCCTCGGCGGTCGGCTAGCAAGCCTTCCCACCGCTCCAGGGTCCGGTCTCTGGCCTGGGTCATCAGGGCCTTCAGGCTCCTGGCCGTCAGCTCTCCCCCCTCGCGGAGCTCCTTTACCCGCCACTAGAGGATTCTCCTCTCCTCGGCCAGGAGCTCCAGGGAGGGAGCCGGCCAGGGTGGTCGCTGCCATGTATGACACGGTGCGGAACCCCCGGATTGCCCTGGTCATAAGTGGCCTAAGGGCCTGCCTCATCTGCTGCTTGCCCACCGCAGTGGCCAGCAGCTGAGCCCAGATAGGCGCCCCGTACAGGGCGACCGAGAGAACCGCACCGACATACAGGCGGCGAGCCTGCCATCCTGGGCCCCCTTGGGCACGCATCAGCCTGGCCACGGCCAGTCCGGCTTTGCGCACCCTGGGGGCCAGCTGCCTGAAATGTGGCCCGAATGACCACCGGCTGTCCAACGTCAAAGTCCAACGGAAAATTCCTCTCCCCTAGGCGGCGAGCCGACACCTGCTTCGGTTTGGAGAGACGGAGGGCCCAGACTATCTATCTGTGGTCAGATAACGTCTCACCCTCCGCCTCCACCCTCCATTCAGAGAATAACCTCGCGGCCGAGAGGGAGGCCCAAGCCAAATCAATGATCGATGAACCCCCTCCCGGCCTTATACAGGTATCGGTGGACCCTCTTTTTTGTAACAGAAGGCCCAATCCCGCCGCCCAGCCGATGACCGCCTCGCCCCTGGGATCCCGCTGCCGGGGACTGCAACCCCACTCCTCAGAGTGGGCGTTGAAGTCCCCGGCAATCACGACACGTCGGGGATGGCACTTGCGTACCAGGTCCCCGATCCTGTCTAGGATCCCTTTGATACGGGCGGGGCGGCCAAGTCCGGCTTTGTTCCTGTGATGGGGGAGATATACCCCCACCACAGTTATGGGCCCCCAATCGACCGCCACGTACGAGGACCCCTTTTCCCTTAAAACACAGGGAGGGGTCCCCGCTGCAGGGTCAGTCACCTTGGCCACCGAGACGTCCAGGCTGCCGAACCAGCATTCACTGCTGATCGGCACCCAGTTCGACTCGGTGACCACTCCCAGCCCGGCGCCTAGTTCCCGGATCCTGTGTACCCACAGGTCCTGGGCCCGAGCGTCGCGGCCGAGGTTCGCCTGTAGCACCCGGAGTGGCGTGAAGGCTAAGCCTTACACGCCTCCTCCGGGCTGTCTACCTTCGCCCCCTCTTGGGAGACCTCTGGCGGCTGGGCCGCCTCGGACTCCCCAGAGGGGGCTTTGGCCTTGGTGGCTTCGATCTTCTGCGCCTCTTCCTGCACGGAGGGCGACTGCCGCTCGGGTGTCCCTGCCTGAACGTCTCCTTCCTCTGGGAGATATGAGGGGAAGTTGTCTACTACAAGGAGGGGAGACAGGGGTGGATCACCTTCTGTCTCTCCCTCCACTAGGGTGGTTGGGGGAGAGTCCTCAGACTGCACCCGCCTTACCTTCCTCGTTTTGTCTTCCTCTGAGGATCCGCTGGTCCCTCTTTCCTTGTTCCTTCTCCCTCTCCTTTTCCTCTGGGACAGCTGCTCGGTCTCCATCTGAACAGGAGTCGAAGTTCTCTCCGGGACGCCAGGGAGGAGTCCCCCTCCTCTCGGTCCCCTCCCGGAGCGTCCTTGTCGTCTTTCGTTGCAGAGGAGGCCGGGCTGGCCTCCTCTGCAACGGAGGACCTTCGGCTCCGGAGTCCGGTCCACTGGATCTTCTTGAGGGGGTCGGGCCTCCTCCTCCTCTGTTCTCTCGACCACAGTCGGCAACCTCCCCTTCTCTTGCGCTTTAACCCCCCTCCTCTTCCTTGAGGAGGAGAGTTTGCAGGCAGGCCCTCCGATCCTATGATCGGAGGGCCCGCCTGCCTCGGCGCAGACCGGGCAGCGAGCCGCCCCCTGGTACCCTTTGGCGCGATGGCCGGGGTTACCGCAGCGGTAACATAGCCCGCTGCGGTCGGTGGCGCTATCGCACCGCTCGCGCACATGCCCCGATTCCAAGCACCGGTAGCGTAGTTTGGCGCGAGCGGGCAGTGCCACCACCGTAGCGCGAGTCCATCCGACTAGGACTCGCTCCGCGGCGGCTACCTTCGCGGCAGCCGTCAGCGGACACCGCGCCACCACTGTGTCGGTGCCCCACCGGGAGACGCTTACCTCACCGGAGGGAACCACCTCCGGCGTACATCCCCCGGCGAGGGCCACCGCGGCCGCCACCTCGTCAGCCCCGGTTGTCGCATCGAGGCCGGTCAGTCGCAATGCTGCGATCTTGACCGGCCTACGGATGCGAAAACTGGGGCCTTTCTCCGCCGCCAGCTTACGGAGTTCCTCCGCAAGCCGGTCGGCGGCTGCCCCCGCGGTGAGGCCATGCACCCCGACCAGCATATCCCTATTCAGGGCCTGAGTAACCCTCAGTGACCCCGAGATACCCAGGTCTGCTGGTCTTATCCGGCGTCTGGCCTCTACCATGAACTCCCGATAGGGATCGGGGGGCAGGTGATGGCGACGGCCGCGCTCTTCGGCGGCTTCGGCTAACCCTGTCTCGCCGCCTTCTTCCCTTTCTTCGCCCCCGCCTGCTTGGGGGAAGGAGTGGAAGCCGTTCTCACCCCCTCCTTTTCCTTCCTCTTCTCCTTCCTTCCCAAGACTCGGGACCAGGCCTCTTCTTTTCTCTCCTCAACCCGGAGCGCCCATACCAATCCTCCTTCATACCCCAGCCCCTCCAGCTTTTTGGCCGGAATTCCTTGTCCTCCTTCCTTGGCTAGTTCCCTCTCCCTCTCCTTGTTGAACCTAGCCCTCGCCTTCTTCCTTTTCTTCTTCTCCCTGGCCTTTTCCCTCTTTCTTGCATGGTCCACCGTAGTTTTTTTAGCCTGGGCCTGGCCCTCCTTCCTACCGTGGTCCTCTTCCTTGTCCTTGTCCTTGTTGCCTTGGGCTGGTGCAGGGGACCCCACCCCCTCTGCGACCCGGCTCCCATCCCATCCATAGACGAGGTGAGGCTTCTGATCAATCAGTCGCCTCACCCCGCCACCGGATGCGCGGGCCATAATCGCCATGGAGGCGTCCAGGTCCCCCTGCACCCGCCCAGGCTCGGGTCTCCATGTCGGAGAGGGAGTCTCCCCCAGGAGTCCATCGTTATAGATGGCGTAGACCCCCGGACAAGCCTCCTTCTCCCTCACCTCTCCCCGAAGGGAGGAAGAAGAGGAAGTAATTCTTGCCACTCTCCTCTTCCTCTTTTTCTCCCTTTTCTTCTCCTCTCTTACTTCCTCCTCCGCCGAGGTAGACGCCTCTCCGCTCGTTACCTCCGCATACGTTCTTCTCCTGGACGGCTCCAGGAGAGGTGGCTGAGTGGAGGTTGTCGGGGCCCTGGCCTTCAGGAGCTCCTCCTGGAGCTTCATATTTTCGACCCGTAGCGCCCTGATCCCCTCCCTGAGTTCCTCGATCTCTCTCATTACTTCCGGCCTCTCTGCTCCGCTACCCCCCTGTGCAGCCGTCCTGGCTATCAGGGTCGACAGAGCCGCCTGGGAGGTGGTAGTGGCCTGGTTTAGAAGGCTGGTGAACGTCCCCTCCAGGGTGTTTGAACGCTTAGCCACCAGCCTGACTGCACCTAGGGCCCGACCCACTTCGTCGGCAAGCTCTGCCGAACCTGCCCCCCTAAGGAGGTTTGGAGAGGAAATATCCTTAAAAACCTCAGCGGGGCGCTTGTCCGCCAGGGTTTGGCAGAGCCCCCCTTCCAGGAGGCTCCACGCCTCCTTTTCCAGCCTCTTGAGGCGCTCCTCTTTCCCCTCACTCGCCTCCTTCTCTCTCCTTTCCTTCAGCCCCACCCCTTCTCCGGTCGTGGCTGGTCTTCTCCTCTTTTTACCCACTTGTACAAGGGCCGGAGTCGGGCCCTCCACAATCTCTGCCGATATGGATCCTCCGCTGGTAGAGGGCCTCACCCTCTTCGTCCCCGTAGCAACGCCGCTATTCCTTTGATCGGTCCCTGTTGGCTGCAGCGTTGTCTTTCCCCCCTCTTTCCGGACCTGGAATCTGGATCCCTGAGAGAGGAGAATGTCGGTGACGACGACCGGCCCCGCGATCCTTGCCCCCGACACCCCTCTCTCACCCCGGTCCCCAGATCTTCCTTGCCCCCGTTGGCCCACGTGCCCCCTGGTTTTTGCTGGAGGCAGGCTCTCTCTGCACCCTCTTTGTGCAGAGGGGGCTGGGCTTGTTGGCCCCTGGTACCGGCGTCCCCTGGGCCGCAGGGACTCCGGACCCCCAGGGACATGCCTGTCCCTCGTTGGGTGGCCGCTCTAGTAACCCTCCGCGTAGAGCTCACCCTATCAGTCCTCCGGTGAGAACGATAGTCCTGATCACTATCGCTATGGTCGTTGAGGGGGATGGACTACCCTCATAAGATGGTCCCTCAGAGGCTACCTCCGAGGTCCCTCCGAGGTCCATTCGCTCTCTCTCCCCGGGGGGAGAGGAGATGGCACCCGCCGGCAGATCTCTGCCCATCCTTGTTCCTCTCTCACCCTCTGTCAAAAAATCACCTGCCGAAGCAGGTGGTGAGCCCTTAGGCGGGATGCTACACCCGCCTTTTCGGGACTCTGAGTCCGAAGACTCGGAGAAAATAAGTTTTTATTTGTTTTAGGAGATCTTATACTTGGTCCCACGAGTACGGCGGGAAGTGGGCGTCGACCCCGGGTAGAGCCCCCGCATTACCCGGACTAAGGCTAGCGTATCCCTTGGGTTCGCCAGGTGCCCAAGGTGAGGAACCACTAGTGACAGGTCACACACCTGCCATTCATCCCGTAAGCGTGGCATGCCTCAACCGTAGGATTACGTGGTGTTTTATAGAGGACCCGCCTCGCGGTACAGCCAATTAAGGCAAGACACCCGGCCCCAGAGACATGACCTAGGGTTGCGGTGTGGTAGGCTAGGGTCTGCCGGCGTTGCCTGAGTCCCCTGTACCAGAGTGCCGAAGCACACTAGCCCCTTGTAATTGTGTCAGGTTGTACGTCCTGACAAGTACGGGTTTGCAATCAGGGTTTTTCTTCCCCTAGAACGGTTGCCTTCACCTGGCTCACGAGCGCGTTCTGCCCGCGCTGTAAGGTCCTTTGGGCCCCACGAATGAGACCCTCCAGACCCTGAAGGCAGCTGCCCCTCCAGGAGTATTATGGACGCTCTTAGTCTGACCCCTCTGTACAGACCACTCCGGCATGGTAGAACCTGCCAGGGGTCGAAACAATCGGCGGCACAGCACTGTACATCATTGGGACACGCAAGCTCCCCCACCACGGCAAGGTGGCGTCCACGGAGGAGAGTCTTGAGCAACCTATTCTGGACATTGACTGGAGAAACTCCGTTATCAACCCCAGGCAAGGGCTCGAGAGCTTGACTTCGTGGGCAAGCAACCTATGTGAAGGGGAGGAAGAACCACAATACCAAACCCGGGTATTGGGCTCGTTAGTCTGGGAGGTTGCCAGACAATCCGACGAGGGAAGGAAAACCCACTGTAAAAACCCAGGTTAGTGGGCTCGCTAGCCTAGGCAACCTATTCCGGAGATTGGCAACTCCGTTATCAAACCCGGGTGAGGGCTCGAGGGCTTGACTTCGTGAGCAAGCAACCTATTACTAGGGGAGGAAGAACCGTAATACCAAACCCGGATGTGCAGCTCGTTAGCCTGAGGGCATCTGCACCGAAGAGAAAACTCCGCACAAACCGGGCATTCGGGCTAGTGAGTCAAGGCGGTCCAGACATCCGAAACGGAGAGAAAACTCCGAACCAAACCAGGCGTTCAGGCTCGTGAGTCTGGCAGTCCAGGCATCTGAACTAGAGGAAAGGAAGAACCCTGACTAATAAACTCGGGCGATCGGGCCCGTGAGTCTATTTTTCCAAGACATCCGAACAAGGGGAAGGAAAACCCATTGTAAAAGCCGAGGGAAAACCCACGAAAACCCGGGTATCGGACTCGTTAGTTTGGGAGGTTGCCGAACAACCCGATGAGGGGAAGGACACCCACTGTAAAAACCCGGGCTAGTGGGCTCGTTAGCCTTGCGGAACTTATTCCGGAGATCGGAAACTCCGATATCAAACCCGGGCGAGAGCTCGAGAGCTTGACTTCGTGGGCAAGTAATCTATTACTAGGGGAGGAAGAACCCCAATGCTAAATCCGGGCGATCGGGCTCGTTACGCTGGAGAAGACAGCTAACCGAACCAGGGGAAGGAAATCCAACGTAAAAATCCGGGCGTGTGAGCTCGATAGCCTTCGGGCAACCACAACAGAGAGCAAATCTGACAATAACCGGGTGTTCGGGCTCGTGAGCCTGGCAGTCCAAGTAGCCGATACTAGGGGAGGAAGAACCCCGAATAACAAACCCGGGCGATTGGGCCTGTTATTCTGTCGAACAGACACCAAACGAGGGGAAGGAAAACCCAAAGTAAAAACCCGGACGTTTGGGCTCGTTAGCAGCATGGTGACCAAACCGGAGAGGCAACTTCATGAACAAACCGGTCGGTGTTCGGACTCGTGAGACTGGTTTCCCAGTCCACCGAGGAGGAAGGAAGAACATCAAAGAACAAACCCGGGAAGGCGGCCTCGTTAGTCTAGTGAAACAGCTGAGCGTATGAAGTTTACAAGGCAGAGTTCATGTGGTCTAATTCCTCTACATGAGCGCAGCCGAATGGCAACATCTGGTGGAGCACGTGGCGGACCCCGTGGGTCCTGGTTCTGTCGTCGGGAGGGGCCTTTTGGGTGCCGGGAGCGGAGGATAGTCGGCAACGGTGGGCTTGCACTCATTGATCCGTTAGGCCGAAGTTCCGCGGCGCCTGGGGGGCTCGCTCGGCGGCGGGAGCGGGGGTGCTCTCGGGGGACGGGACGGGCTCCTCCTGGGTGTAGGATGGCTAGCCATCTAGAATGAATGTGTGTGTAGGAGGGTGGGGTCCGGAGGGGGCTGGGGATGGCGCTGATCCTCGATGGGTTGGGGCTGTGGCGGTGGTGGACGGGGTCACTTTCGTCACAGTGCCGGAGAGGATAAGCGCGTCGAATGAACTAGCTTAGGTCGCCTCTGAAGGAGGGTTTTTCTGGGTGCCGGCTGGGCATTCCTTGAGGAAACTTGGGGGATGCACTCATCGGTGTCCCAGTCTCACCCTCATAGAAAAGGTGCTGGTCGGCTGTTATGGGCTTATGGGTCGTGGAGGTATTCCACCGTTAGAGACGGTGCTGCGGCGCCTGCCACGCGGGCTGGTTGGGCAGGTGTCGGACTGCTGACCCTCCCGGGTCTTGGCAGTCTAGCGCCTGGTTGTCCGGCCCGGGTGCAGTGGCGACGTGGCATCGATGGCGGTGATGAAGCCTCTCGAATGCACTACTGCAGGACTGGGAGACTCCCGCAGCTGGTCGTCCCTGTGCCTTGACCGGTCCTGTAAAGGGTGTATACGGACACACGATACCGCGACCGGAAGCAGTTCGACTGGCACATGCCGAAAGACATGACAGTTACGGTGCCGGGATTGCGTGCGGGATGGATGAGGTTCACCACCCACCATTCAACATGCGATCAATGGTACAACACCCGGTGTCCGGAAAATCTGGAGCACAGTCGGGGGTTATCCGTCCGAAAGGGAGTACCCTGGTGTTCGGCGGCTGGAGATAGTCGGCAACAGGGAACCCGCAGGTGGCGGGCGACCTGATCCGTCAGGGAAAAGTCAACGAGCATTGGGGCCCCTTTCGGAAGGGATGGCCGTCGATTGTGCCAGGTTGCTGGTCATCGGGTGGGAGAGGGAACCAAAAAAGTGTCCCCTTTTTTCTCCCCCGTTGACGCCATCTTGTCGTGGTGGGGGAGCTTGCGTGTCCCGATGATGTACAGAGCTGTGCCGGCGGGGGTTTCGACCCCTGGCAGGTTCTACCATGCCGGAATGGTCTGTACGGAGGGGCCAAACTAAGAGCGTCCTTAATACTCCTGGATGAGCAGCTGCCTCCAGGTTTTAATCAGGAACTAGAGAGTCTCATTCGTGGGGCTCGAAGGACCCTACAGCGCGGGCAGAGCGGGCTCGTTAGCCTGGTGAAGGCAACCAGTCTAGGGGAAGGAAAACCGCGAAATCACACTCGTGTTGCAGGGGCACGTAAAACCCCTG
Organism: Harpegnathos saltator; assembly: GCF_003227715.2. NCBI lineage: Eukaryota > Metazoa > Arthropoda > Insecta > Hymenoptera > Formicidae > Harpegnathos > Harpegnathos saltator. Next base: position 638,101 of record NW_020230083.1, read on the forward strand.
CAAAAATATGGTAGAACGTCAAAAGGAGAGAAAACCCTTCCGGACTTCGGACCCGGAAAACGGCGAGTGAGGGCGTATAATCCCGGCACTTCCTCGTCGTCAGCATGCGACGGGCTGGGCGACGTGTGCCAGGCGGGCACGTCGTCCAATATAGCTACCGCCCGTAGGGACGTGTCCGGTGGGGGGCCGGGTGCGAGTCGTAATGACTCGTTGCCCCTCCCCTTAGCGGACGCGAAAAAAAGGAGAAAAGTGGAGATGCCGATCTCCACTCATTCGCGAAGGGGGGTGGGAGTTACTCTCCTCTCCCAGAGGATGGACAAGCCTTCTTAGGGGAGGAGAGTAACTCTGTCCACGGTAACGACGAGGGTCCGCGACGTGATCCGCGGGGTAAGGGCGTTCAGCGGCAGTGGGGGATTCCACCGGTGGAAAAACCCCGCATTGCTGAGGATGCTGCGGGCTATGCCTATCGGAGTCTCGAGAGCCTTAGGGCTTTCCGCGTACTTCCGGGTAAGCGCATAGGGAAGAGCGCTGACGCGTATTACAACGGTGTGGCCATCGACCAGCTCGACGAAGCTGGTCGTGCCCTCGACGATATCGAGGAGACCGTCGACGAGCTGGTCGAGATGGCCTCGGAGGGGGGAGCGGATGCCCGCCTTGCGGCTGTGAAAATTCAAATCCGCGGCCTCAAGGCGGAGATCGTCCGCCTGGGGCGGATACTGGAGGGACGTTTCCCCCCAGGATCGGCTACAGCAGGCTTAGGGCTTAACCCTCCGAACCCCCAGCGGGTTCCGCAGGGGAGTATAGGGGGCGACTGGACTACAGTGTCCAGTCGCAAGAAGAAAGAAGGCAGGAAGAAGGGGGAAGGATCCACCGTGGGGCCCAATAAGCCGCAGCCGCAAAAGAAGGGGGGAAAGCGGCCGCGACCGCGAAACCCGCAAAGATCCGGGGACCAGCGGGGAAGAAAATGGCCGCGATTACATATACGGGTGCGGCCAAAACACCCTCAATGCAGAAAAAGGGGCAAAAGGTGACCTCAATTGTGGGGCCACCTCCTGTCCCGACGGGTAAGCTGAGGCCTCCCCCGCACAACCCAGTGGTCACGATCACTACGTTGCCGGGGAAGACCTCGGCGCAAGTCTTGACCATGGCCAAGGCAAAGGTGGACCACTGGGGGCTCGGCCTAGCCCCCGGGGCTTTAAATATAAGAGAGCCTGCAGTGGCGGGATTATCCTCGAGGTCACGGGTGCAAACAGAAAGGCGAAAGCCGATCGTTTCGCCCGTGAACTGGAGGACGCTCTAACTGGAGACGCTGTCGTTGCCAGGCAGACGAGGAAGGCTGAGGTCCGAATCGTCTGACTGAACGACAGCTTAACCAAGGGAGCGGTGCGCCAGGCGATATGCGCGGTAGCCAAGTGTCCTCCGGAGAACATCCAGACCGGTGAGGTTAGGCAGTCCTCCGGAGGACTCGGGGCAATATGGGTACGCTGCTCTCTTGAGGCAGCGCATAACTTAATGGCAGCCCATGGGCTGCAAATCGGCTGGACGAGGGCCGCTATCCGCTTGTTAGGAGAGAGGCCCCCCCAATGTTACCGATGCCTGGACTTCGGTCACCTGGCTGTGGACTGCAGAACGCAGTCTGGGTAGCCGATATTTCAGATGTGGGGGGGCCAATCATGTTGCACAGGGGTGCACCGCAGAACCGCGGTGCCCCCTGTGCGACTCATTAGGTAGAAGCCCTAACCACCGTATGGGGGCAGGGTCTGCACGGCAGTCCCACGGGCTGCCAAAGGCAGTAAACCACGGCCACGACGCCGACAGCGACGAAAGCCGGGTTCTCGAGCCTCTCGCAGGAGGGAGGAGGCTGCTCGCGCCGAAAGCGAGCGGCCCCCTCCCTCTGACGAGAGGGCCGAAAAAGGTACAACTGAGGTAGCAGGAGGCGGAGGAGGGGAGATGCCCCCTCCTCCACCACCTTCAGTGGCATCAAAAAAGTGCCAAAGGTAGTGCTGGAGAGAGTGGTAGCACCTCCTCCAGCTCCCCCCGAACCAGAACCTCCATTGACCCAATCAATGGAGGTCCAAGAGGACGCGCAGAGTGAGGTCGAAGCGACATGCTCCTTCATACAGGAGGCGGGGTGGGATGAATGGGGAGAAGAGCAGTAATCAAGCTCACCCCACATTCCTCCCACCCCCTCCCCCTGGGATGTGCCTGGCAGTCGGAGCCAAGATGGCTCCTTTCCGGGACACCCAGGGGCATATGGGCACAGCGACCTGTCGCGGTGGGATGTGCCTGATAATCGAGGCTGGATGTTGGCCTCCTGCCGGGACATCCACCGCGGTGAAAGGTACATAGCCCGAAATGGAGCGATGGGAGGTGGGCCGACCCAAAATGAGAGGAACACCTCCCATTGCATTAGTTAGGGATAGCCCCAAACCAGGAGAGTGAACCCGGCGACCGTGATATCGTCGTGGGAATCCCCCTGGGGCGGGATGGTTGGCCCCCTTAAGGGGCTGACAAGGCAGGTACTCCCCATCGGTTCCTCACTGACGGGGGGGGGTAAAGGGGGTCCTTTGGATCCCCACTATACCTTTTTCCCCCCGTGGGTGCCACCTTGTCGTGGTGAGGGGGGGGCTTGAAGGTCCCAATGATGTACAGAGCTGTGCCGGCGGGGGTTTCGGCCCCTGGCAGGTTTTACCATGCCGGAATGGTCTGTACGGAGGTACTGGACCAAGAGCACCCGACCGGGCTGGTCGATCAGCATGGTCCATGACCAGACTGATCAAGAAGCGAGTGGGAGGAGACTATCACCCCTGGAGGCATTGCACGCCGGTGTTCCGGCAGCCGAAGGGGGTGATCTCCTCAACACTCGCTTCGGGAAGGGGACCCCTTTCTCTCTTAGGCATTGCACGCCGGTGCTCCGGTAGCCAAAGAGTGAGGACCCCTTCTCACCCGCCTCCGATATGGCCGTCCGTTATGGACGGATCGGAGGTGGAGAGACGTACCCGCACCCAGGGCTCCACCCCATGGGGATCCTCCCCCCATTGTGCCTGGGATGCGGAGGGGTACCCCGGGCCGCTCGGACGTTTCCAAGGTCGGGGTTGGAATACCCTACCACGTCCTGAGAGATCCTACCCTTGGAGGCATTGCACGCCGGTGCTCCGGCAGCAGAGGGGGGAAGATCTCTCTCCCTCATCCGCCACATCCACGGCTGGGCGAATGGAGGACCTCACACCCGGGTCTGCACACCATGGGGTATAACCCCATGGTACCCGGGGGATGGAGGGGTGACTCGGGCCGCTCGGACTTATTCCGAGGTCGCGGTCGGGTCACCCTTAGGCGAAGAGGGGAAAGGACCCCCCCTTCGGAGGCATTGCACACCGGTGCTCCGGCAGCCAAAGAAGGCGGACCTCCCCGCTTTCCCTCACCCACTTGGTCTCGGTCAGGTGGAAAGAGGAACCTACACCCGGGTCTGCACATCATGGGGCTTGCCCCATGATACCCGCGGGGTGGAGGGGTGACTCGAGCCGCTCGGACGTATTCCGAGGTCCGGGTCGAGACACCCTCGAGCGCCAACATAGAGGACCCCACTCCTGGAGGCATTGCACGCCGGTGCTCCAGTAGCCGAAGAGGGAGGACCTCTCCCTCATCCGTCCCTGTCACGACCGGGCGGAGGGAGGAACCCACACTTGGGTCTGCACACCATGAGGGTTTGGAACCCCTCATGGTACTCGGAGGGTGGAGAGGTGTTCCGGGCCGCTTGGACGTATTCCGAGGTCAGGGCCGGAACTCCTAGTGCTGAGCCCGAGGAAATGCGATCGCATCTCCCTAAAGCGGACCCTCGGGCGGCGCGAGCACGCTGGCTGCCATTGGGGAGGCGTTCCCGGTGGGGTGCGACACCGGTGAACTACCTTCTTCCATGGAGCCCCCCGCGTGGCGGCGCTCTGCACGGTGCCCACATCGTCGGAGATGTGGGATCCCCGAAAGCGGTCTGACCACCAGAAATGTTGGTCAGGGCGCGTGTAGGGGGCGGGAGGCCTGTGCCGACGATGATACATTCCGTCGGCCCGTGCCATATGGTGCTCCTCTGGGGAAACTCGGAGGCTCCCCCTTTCCGGAGGGATGCGGGCATGCCTGGGCGCCGGAGCCGTGCAGAGTGGTGGGTTTCAAACCAGAAAATGACGACCTCGCAATACAAAAACAAAACAAGGAACAAATGAATATGGATCTGGACACCGAAGAAATGACGAACCCGGCAAGTCATAAGGAGGAAGAGAACTGATTACCCCTACCAGTTCTCATATGGAGGAGACGGAGAAAATAATCTCCGTTGATGATCAGCCTGGCACAAGCCAGATGACAGAGAAGCGCGAACTTCGCAGCTCATCCCGCAATGTAGCAACAAGGGAGAGAAACACCCGTGCTACAGCGCGAAGAGGCGGCAGGACAGACAATATATCCTCAGCGCGGTCCAGATCAAGGACTTCCTAAGAGGGAAATGGAGTCCACATCGGACTCAACAACACCGGAAAGACGGAAGTCCCTTGGGGATGAACCACTTTGTAAATGGATCATCCCTCGAAATTCTGATGGAGAGACCGATGAAGAGGCCTTCGCAGCAAAAGCCTTCAGGGGGAGAGGCAGGCCCACAACCACTGGGGAATATGCTCTCAAAAAAGAGTTCATGGCAAAGAAGGAGGAAATACAAATCAAGATGAAGGAGGAGGACCTACTGAAGGCCATGCAGAGTCCGTCCATCTCGTTTGCCAATCTCACGACCGGCCGCAAATACGTGGCTGAGACAAACAGGCAAACAGAGCGCATGGAGGAGGCCCTACAAACGACCTGGCTGCGTCTGTACTAGACGCAGCAAAAAAGGTGTTGGGAATAGCACTAAGGTCCGGAAGTATTAAAGAGACGTACGTGAGAGTCCTGGAGGCGGCCGCTGAAATAACAGTGGGAGCCACCATGCTCTGCCAAAGAATAACGGAGAGAGGAGGAGAGGCAGAGGTCCTAGAGGAGATGCGAGGCGAGAACCAAAGGCTTCGCAACTACCAAGAGGAACTGAGGTGGGAGATGGAAAAAATGAAGGAAACCATCCGCCAATTAAAAGAGGTGCCAACACCAGCGCCGGTAAATCTCCCACCACTTCCCCGACGCATACCGTCCCCGACTCCTGTATTCGTCGAGGAGGAAAAAAAGAAGGAATCAGACCCGCAAGGGTATATATCCCCTCCCATAGAAGATATGGAAGTGGAAAATCTACCAATAGTGGGGATTATTGAAGTCCAGAAGGGACTGGTAAAAACAAACATGGGGAGAGCAGGCCCCAAAAGGAAACGTGACGAGGTCGTCAAAGCCGGGAAGCCTGGGCCGATCATAAAGGAGGACATCCGATTTGACAAAAAGATCAGGATTGAAAGGCAGCATGGTCCAGTGGAAGAGGCTGAGACCCTGAAAAGTCAGGTGACGTCTTTGGTGGTCAAAGTGCTGAGCCAAATGGCGCCAAAGAACAGGGACAGCCAGAGTGAAGTCCTCAATCTACCTGTGAAACAGCCGAAGCCGCAGAGAGAGAAAAGGGAAAAAAGAATAAAAGGAGCAAAAGGGATGACAAAACAGGAGAATGGGCGGAAACCCCTACCCCATCCCCCCCCAACACAAGAAGAGAGGAATTCCCGCTCTCCCCACCAAGGGAAAGGAGAGGACAGATACTGCCAAACCTGAGGAGAGCTGGGCCAAGGTGGTGGGTAGGAGAGAGAAGAAGAAGGAGAGGAGAGAATTGGAGAAGACCCAAGCTCAGCCCCCCAAACTTGTAAATAAGGCAGGGAAAGGGACAGAGGAAGAGAAGAAGAGGAGGATGAGAAATAGAAGAGTCCCAAATACAGCTGCAATAATGATATCAGCAAGCAACAGAGAATACAGGGACTTATTGGTAGAGGCGAAAGCCAAAATACACATCGAAGAACTGGGGATCTCCAAGATGAAGACTAGAGTCGGAATCACTGGAGCGTTAATCCTGGAGATCCCAGGGGAAAGAAGGGGGAACAGGCGGATATACTCGCCGAAAAACTACGCGAAGTGGTGGCAGATATGGCCAGAATTAATCGCCCCCAAAAAATGGGGGAAATACGATTAAGGGGCCTCGAACCGTCCACCACGGAACAGGAAGTGATGGAGAAGATAGCAAGAACCGGAGGGTGTGACTCTGCAAGTATAAAAACTGGCAGAATCACAAGGGCACCGAATGGGTCCAAATCCCTGTGGGTCGGATGTCCCCTGATCGCAGCCAAGAAGGCGACGGAAAAAGGGACACTGGCCATAGGCTGGACCCAAGTAAAAATAGACATGTTGGAGGCAAAACCTCTACAATGCTACAAGTGCCTAGAGAGAGGACACGTACTAGTAAAGTGCCAGAGCGAAATAGATAGGAGCAGAAACTGTTACCGCTGTGGGGAAACTGGTCACCTGGCGAGAGATTGTAACATGAGAGCCAGGTGCCAGATATGCGCGGTCGCAGGAAAACAAGCGGACCATCGCATGGGGGCCCTGCCTGCAACCCCCCTAAAAAAGGGAAAAAGAAGGGGAGGAAAATAGGAGAGGAAAAGAAGCAGGCTACAACAGAAGCTCTGGTAGAGACAAAAGTAGTAGCAACAGAGACAGCAGCAGAGGTGAAAACACCCCCCAGCAGCAAGAAGGAGGAGAAGGAGAAGGATGAAGTCCTCCCCTCCCCCACTCCCCCACCGACCACCCTCCCCCCTCTAACGCACGGGTAGAGAAGGAGATGGAGGTGGAGAAGAGAGGGGAAAAGAGGACCCGTAAAAGGGAAGAGGATGAGGAAGACGGACTGGAGGAGCCGGGTGAAAAGGTCGTCGTGGTAGGACAATAATGGCCACCCGACTCCTCCAGACCAACCTGTACCACGCTCGTGAAGCAATGGCGCTTTTTGCGCACACGATGACGGAGCGTGGTGCAGGTTTGGGAATAGCGGCCGAGCCCTATTGCGTCCCCAAGAACAACCCAAGGTGGTTCGGAGACGATACGGGCTTGGTCGCAATAACATGGAGGGCGGATGACCGCTCCCCCCCGCTTCCCAGTTGGGTAAGGGGAGGGGATATGTTGTGACTAGGTGGGAGGCCCTTGTCGTGGTCGGGGTCTATCTCCCCCCAAGCAAGAGCCTGGACTTGACAACCTACAAGTCTAGGCTCCGAGAAATTGGGAGGGCCGTGAGACGGTACCTCCCGGGCCCTGTCATCATCGCCGGGGATTTCAACGCCAAGTCGGCGTTGTGGAGTCTGACCCGGGATGGTGACAGGAGGGGGGAGGAAGTAGAAGAGTGGGCCGTGGCTTTGGGCCTGCACCTAGTAAACAAAGGAAGAAGACCAACCTTAGTCGGACCGCAGGGGGAGTCAGTGATCGTTTTCACATGGGCGATCCCTGCGGCCTATGGAAGGGTGCAGGCCTGGAGGGTGGCGGAGGAATTGGAGTCCTTATCGGACCATCTGATCATTGAGATGGAGCTCTCCGCCACCCCCAACGAATTACCACGGCCCAAACTCAGCAAGGATCTCAGACTAGCCAGATGGGCCCTAAGCCAATTGGACAGAGAAATACTGGAAACAGTTCTCGAGGCAACCACCTGGCCACGATGGAAGGAGGGGCAGGACCTCAACTCGGCAGTAGCCGAAATCATGTGCCTGATCACACAGGCGTTCGATCAGGCCATGCCTAAGGTGAGGTCCTGCCCCAAAAGAACCGCCTGGTGGACCGACAAGATCGCCGAATCAAGGCGAAGATCGGTCCACCTCAGGCGGGACTTCAGGAGAGCCCGCCACAACCAACAACCCCCTGAGGAGATCACGGCCGCCCGCATAGAATTTTGTATGGCCGCGCGTGCATTGCGCAAGGCCATTGGGGCGGCCAAAGGTCAAGGGTGGGACAACCTCCTCCGGACATTGGACGCGGATCCGTGGGGGCGTCCATACAAGATTGCTATGCAAAAGTTGAGGCCATGGACGCTTACGGAGACGCTGGCCCCCGGTTCCTGGAGCGGGTCATGGGGACACTATTCCCGTTGGGGAATGGAATCTCCCCCATAGGCCCTTACATTGCTCCCCCCAGACCAACAAGGGGTGGTTCCGGGAGTCACTGCGGAGGAGGTGGCCGGGGCCATCAGGAAAGTAAAGAGCAGGAAAGCTCCAGGTCCTGATGGCATACCCGGCCGTGTATTCATCCTATCCTCGGGGTTCATCGCGGGCAGGCTGGCCGAAATTTTTACGGCTGCCTTTAAGGAGGGAAAATTCCCCCCAGTCTGGGGGAGGACCAATGTGGTCCCCCTGCAAAAAGAAGGCAAACCGGAGGACTCCCCCTCCGCGTACCGCCCCATATGTCTCCTGGATGAGGCAGGCAAAGTTCTCGAGAGAATCATAGCTGCTCGCCTCACGGAGTATATGGCCCGGACAGGTCCGAGCCTCGATGACGGCCAATATGGCTTCCGAGAGGGCAGATCAACCATAGATGCGATCGAGCATCTAAGAACCCTTTCGGAGGCCATCGTGAAGGAGGGCAGGGTGGCGATAGCTGTATCATTGGATATAGCAAATGCTTTTAACACCCTGCCCTGGGGTAGCGTGGTAAGGGAAATGACGGAATACTTCCATTTCTCACGCTATCTCATAGTCGTTATCGAGGATTATTTCCGGGGTCGGCGTCTAACTTGGAGGGACGCCGATGGCGGGACGCGAGAGAGGGGGATGAGCTGCGGGGTTCCACAGGGGTCCTTTTTGGGCTCACTCCTGTGGAATCTCGGCTATGACAAAGTCCTCCGAACTGCCCTCCCCCCGGCAGCAGTATCATCTGCTGCGCAGACGATACACTGGTGCTGACCGGGGGAAAAGACTGGGGGGAAGCGGTAAGAGCCGCTAATTTTGCAGTGCGCTGCGTTGTGCGCTCCATTGTGGGCCTGACAGTGGTGGAGAATAAAACTGAAGCAATTTTTCCCCACCAGAAGGGCAAGAAGCCACCTCAGGTCCACCTAAGGATAGGAAGGGTCAGGGTTCCCGTAGAGGCCCAAATGAAATATTTGGGCCTAATATTGGACGGTACCTGGTGCTTTAAGGAGCACTTCAGCCGCCTGGCCCTCCGACTAAAGATTATATCGGCGAATCTGGGCAATCTTATGCCCAATATCGGGGGGCCCGACATGAAGGCGCGTCGTCTCCACGCGGGGATAATAAATTCGGTCGCGCTGTACGGTGCGCCCATCTGGGCGGAAGCCCTGGCCGCCAACCGTCCTCTTTGTGCGATTCTGCGCAGAGCACATAGGACGGTGGCGGTTAGGGTCATAAGGGCGTACCGGACCGTGTCCCACGTGATGGTGACGGCCCTGGCGGGCATGCCCCCTCTGGAGCTCCTTGCGTTCACGTATAGAAGCGCATACAGAAAGAAAAAGGAGCTCCGGAGGAATTTAGGGGCTGGGCAATCGCTCGCCGGGGCGCTGAAACGCTCGAGGCATCGAAGTTTATAAAAAATGAGAAGCGTTCTTCTTTAAACGACGATTCCTTACCACGTCTTATGCGGCTCGCTACATGCAATATGCAAATTGACGTTTCCGCTCTTACTAATAAAAGACGCCGAAAATCGAATTAAATATTCTTCATTTAACATATTTTATTTCGCTTCTGTTCAATTAGTTATGGGTTGTTACAGTCATCAATGGATTAGGCCTATTGGGGATACCACTTTAAAAAAAACGCGTCAACAATAGTACCTCATGGGTGACGTGGAAAACTGTTAGAAACACGTTCCTGAGGCTCGAGCGGCTTGTAGGCAGCATGCGGAGTGGCGAGGTAAAGGGAACAGCGGTGGGCGGGTATAGTTGAATATCGGCCGTCGCGTGCATTTTTTGCCGAACTCTGGCATAAATCCATGATTCGTCACCTGTTACAATATCATAGACGTGTTTTGAAGCACCGCAATCGTATTTCTTGAGCATTTCTTTCGACCAATCGACACGAGCCTTTTTTTGAGCGATTGTTGAATTATGTGGGATCCAACGCGAACAAATTTTTTTGACAGCCAAATGTTCATGCAATATTGAATGTATGGTGGTCCCACTAATGCCCAAGGATGCCTCAATCTCACGGTAAGTCACATGACGATCTTGCAATATCATTTCACGCACAGCATCAATGTTTTCTGGAGCAACAACTAATTTTGGACGACCTTCACGAAATTCATCACTAAGCGAACTACGACCACGATTGAATTCCGTATAGTATATGCCGTATGGTATACGGCGTATACCATCGATATATAGTGGTTTTTGATGGTGCTTTATCGCCAAAAGTTGAATTACGTTCATCGATGCACTGTTGTTGAGATAATCCACGTCGAAAGTTGTAAAAAATAATCGCACGGAAATGTTCACGACTCAATTCCATTTCTTAGCCGACATCAATTTTTCATGTCACTGTAAACAACACAAATAGCGCATGGACATCAAAACGTTCTGAGTAAGTATACTGACAAAAAGTCGAACTTTACGTTAGGCACATCGGTTGTCAAATGGATCGTCCATTCCCGAAATATAAAAGGCAACCCTCGTATTACTGAATTTCGATGCTTTGACCATCTTTGGAATCACTGCTCCTTAACACCCCACCATTTATCAAATAGAGCGAGGTATCATGAGATTCCTTACAGTATATACTTTAAGAAAATCATGCCCATTTTTGCCCGTTTTTATATAATTTTAAGTATCTAAAGGTATTTTTGACAGTGCGCGTGAAAAAAGTTAAAAATCGCACTGCGCGTATTCATAATCGGAAATGATTCGTAGACCGACGTCAAAACGATGTCGACGTATTTTTAGTTTTGTTTTCAACTTGGTTGGTAGTTAGTGGAAAATAGAACAAAAAATTTTTGGAAATTTCAAAATCATCAAATTTACAAAAATCAAGGCGCTATTATAACAATACATTCTTGAGAATAAATAAAGCAAGAAAGTCTAGTACCACTTTTTCTTCCGACAAATAATTAGGGAAATATCGTAAGTTAAATATTGAAAAAGTTTTCCTCAAATATCTCGAAAAATATTAAACAAATTAAAAAATGTTTTAGACAAAAGTTGTTCAAATTAACTAGTAAAGAAAAACAGTGTAATAAAAATTAAAGGTCCCCATTTAAAAAACCCAAGTTGACTTTCAAATGACCTTGAAAATAGAGGTCAAGGTCAAAATCAAGGTCATCATAAGATAGCTCACTTAAATCCCTACAACTTTTATTCAGATCATTTTCCTTGAATACTGAAGAGTTATTTGGGGTGGGACATTAAAATAGGACACTCTGTATAATCTGAAAGCTGTATATCTCCTCTACAAAACGAGACCGCTATCATTATAATCGATCAACGGATTGTGAAGTTGTAGCGCTTAAAATGACAGTACCTTTTGTCACTTCGTCATAAAAACACGATGGAACACAAAGCTAATATTAAATTTTGTTTCAAGCTCGGTAAAACTTTTACAGAAACATTTGAATTGATGAAGAAAGTTTATGGTGATGATTGCTTATCTCATACACGTGTGTTCGAGTGGTATAAGTGATTCCAGGGCGGTCGTGATGTTTTAGAAGACGACTCAACGCCAGGCCGGCCAAAAAACAAAAATTGCGATGAGTTGATGGAAAAAGTGCGTAAAATGATCGCCTACGATGCAAATTCGACTGTGAGATGGATAGCGGAGGAATTAAATACAACCAAGGACATGATTCACGAAATTTTGACAAAGGATTTAAACAAACAGAAAGTCTGTGCTCGATTTGTTTCTCACGCTTTAAATGAGGAACAAGAAATTGCTCGCGTTGAACATTGCAAGGACCTTATTAAAACAGCCAGACGGAACTGCATATTCCTGGAATCGATTGTAACTGGTGAAGAGATATGGTGCTTCAAGTACGATTCTCAAACAAAGCACCAAAGTGCTACGTGGAAGTCTCCAGGCTCTCCGAAATCGAAAAAATTGCGTTTCTAGAAGTCACCAGAGAAGATAATGTTGATTTGTTTTTACGATTATAAAGATATTATACTTCGGGAATTCGTTCCGCAAGGTCAAAATCAAGGTCACTGGTGAATATTATCTGGGTGTTATAGAGCGTTTGTGGAAGAGAATCGTTCGAGTGAGGCCCGAATATCGAGCGCCGGGAAATTGGGTTTTGTTGCACGATGATGCACTCACAGGACCGTCGCTGTTTGTGAATTTTTGGCCAAAAAACAAGTCTGTGTGCTTCAACATCCTCTATATTTGCTTGATTTATCTCCGTGTGACTATTTCCTGTTCCCGAAACTCAAACTGGCCATGAAAGGAACGTTTTATGACTGTATTGCACAAGTCCAAGAAGCCGTGACGAAGGTCATTGAAGCGACTTCGAAAAACGATATAAAAAATCTATTCTAGCATTGGTTAAATGTGCTCAGCGGTATTGATGCGGAAGGAATGTATTAGGAGCGCAAAAAAGTTCTGAGCCTTAGATTTCATACTACTGAAACCACAATTTAAATTGCATTAATTTTCCCGCCCTCTTGTGGTTTTAAAGCAGTGACATTTGGTCTTTCGAAACATCGTGCGATTTGGCGTTTGATGCACATAACCTTAAAATCAGCAGTGTTCACGATGGCAATAACAAAAGAGCATATTCGATTTTCCATCCACTTCGCGTTTCATCTGAAGAAAAATGCTGCTGAAGCCATTGAAATAATCTGTGTTGCATATGGAGAGAACGCTGTAAGTTATGCTACATGTAAAAGGTGGTATCAAAAATTTCGCCAAGGAGATTTCAGTCTTGAAGATGAACCGCATGCTGGACGCCCTCAAAAGATTGAAACGGACGAACTGCAAGCATTGTTGGATATAAACTCTGTACAAACTGAAAAGGAGCTTGCAGAGCAACTTGGTGTTACGCGACAAGCAATTTCCACACGTTTACATGCAATGGGAAAAGTTCAAAAGGAAGGCAGATGGTTCCGCATGCACTGTCCGAAGACAACAAAATTCTACGGCGTGACACGGCACTCACTTTGCTTTCAAGGTTCCGGAAGAAGGATTTTCTGCACCAAATCATTACAGATGATGAAAAGTGGATACTTTATGATAATCCGAAGCGTAAAAAATCATGGGTTGACCCTGGTCAACCTTCGACATCGACGCCAAAGACCAATATCCACGCCAAGAAGGTTTTGCTTTGCTTTGCATATGAGATTGGAAAGGTGTATTGTATTACGAGTTGTTACAGCCGGGTGAAACAGTAACGGCAGATCGCTATCAGCAACAATTGAGCAATTTGAGCGATGCGTTTGAAGAAAAGAGGCCATTTACTGGCAAAGGACGTCGTAAAGTGATACTGCTTTATGACAATGCCCGACCACATGTTGCGAAAGTGACTCAGGACCATTTCTTTGCGTTAGGCTGGGTACTTCTCCCGCACGCGGCGTATAGACATGGCGCCTTCCGATTACTACCTATTTCGGTCTCTGCAGCATTTCTTGGCTGATACACATTTTGTGACACTTGAAGAGATACGAAAATGCATTGATGACTTTATCGCCTCGAAGCCGGTGAGCTTCTACCATCAGGGAATTCGCAAGCTGCCCGAAAGATGGCAAAAAGTCATCGATGTAAACGGGGAATATTTCGTTGATTAATATAGTTTTGTTTGTTTTTAAATAAATTTTGAATTTTGCAAAAAAAGGCTCAGAACTTTTTTGCGCTCCTAATATTTTAAATAAAAAGAAATAATTTTGGCAAAATAACTAATTGTTTTTTTTTAATATAAAAAGTTCCGTTATTTTTCTGACATACTGTGTAATTTCTCCCCCGAACAAACGATCACTAATATCGCATCCCGACTATATTGCCATAGGACACTATGAAATTAGCAATTAACAAATAACAACTGTCACGTAAGATTATTTTAGAGGTTATTCATTATAATGAAAATAATATTTATAAAATTTAGGAAATTTGTCATGCTATTAAACATAACATATAACCTGATGCGCATACACCACAAAAGAAACGAAACTGAGAAGGATATATCCGTTAACTTCTTTTCCGCCATGAATTGAATCCGCCATCTTGACTTTCTAAATTTTGAGTTCGGAATCATAATCGGCAACCACAAAAACCTATTGTTCCTGACAAATCTTAATTTCTTTTATTCTATAAAATTATAATTCTTGTATAATGCTAACTTCGCCTAAAATCTAGCACGAGACCGAGGCTGTACCGTCGGCAATTTGTGTTTATGTTCCCGTGTAGAAGGACCACGAAAGTTGAGTCTGTTTGGATACTGTCTTTACATAATCGCTATTTCTTGTACACGAGATTGATACAGCTCCGAATCTAATATAGGAGAGGACAAGATATCGACGTGAGACGGTAGTCAGAACAAATTGTAGACGACCAGAAGGTTTCCTCGAGCTCTTCCGCAAATCTCGTCTAAGCCTATACAACCATTGTATTAGCCTATATAACCATTGTATTAGCGTAATTCTGTGGAGTAGCTGTCGGGTGTCATTTAAGCCTTTTGTCTATTAAACTATCTAGTTGGTTATTTTTGTGGCTTTTACTTGTCACCCTGCATTCCTTCTGTTCCTACGTTTTCGTTCGGTGAGAACAATTTGGTCCTTTGAGCCGGATTTTGCATTGTTTGCGTTCCGGCAAGTTTAGTGAAAAGAGTGCTTATTCGGCGTATCCTAATGTCTTCAGTCACTTACGATGTAGTCACTCATCAACGCTCAGTCGGTGCTTTGCAACCGCATTGCTCACATTAACGACAACTTGAGGAAGGCTGGCGCGGTTAAGATTACCTCGACATTGGTGCAATCCACCCTCGATCTCCTGGAAGAAGTAGGAAAAATTCGAGAAACAGCACGATCAGTTGCGCTCAAAATTCTACGCTGAACTGCAGAATCATGACTATATGCGGTCCAATTTCCTCGGTCAGGCAGAAGAAATCTACCTATAGCAGCGTGCAGCACTACTTGACATCGAACAATCTCTCTCGATTAGGAGATCGGCGTCCGAAGCTCCTCGCAGTTGTCCATCGGACGGTTCGTGCTCCTGATCGGCGTTGCCTCGAATATCGCTACCTCAATTCTCCGGCAGATCTAAGGATTGGCTTGCTTTCCGAAATCTATTTCGTTCAATGATAATTTCTGACGGAACTCTTTCAGAAATAGAGAAGCTGCACTACTTGAAAATAAGCATCAAGGGTGACGCTGAGCAGTTGATTCGCAACCTCCCAGTTGTCGGTGACAACTTTGACCGCGCGTGGACGATACTCAAAAATCACTTTGAAAATAAGCGGGTACTGGTGGCTGCATACTTCAACGCCTTTATCGCTCTTCCGAAGATGAAGTCGGAGTCTGTCGCCGATTTCCGGAAGATTTTCCACGGTATGGTGATCACCTCGGGCTCCCTGGAAGGCGTAAAGAGACCGATCTCTGACTGCACCGATCTCTTCGTGTACCTGATCGTGGGGATGGTGAACACCAAGACCAGGCGAGAGTGGGAGAACCACGTTGGAGGCTTTTTGGACCCGCCGTTGTACGATCATCTCTTCAAGTTCCAGGAGCGTAAGTTGCGTACTCTAGAAGCCTTGTATGCGGGTAAGTCCGACTCGAACTCATCAAAACACGACGGATCAGGCTGTGCGGCAACAGTGCTGCACGCCAAGTCGCAGGAGTCGGCTCGTGGGCATTGTCCACTGTGCTCCAAGCCGCACTACGTGCTCTTTTGTCACAAATTTAAGTCGCGGTCGGTTGTGGAGCGTCGGCGTCGGGACGCGGTCGAGAAGCACAGCCTGTGTTTGAACTAGCAGACATTACGTCAGTGCGTGCAACTCCGCCAAATCATGCATTCCATGCAGCGATAGACATCGTAGCACTGTGTATAACATATTTGAGTCCGCGAGATCGGAGCTCAGAGATGCGAACGCGAACTCGTTATGGCTCTCGTTGCTCGTCGTCCATTCAGAGAGTTCAGCGGTCGGCTGCTTGTCACCGCATGTGTCCAAGTCGCGGGGAATCTCGGAGATCATTTCGTGGCTCGGACCCTTCTTGATCCTGACTCCGAAACCTCATTGATCGGCGAGGCGCTTGTTCAGCGCCTAAAACTGCCGCGGAGTCCCTCGACTCTCTCCATCACCGGAGTTGGAGGCGTGAGTTCCGAATCAATTAGCGGACGAGTGTGTGTGACGATTCTTTCGCGTTGCGGGACGCCAACGCTGCGAGTGCAAGCCTACGTGTTACTACAATTGACTTCGTACGGTTAACAATACTGCGTCTCTGGCAAATCGTGGGCACATCTCCGCGACAATGAGTTGACGGATCCAGATTATTTAAACCAAGGCGCAGTTGATTTAATCCTCGATGCGGAAACTTCCTCTGAGTTGATCCTCGACGGTGTGCGAAAAGGAAGATCGGGGGAGCCCATCGCACTCTGTACTCATCTTAGGTGGGTTGTGCTCGGGGAGAGCGTCGGCACTGCTTCCAACTGATCCGTTTCCGTGCTGCAGTGCTCGGCCGATGACGAGCTGTCCCCGCCCGCATATGTAGGTTCTATGAAATGGAGCAGGTTCCGTGAGATTCTGCGCCCTTTTCTTTTTTTTGGTAACGGTGGGGAAATCCTCATGGATACTCCCGCCCCTTGGGGAGGGGCCCTTGGGGAGGGGCACGGATTATGCCGGACTCTTACCAGCTAAAACCCCACCGGGGTACCTCCAGGCGGGCCGATGTGGACATGGCATAAAGGCGGCGAGCGTGTCATCCGGAACCCCCTTGGATTCCTCCGGGTCCAGGCCTTAGGCCGGCCAAGACCAGCCCTGCCTTGGGCACCCGGGGGGCCAGGCCCCTGAAATAGGCCCCGAAGTTCCATCGACTGTCCAACGTCAGGCCAAGATAGGTGGGCCGAACGCGGACGCGGACTCTGTCCACCTGGACCCGGGACTTTCTCGGTGGCGCCCCATGCCGGCCGTTATGAAAATAAACAGCCTGCGTTTTCTGGGACGCCACCTTCAGACCCAGGCCCTTGATGGTGCTCACCACCGATGCTAGTGCCGCTTCCGCTCGAAGGCGGGCTTCCCCCTAGTTCTCTCCCTCAGCCACCACTAGGGTGTCATCTGCGTAGCAGATGACGTGGTAGCCAGGGGGGAGGGGAGAGCAAAACACCCTGTCGAACGTGATGTCCAGAGCAGGGGGCCAAGAACCGACCCCTGCGGGACACTACACTCCACAGTGCGCCGGCCCTGGACCCCGTCCTTCTCCGAGTAGGCGAGGTCCCTGCCCTCGAAGTAGGCCGAGAGGATACGCCGGAGATAGGCGGGCACCCTGTGGTATTCGAGTGCCCGCCCGATCTCCGGCCAGGGCAGGATGTTGAAAGCATTCGATATGTCTAATGACATCGCTAGCAACACCCCGCCCCCCTCTTCCACGGTAGTACGGGTCAGGTCCCGGACGTGCTGGATCGCATCCAGCGTTAATCGTCCGGGGCCTGAACCCGTATTGATTGTCGTGGAGGTTCGGCCCTTTCGAGATGCTAGACGAGGCGGTCGGCACTGATGCGTTCAAGCATCTTGCCCACCTCGTCCAGCAGGCATATCGGCCTATAGACCGATGCACTACCCCGTGCTTTGCCCTTCTTCGGGAGGAGGACAAGTTTGGCCTTCCTCCACTCTGGAGCGAATACTTTCTCTTTGAGACACCTGTTGATAACATCCCGCGTGTCCGCGGACAAGTTCCTCTCGCCAAAGGCGAGAGCACAGGTGCGGCCAGGAATACTGTCGGGGTTAGGCTCTTTGCCCTTGACCCCGAGCCTCTTCCTGGCCCTGGCGAACTCCTCTGGACTGACCTCACCCAGCTCGGGGACGGGGATTTGGGGGTGGCCCCCTCCACCCTCAGGAAGAGGGTGACGGAGCCCCTCGAGGTCCTGGAACAAAGAGGGAAGATACATTTTCACGTGTATGTATGTGTGTGTGTGTGTGTCAATAAAGATAAGGACCCCACGATTCGTCAGTCTCGTAGTATTTAACGGCTCCAAACCCTCTTTGTTGTGTGTGTATGTGTGTGTGTGTGTGTGTGTGTGTGCGCGCGTGTAGGTGCACGTGTGTATGTGCGCGCGTGTTCAGGAAAGCGCAAGTCCGCGTGAAGCCTTATCTTTCTTCTGTTGTCGCGTGGGCCCTCAATATCGCAAAATCTCAATAGAAATGTTTAAATAATCATAATTCTGCGAACAAAAATCGTAGAGACCTCGGCGACCTCACGTTGTTTTCGTCTCTGAAGGCCCTTTCGAACGAGTCTTCACTCAACCTCACATGCCATTTAAGATTTTTTGGCTCCCCCCTCCCCCCTGCCCGCGGGGGTGTGGAGATGAGTCGTTTTGTCGTTAAATAATAGACTTTGTGATCCCATTGTATCCCTATAAATTTTAATCCTACATTTCAAACCATTCAAAAATTATTTAGGTGGGCTGGAACTTTTGGTAGGCACTGTAGACTATTTAAAGTACAAGTATATCTGAAGTGATAAAAACTTCAAAACAATCTGTAATTTTTAGTAATCCAAGACGGATTATTTGAGATAAAGGCATCATGTTCACATCGTACGAATTTATTCGTAAGAATATTTCACCATAAAAATCTTGAATAGCAAGGGGTATTTACGTAGCAATATACCGTTTGAAAGTGCGATTTATTTTACAATGGTGTCTTATTTTTTAAATTCCGATTATTATTTCTCGAATAAACATTCTCTAAAGAAACAATATTTAACAATTAGCAACTTACATGTCAGCATAGTAAATATTATTCATATTATCCGAATAATGACTATCCATACTATTTACTCATGTTACTTAGATATTTCGGTTTTTTTATGAATATCTATGATAAAATAAAATCTGAAGTTGACTTGATCTGCCCCTACAAGGAAGAGTTTTATTCAAGAGATTAAAAAAGCGTGATCACTGTCTCACTGCGTGAGTAGGAAAAGTAGTCTCTGAGAAGTAGACACAATCTGTGTAAAACTTTTCTAAACACGCAATGTGTGTTCGGTATGCATCCTTTTATCATACGATACGACTATCCCACTCCGCTTTTGCTCTTCTTGAAATGTTGTTAAATACACAAAGTTAAGATATATATATTTTTTATATGTGGCCAAATCTACTTCTAAAACCTAAAATTCTTTCTCACAAGTAATTCGGTATGTTTAATTTTGAAGAAATAATTTCTAAATCGTGAGAAATAAAAATAATTCTCTCTCCCTCTTGAAAGTGGTACAATCAAATCTTGCAATAATATAATTTTAAAAATTATTTAAAAAAAGATCATCCCACCGTTATAAATTAATCTTGTGAATTTAAAAATTTCTGTTAGTACAGTTAAGAAGAGTTAGTAAAAGTAAGTACAGTTAAGAAGAGTTAGTAAAAGTTAAAGAAAATGTCATGTCAAATTCATTCATGTATAATACAATTGATTTCCAAAATGCCATTTTTGGGAAATAAGATATAGAAAACAAAACATATTTTCTCCATGTTTACTGCATTATTAATTCATTTCTTTCATTTCTTAATTTTTACTATCTATTTTCATCTAATAAAATTAAACGAAGCGATAATTTAAGTTGTAAGTAGAAGATTATTAAAGTTGGAAAATAGTAAATAAAATTTATGATTAAACAGCTATTTTAAATAAGATATTTTCTGTGTTAAAAATATCGTAATTATGCACATGATTAATTAATAGTGAATAAATATATTTGCAAATATGCACACATGACAGATAAATAAAAATAAAATTTATGTAATCAAAGCATGAGACATATTCATTTAATAATATTAAATTAACATAATATTAAATTCGTTAGTACAAAAACGTAGTGAGCGGTAAACACAGTGAGAGAGAGAGAGAGAGAGAGAGAGGGGGAATAAAGAGGAGAGAGCGCGTTATTTTTTATATCTTATTTCTTAAAAATAGCATTTCGGATCATATCATACATGGATGAATATGGCGTAAATTTTTTTTATTTTGATTCTAATCGAAATTTTTAAATTTGCAAAATTATTTTACAGTGGTAGTGGTATTTTTTTTAATGTTATCTCATTACAAAATCTGATTGTACCATTTTCAAGAGCGCTAATTATCATTAAATTTTTATTTGATATGTTCTTTTTTATTTCTTACGATTTCGAAGTTACCCTTTCAAAACTAAACATCCTGAATTACTTGTCAGAAAGTGTTTTAGAAGTTAATTTTGATAAGTATAAAAAAAGTTATCTCTTAACTTTCTGTTTGACAGAATATTCTATATTCTGTGAAATATGCAGTAGAATATTTGAAGGAGAACAAAATCAAAGAAAGACAATCGCGACTTTTTCTCTTATGAACAGTTTTTGCATCTCCTCTCCCTTTACTCTTGTTCTCTTCCCTTCTCTTATTACTTTATCATCTTTTATTTAACAATACGGAGGAAATTACAGATTTCCCGAGAGAAAGTATTAGATTCGTCGAGCTTTCCATCATTTTAGTACATAAGTTAACTTTGCGTGCTAGCTCAACTACCGAGTCATTTCTCGCTACTGAGAGAATTTTTTATTAGACTGAAAACTACGGAACGACTCTGACGATGCAACAATCGCAGCTGGATGACAAAAATGAATACACCGGACGATATCTTTCAATCACCTTATTACAAAATCAATCGTACATTGCTGTCGTGGTTGGGGCAATGGCCTTTTCAGAAAAATAGGAATAGACGATTCATGTTTATCACAGTGGCGCTCATCGGTATAACGCAAGCCGTCACGCAGGTACAATTTATTAAGCTGCGACCTTTATCAGTTCTCTGTGTGACATTCATATTATATTTTTGTGAAAATATTTCTTTCTGCTTAGCGATATCAACTATTGTAGTCTTAAGAACAAGGAATACACATACATACAGGGTATCTGTAAAGTCTGACCCCACCCCTTGATCTCGAAAACGGCTTTAAATATGGAAAAATGTTTCAGACAAAAGTTGTAGGATATTGAGGGGGACACATGATAAAAATATGAACTTGACCTTCAGTGAGTTAATCAAGGCCAAGTCAATGTGATCGATGTTTTCTTAAATAGAACCTTCTATTTCTTATTGCATGTTCTTATAGCCCTTGTCGAGACGTTTTCAAACCACTACCTATTTTTGTTTTTTGCCCATTCCCAAGATATGAAGCTTCAAAGTTGACATACCGCCGGCATTCGCATTACCCAAGGTACACCGCGTGGAAGTTGCACGATTGGATTTACGCCTCTTGTGTGTGTGTGTGTGTGTGTGTGTCTGTCTGTGTGCGTGTATGTGTGACAGTAGAGATAAGGACCCTACGGTTTCAATGCCCCCCGGTGCTCATTTTGAGCATCTTCTGCAATAACGGCAAGAAAATAACTAATGTAAGGGGAAGGAGAAGAAGAATGGTAGAGAGAGACAGTGAGAGAGAGAGAGAGAGAGGGGAGGGAGAATTTTGACTGAAGAGACACACAAAATTGGTCCTTTTTAAAGTCACAACACACGCAAACACACCGTGGAGAGGGTTTGTAGTAAAAAAATACTACGGGAGTGACGAACCGTAGGGTCCATATCTCTACTGTGACACACATGCACACAAACAGACACACACACACACACACAAGAGGCGTAAATCCAACCGTACAACCTCCACGCGGTACACTTTGGGTAATGCGAATGCCGGCGGTATGTCAACTTTGAAGCTTCATATCTTGGGAATAGCTTGGGCAAAAAACAAAAATAGGTAGTGATTTGGAAACGTCTCGACAAGGGCTATAAGAACGTGCAATAGAAAATAGAAGGTTCTATTTAAGAAAACATCGATCACATTGACCTGGCCTTGATAAACTCACTCAAGGTCAAGTTCATATTTTTATCATGTGTTTCCCTCAATATCCTACAACTTTTGTCTGAAACATTTTTCCATATTTAAAGCCGTTTCTGAGATCTAGGGGTGAGGTCGGACTTTACAAATACCCTGTATAAATGAATATTTTTGTATCTATTAAATGTATAAATTTCAAATTTATAAAAGAAACGATATACGAATTTAGCAGAATTAACTAAAGTAAATATTTTCTGTTGTTATTTTGTGAACTGTGCTTTTTGTATCATCATTTTTACTTATCTTCATCTCACTACGAGTTCTCGTATGTAAGGTACTTGCCTTAGTAACACTACAAGGTGATTTTGACGCGATTCTCGAATGTGTACCATCGCTTATGATAGATTGTATGTGCATAATTAAATTGACAAACTTGGTATGCAACATGGAGAAGGTATATTGATAGAGATGACTGTGGTGTTGGATTTTTAGTAATCTTCGTGTACACAGCTATATTTCTAAAAAGAATATGATTTCAAATCGTAGATTAAAATACTTTTTCTGCGCATACAAAGGGACTGGCATCTGTGGGCCATCAAGGGCGAATTCGAAATTCTGCATAAGTTTGCCGAGAATGGAAAGAGTATAACGGTCGGCTATGTAGGTGAGATGTTAATAATCACTTCTATTTTTATATTTTGTATTAGAATTGATAGAAAATAATTGCAAAATTTTAACATTCTATTAATTAAGAAGTTAATTTAATTCAAATGTAATTAATTTTGTGTCGATAGAGCTGCGAGTTTGATTCTGCTTTAACACGCTGGCGTGCTTAAAATTTATTTGACCGTAATTTTTCTAAAATAACTCTTCAATCTAGGTTGTTTATATATATTCGGCAGCCTCTTCTCGTTCGCGGCGTTAATCCCAAAAATAATGGGCACAATTATAGAATCCAATTACTCAACGCGGCCAGTAGGTTTTCCGTATCATGTGGAATATTATATAGACCTTGAGAAATATTATTATCCGGTATTGATTCACAATTATCTAGCTACAGTTGTTCATCTTACTATCTTTGTTGCATCCGATACGTGCGTGGTTATTTTGGTGCAACATTGTTGCGGATTATTCTCAGTAGTTAGGTATGTATTTAATAATTTTATATAATCACAATAAAATAAATAATAATGATAATGATAATGATAATATTAATGATAATTCATATAATCATATTATATGACATGACCATCGTAATATAAAATAATATAGATTCTCGTGTATGTATATTAACCCATTAAAGCCTTAAGCATTAAGGCACTAAGGATTTACCCCATGCTTAAATCAGTAAAGATATGAAAAAAGTAACTATTGGTTTTCTGGCATGAGTCCTAGCAATGATTATTAGTGCTTCAAATTGGTTGGAAAAAAATTTTTGTAAACAAATTGTAAACAAATTAAGAC
Organism: Harpegnathos saltator; assembly: GCF_003227715.2. NCBI lineage: Eukaryota > Metazoa > Arthropoda > Insecta > Hymenoptera > Formicidae > Harpegnathos > Harpegnathos saltator. The sequence continues at coordinate 661,479 of NW_020230083.1, forward strand.
AAATTAATTCTTCCGAAAAACTAACCACGTCATTCGATTCCACGGAAAAAATTACTAAAGAAACATGTGTTACATTTTCGATTTTTCGCTTCCTTTGTTGTTAAAAAGTTACAAATAATCTCTATATGGATGTACTCGCTCCAGCCCATGCTTAGACCAGTAGAGACATAAAGAAAGTAACTATTGAGTTTCTGGCATAGGTCCTAGCAATGACTATTAGTATTTCAGATTGATTGAAAAAATTTTTGAAAACAAATTATTGTAAACAAATTAATAAAAATTAACTTTTCCGAAAAACTAACCACGCCAATCGATTATACGGGAAAAATTATTAAAGAAACATGTGTTATATTTTCGATTTTCCGCTTCATTTGTTGTTAAAAAGTTACAAATAATCTGTATATGGATGTATTCGCACCAGTCCATGCCTAGACAAGTACAGATATGAAAAAAGTATTGGATTTCTGGCATGGATCTTAGCAATGACTATTGGTGTTTCAGATTGATTGAAAAAAAATTTTTATAAACAAATTATTGTAAACAAATTAACAAAAATTAACTTTTCCGAAAAACTAACCACGCCAATCGAAATTAAGAATTATTAACCGCCACACCTGGTACAATGCCCAGAATTTGCTCCATGTGTGAACGGTCCCTCGAAAAAAGGGCCCACTCAGAATATCATGAAGTTAATGGTACATTTTTTTGTAAAAGATATTATGTAGATAAAAAAAGACCAACCAAATCTTCATCTAACAATGAACCCTCTGCTACTGTTGATGAGACTGCCACTGAAAATCAGAGTATCATTCTGTCATTTATGGGTACTCAAAAGTCCCACAGCAAATGTATATTTGGGTGCGAAAAAAGAGTTCTGAGACAGCTTTCCAGAGAAGATTGTCTTGAAGTCTTTATTCAAACCAGAGAAAGCGTATACGTTCCATATGGTACATGTGCTTGTTGTTCTCATGGAGAAGGCGATTCTTTTAAAGTTCCGAACAAGTTTGCAACTTCTCAGTTTTCTGTTTCGCTGAACGCCAATGAAATAGCATTATGTTTCAAAACAATGAAAAACATGGTGATCAGCGAAAGAAAGAAGGCATTGAATCTTTAAATTGTACACTTTTCTAGCATGTCCAACAATGTTTTAGTATTTGAAACAGGCCTTAATAGAGAACAGTTCCAGTACCTACTATAATTTGTAAAAGATGGACAACTACATGTTCGCAATGCTGAATTTGCTCTTGCTGTTTATTTAACCCGTCTTCGTCGGGCATATACATATGACGAACTTGCATTGCGTTGGAGTATTATTCGACAAACGGCAAGTTCGAATTGCGAAGAAATCAGACAAGTGTTATCAAAATCGTTTTACAATAAATATCTTTCCCTGGATTCCGACCGTCATCAATTGGTTTCCCACCAGACAAAAGTAGTTTCACAATTACATACACCTTCAGGTGATCGCATTATTCTTGTGTTGGACGGCACTTATATCTTTATTCGAAAAAGCGACCATTTTTCTTTTCAACGAGAAACGTATTCCAGTCACAAGAAGCGAAACCTGATTAAACCAATGATAATCGTGTTTACTGACGGCTATATAGGAGGGGGTTTTGGGCCTTATCCAGGAAACAAGAATGACGCGGCTATACTAAATGAACTGTTAGATACAAATATTTGGTCTAGATTCGAAGTTGGGGACGTTTTAATAGTCGATCGTGGCTTTAGAGATTCCCTTTCTAAAATATCGGAGAAAGGATTCGTATAAAAAAATGTCTCATTTTTCAAATACTCCAACAGCTCCTCTAATTACCACTCAAGCAAATCAATCTCGGCTTGTAACAAAAAATCGTTATATTGTTGAAGTTCTGAATGGTAGAATTAAAAAAACATTTCAGTACTTTTTTAAATAGTCCAAATAACAATCTAATATGTTTTCACTTTACAATAGCAGACAAAAAATGGCCTATTTTTAACATTCTCCTTTCTTTTCAACCAATTTGAAGCACTAATAATCATTGCTAGGACCCATGCCAGAAACCCAATAGTTAATTTTTTCATATCTTTATTGGTCTAGGCATGGGCTGGAGCGAGTACATCCATATAGAGATTGTTTGTAACTTTTTAACAACAAATGAAGGGGAAAATCGAAAATGTAACATATGTTTCTTTAGTGATTTTTCCCGTAGAATCGATTGGTGTGGTTAGTTTTTCAGAAAAGTTAATTTTTTGTAATTTCTTTACAAACATTTTTTTTCAACCAATTTGAAGCCACCAATAATCATTGCTAGGACCCATGCCAGAAACCCAATAGTTACTTTTTTCATATCTCTACTGATTTAAGCATGAGCCTTAATGGGTTAATAAAGAAATAAATGCTGAAAATAAACTTTGAACTCTTAAGTGAGTGCAATACTTTTCATAATGTTATTTTCTTGACAGTAGAAAAATAAAAAGGTTTATAACTATGATTTTTGTTCTGAGCAATTGAGGTAACAAGATCGAATTATAGTTGGGGAAGAAGAATCGAAATCATGTAAATCTGCCAAATATTACAATTTTTCTAATTTCTTCAGGTATCGATTGGAGCATATTCAGAAGTCTATTGAACAGGACAGGGAGCTTGCTTCACTCGAGGACGATAAAAAATTTTACAGAAACTTTGTATATTGTATTCGGAAACACAAGGATGCCTTACAGTCAGTATATGCGAGATGATATCCAAAAGTTCCGAGAATTTGAATAGTCCATGTGAACCGATCGTAACATGGACTTGCATTGTTAAATGCTTCGGGATGTATTATTCATGAATTAGTCACGTAGCGTTTCTCCAGGTATTAGGTTATCCGAAAAGTTCTGAGAATTTTTGAGGCTATAAAACAAAATTTATTGACGCTGTTCCACCGACAATTAATCTATGATATATTGTCCATTTGATCAATCACTTTTTGCCATCTTTCAGGCAAAGAGAACATTTCGCGCGTAGAATGACTTAGGTTTTCCCTCGAAGAATGCACTCAGATGGCTTTTGATCTCTTCCAACGAATCGAACTCTTTATCCTTCAAGGATAAAGTTACAATGCCCGGAACAAGTAATAGTCAGAAGGAGCAATGCCGGTGAATATGAAAGGTGAGGCAAGACGTCCTCACCATACTCAATGAGATTTCTGCAAACTACTAATGAAACATGTGGCATCGCATTATCGTGCTGAAAGACGACGTCTTTCCTATTCACCAGTTCTGGATACTTTATAGCAAGATTTTCCTTCAGATCAGCTAGCTGAACGCAGTATTTGTCAGAACTGATCGTATAATTCTGTGGAAGAAGCTCGAAGTGGACGACTCTTGAAGCTCTACCAGATGCAAAGCATAACTGTCTTTGGATGCAGCCCCCCTTTTGAAATCGTTTATGAAAGTTCATTCGACTTTCCCATGATCCTTTTCTTATTATACTACGATAGAATATCCATTTTCGCCGCCAGTAATCAACTGCTTTCCCGCTGCCATCTTTTACAGACAATCTGTCTTGGGTCACCTCCTCGTGATCCCGACAGAGGTAAAGGATACAAAATCCAGATAGATCATTAGATTCTTCAAAAACCTTAATCTGTCCTACGCTGCAGTGGGCACGGTTACAATAAATCATACAGGTTGCAATGACCAAGGGATGTACTACAGCCCCATGCCATTCGCAGGTCAATTCCAATCAATCAATCAATCAATCAATCAATTGCTTCAAAAAAATCTCCTTAGAATTTTTTTAGAAGCGTATCGCACGCGTCAACGCGAGCGAGGAGGTTGCGTTCGGTCAATGAGGAAGCCAGACATCGAGGAATCATATAACTCATACGTTTTAAATGATCATGGAGCGTACTTTTGGGAACATTGAGATCCTGTGAGAGTTCCAATATACTTCTGCGAGGATTTTCATCCACTACTTGCTTCAGGCGGTCCTCGAGTGATGTGGAAAGTCTTTCAGACCGTGGGGCATTTTCAAGCTCGAAATTGCCATTATGAAATTGCGCGAACCATTGGCTTACTGTTTGATTTAACACAGCATCCCCGTAAGTGTTGCAAATTTCACGGGTAATTTCCACCGTGATGTTTCCTTTCCGAAAGCAAAAAAGCACAACGTGGAGTAAATTAAGCTTTTGGCTGTCCATCTTCGCGATCATGACATCCAATGCTGCCTACTTTGTTTATCAACACAAGACCTGCATTTGAAAGAGCAAAGCACCATCTGTTAAACAAGCCCTTACCTATAAGCACGTACTGCCGAACAAATCAATTCCAGATGCGATAGATGGCGGGAATTGTCATAACTTTACGGCTGACCTAATACACATACAGGGTTTGTCAAAAGTGTGGAAACCCTTAAATAATTTTTGTAAAGATGAAAATATCAGAAAACGGTAAAACAACATGTATTCTGATTTTTCAAAAAGGCTGTCCTATGATATGGATACCGATCATTCCCCAACCCCTGGTACGCGGGGGTAAAAGGGGGTTGAAAATTTTAAATTGGACTAAAAGTCGAGTGGGGGTTCATTTAAAAGGTCTTTTCATAACAAACACACTCTTAAAATTTTAAGTCTCTACGACCCCTCCATTAAAAATGGCGGCCGTTCAAATTTCGAAATGACATGCACTTAGTGTTATCCAGGATCAACCGGCTACTTAAAATCAGTTGTTCTCACTGCTACTTAAAATCAATTGTTGTCACGGCTACTTAAAATCAATTGTTTTCACGACTACTTAAAATCAGTTGTTCTCACTGCTACTTAAAATCAATTGTTCTCACAGCTACTTAAAATCAGTTGTTTTCACGGCTACTTAAAATCAGTTGTTCTCACTGCTACTTAAAATCAGTTGTTCTCACGGCTACTTAAAATCAGTTGTTCCCACGGCTACTTAAAATCAGTTGTTCTCACGGCTACTTAAATTCAGTTCTCACAGATCTTAGGCAGATTAAAAATTAAACGTTTTAAAAATGGCTGGCGAATTGTCGGAACGTGAAAGAATCACTATCCTCATGATGCGTGGATGGGGTGATAATGAGCGGTCGTACGCTGCTGTCGCTCAATTATTTAATGAGACGTATTCGAATCGTCGAATTAATAAGTCCACTGTCTTAAAAACAATGGAACGTTTCAGAGAAACTGGTAGCGTAAACAATCGCCCTAAATCAGGAAGACCTGCCATTAACGAAGAAAAACAACTTGATGTTCTGTAGACATTTATTGAAGGTCCCAATTCTACTATTAACAGAGTCGCTCAAACTCATGATATTGCTCCCAAGTCCGTTTGGAGAATTTTAAAGAAAAACAAGTTCCATCCATACAAATTACAATATGTTCAAGAATTGCAAGACGGAGATGTGGAGCGTCGTATAGGTTTCTATGAAAGAATGATGGCATTAATAGATGTCCGGCCCATGTTCTCTTATCAAATTGTTTTTATAGACGAGGCAACTTTCACGTTAACGGGAGAAGTTAATAATCAAAATTTTCGTTTCTGGTCAGATGAGAATCCGAATTGGGTGCTGGAAACTCATACACAATACCTACAAAAAATAAATGTATGGTGTGGAATAATAGATGGCTTTTTTTTTTTTTTTTTTTTGGTCACGCAGGGGAAATCCATCATGGATACCCCCTCCCCTTGGGGGGGAAGGGGGTTATGTCGGACTCTTACCGACTAAAACCCCTGCGGGATGTCTACCTGTCGGACCGTGAAGAGGGGAGTCGGGGGAACTACTCCCGTATTCCCTCCCCAACCCCCCGGCCCCAGGGCTCCCTTCCGGGAGCCCCTCGCCATCTGTGTACCGCGTCCTGTTCCACGAAGGGAATCCAGGGCGCGGTCCCCGACGAGGGTTACCCCCCGCCGGTTGGCCTTCTGGTGTCTCCTGTCAAGGAGGGAGAGGACATCCGCCCTCCCTCCTTACCTCCCCTCCCTGCTAGTCAGGGAGGGGAGGATTTGTAGGGGAGCGGTCCCGGCCCCAACCGGGGCATCGCTCCCCCCTGTCCCTAATTGTCCGGTCGCTCGTGGGGGAAGGTAGGGAAGGCGCCTCGCCGCCTCCCTACTCCCCCCTTGCGACCGGTGTCGGGCCCGTGGCGGCCGAGGGGACTCCCTACCCTCGCGGGTCTGTGAGCCCCCCTCGGCCGGCGGTGTTCCGGGCCCGCTGTCGCGTCCCTCGTCCCCCTGGGGGCGTTGTCCGCCCGAGAGCTGCTCCCCGCAGCCCCGGTACTGTCTTCGCCCCCACTCGGCGGTCTCCTTCTGGGACATTACTGTCTCACAGAAGGAGACCGCCGCTGTCCACGCCTCCTCGCTCCCGCACATGGCTTTGACCATGTGCGGGAGCGAAAGCTCCCCCTCTCGGCATCCCACCGCCCCGCAGAGGACACGGCGCTCCCCGGCCCATGCTGGGCACGCGACCAGGGTGTGGTGCGCCGTGTCCTCCGCCGCGGGGCAGTGGTGGCATCGAGTGGTGAGCTCCTTCCTTATCCGGCACAGATACCGACCGAAGCACCCGTGCCCGGTCAGCACCTGCGCCAGACGGAAGGATAGTCCACGTCCCCTCCTGCCTGTCAATTCGGACAGGCAGGGGCGGACAGCCGCTGCCGTCGCTGGCCCGGGACCCCGGGGGTCGGACAATAAGTCCTCCCACCTCTCCCGGGTCCGGGCCTCGGCTTGGAGCTTCAGACCCCTTAGGGTCATGGCCAACATTCTTCCCTCCCTGTGAAGCCTCTTTACCCTCCAGTAAAGGAGATGCCGCTCCTCAGCTAGGAGCTCCACAGGGGGGACGCCGGCCAGGGTGGTCGCCGCCATGTACGACACGGTCCGGTACCCCCGAATCGCCCTGATGAGCACGGGCCTCAGGGCCTGCCGCAGTGCGCACTTGCCTCTGCGGCAGGCCCCCAGCTGTGGAGCCCAGATGGGCGCCCCGTACAGGGCGATCGAGAGCACCGCCGTGACGTACAGGCGGCGAGCTCTCCATCCTGGGCCCCCTTGGGTGCGCGTCAGGCTGGCCACCGCCAGTCCTGCCTTGTGCACCCTGGGGGCCAGTTCCCCAAAGTGGGGTCCGAAGCTCCACCAGCGTCAGGCCGAGATATCTCATCGTCGGCCCGACGCGGACGTGGACTCCATCTACGAGTACCCGGGTCCCTGGCGGCACCCTCCGACCCCGGCCGTGAAAGAACACGGCCTGGGTCTTTTGGGACGCCACCTTGAGACCCAGGTCTCTGATGGTACTCACCACTGACACCAATGCCGTCTCCGCGCGGAGGCGGGCTTCCCCCCAGCTCTCCCCCCCGGCTACCACTAACGTGTCGTCTGCGTAGCAGACGACGTGGCAACCGAGGGGAAGCGGAGTGCGCAGCACCCGGTCGAACGCGATGTTCCATAGCAGGGGGCCGAGAACCGACCCCTGCGGAACACCGCGCTCCATAGCGCGCCGGCCTTGAACCCCGCCCTCCACTGGGAAGGCGAGGTCCCTGCCCCCGAAGTAGGCCGATAGGATTCGCCGGAGATAGACGGGTACCCCGTGGTGTTCGAGGGCCCGTCCAATCTCCGGCCAGGGCAGGGTGTTGAAGGCGTTCGTTATATCTAACGACACTGCCAACAACACCCCGCCCTCCTCCTCCACGACCGCTCGGGTCAGGTCCCGGAAGCACTGGATAGCATCCAGCGTTGACCTTCCGGGCCTGAACCCGTACTGGCGGTCGTGGAGGTCCGACCCCTCCGAGGACAGGTGCTGGACAAGGCGGTCGGCAACGATGCGCTCCAGCATCTTGCCCGCCTCGTCCAGCAGGCATATCGGCCTATAGGCCGACGCACTCCCGGGTGCTTTGCCCTCCTTGGGGAGGAGGACCAGTCTGGCCCTCCTCCCCTCTGGGGGGAATACACCCTCCCTCAGACACCCGCTGAAAACCCTGCGTGTGGCTTCGGACAGGTTTCCCTCGCCGAGGGCGAGGGCCCAGGCCCGGCCAGGAATTCCGTCGGGGCCAGGGGCTTTCCCCTTGGCCCCGAGCCTTTTCCTGGCCGCAGTGAGCTCCTCTGGACTCACCGCCAGACCCTCGTCCCAATCACCCTCCCCTAACGGGGGGGTCGGGATCATGGGGGGGCCCCCTTCTGCCCTCGGAAAGAGGGTATCCAGGAACCCCTCGAGGGCCTGGCGGTCCAACGTCTCCGTTGGTGGGGGCACCCATGGGCGGATCTTCCCCATGACCCTTTTGTATGGGCGCCCCCACGGATCGTCGTCCAGGGAGCTCACCATCTGCTCCCAGGCCGCTCGCTTGGCCTCGACGATGGCGACCTTGAGGGCTTTCCTGGCTCTCAGGTAGCCCTCTTTTGTCCCTACGGCGTCCCCGCCTCGTCGCCGGGCCCGATAGTACGCCCGTCTGGCGTGGACGGAGGAGTCTCGGAGGGCCTCCAGCTCCTCCGTCCACCAGTACATGGCCCGGCGCCGGCGGGGGTGGGATTGGGGCATCGCGACGTCGCATGCCGACGCCACAATGCCCACTATTTCCCCAGCCCCATCCGTGGGGCTGGGGTCCCACTCACCTGGCCCCACATCTAGGTGCCAGGTGGCCGCAAGGACGGCCGCCCGAAACCTGTCCGAATCTAGTCGATTAAGAGCCCATCTTTTGGGGAGGGGAAAGTTCCCCTCCCCTGGGCAGCGGGCCAGCACCTGTGCGGGTTTGGGGAGGCGGAGGGCCCACGCTATATGTCTATGATCAGACAGCGATTCGCCCTCCGCCTCCACCCTCCATTCGTGGAACATCCTGGCGGCCGAGGGGGTGGCCCAGGTCAAATCTATGACCGAACTCCCCCTCGGCCGCACACAGGTGCTGGTTGAGCCCCTGTTCATTAACAGGAGGCCCAGCCCCGCTGCCCAGCCGATCACGGACTCGCCCCGAGGGTCCCTTTGCCGGGGACTGCAGCCCCACCCTTCCGAGTGGGCGTTGAAGTCCCCGGCAATCACGACAGGTCGGGGATGACACCTACGTACCAATTCCCCGATCCTGTCGAGGATCCTCTTCACTGGGGCGAGCTCCCCGAGACCGGCCTTATTCCTGCGGTAGGGGAGATATACCCCCACCACAGTGATGGGCCCCCAATCGACAGCCACGTACGAGGACCCGTTCTCCCTAAAAGTACAGGGAGGGGTCCCCGTCGCAGGGTTCGCCACCATGGCCACCGAGCCGTCCGGGCTGCCGAACCAGTTCGGACCTGGTACCGGCACCCAGTACGGCTCGGCGACCACCCCCAGCCCGGCGCCCAGCTCGGCCATTCTCTGCAAGCAGAGATCCTGAGCCCGGGCGCCGCGGCCGAGGTTGGCCTGTAGGGCCCGGAGTAGCGTGAAGGCTAGGCCTTTCACGCCTCCTCCGGGCTGCCTACTTCAACCCCCTCCTCGTGGGAGACTTCCGACGGCTCTGCCGTCTCGGTCTCCCCGGAGGGGCTTTCGGCCGTGGTGGCTTCCATCGCGGGTGTCTCTGCAGAGATATGGGAGCTCCCTACCTGCGTGGTTTCCTCCTCTGGGGGGTACGAGGGGGGACCAACCTGAGGGGGAGCCAGGGGCAGCGCTCCCACCGACTCCCCCCTCTCCACCGCTGCTGGGGGTGTGCCCAAGGGCTCCACCCTCCTTACCTTCAGGTCGTCTTCATCCCTATGGGCCTCCTCCTCTTCCCCTCTCCTTTTCCTTCTGGGCAAAGGTGTCGGTTCCTGGGTGGTCTCCGGTTCCCAGTCGAAATTGATGAGGTTGCCTATTAGAACCCCATTTCCCTCCTGGGTTTTTGCCTGTGAGGCAGTAGGAACTACTGCAGTTCCTTCTTCCTTCGGTGGGGGGAGGCCCTTCTCCTCCTCTCCTCAGGCTTGATGGGGTCCGGTCCTCCCCTGGCGGTGGTGGTCCGGCCACCCCCCCCGCCAGTATTTCCCCCCCCCATTTGCCTCTCTCCCTCTTTTTTCCTTCCCCCCCTTTTCCTCCCGGGAGGGGGTTTGCAGGCAGGTCCTCCGATCTTATGACCGGAAGACCTGCCCGCCTCAGCGCATACCGGGCACCTCACCGCCTCCTGGCATCCCTTGGCGCGGTGGCCGGGGTTACCGCAACGGTAGCACATACCGCTGCGGTCGACGGCGCTTGTGCACCGCTCGCGCACGTGCCCCCGCTCCAAGCAGCGGAAGCACAATGTTGCGCGAGCGGGCAGCTCCGTCACCCCGGCGCGGGTCCATCCGACTGGTACCCGCTCCGCGGCGGCGACCTTAGCGGCCGCCGCCAGCGGACACCGCACCACCATAGCTCCAGTCCCCCGCTGGGAGACGCTCATCACGCCCGAGGAAACCTCCTCGGGCGTGCATCCCCCAGCGAGGGCCACCGCGGCTGCCACCTCTTCGGCCCCGGTCGTCGCGTCCAGCCCAGCGATTCGCAAAGCTGCGAACTTAGCCGGACGTTGGACGCGATAACCGGGGCCTTTTTCCGCCGCCAGCTTGCGGAGCTCCTCCGCAAGCCGGTCGGCGGACGCCCCGACATTGAGGCCAGGCACCTCAATTAACATTGCCCCGTTCAGGGCCCGGCGGACCCTTAGGGACACCTTGATCCCAAGGTCCGCCGGCCTGATCCGGCGCCTGGCCTCCAGCATGAACTCTTCATACTTTCCGTCGGGGCACGTGACAGTGACGGCCGCCGAGCGAGGCGGCTTCGGTTTGCCCGGCATTTTCGCCGACGTTCCCCTCCCGGGTTCCTTCTGTTTCGGTAGGGGAGAGGCCGAGACAGTGGAGGTCCCATTTTTCCCCCCCTGCCTCGCCCTCTTCCCCACCACTTGGGACCACGTAGGCTCGTTCCTCCCTACTGGCTCCCGCTGGGGTCCGGTTGGTCGCCGGATCGCCTCCAGCAGCTCCCTTGCCGGTATTCCTTTTCCTTCCCCCCGGGCCCTTCTCTCTTCCTTCTCCTTCATTTCCTTGGCCCTTTCTTTCCTCCTCTTCTTCTGCCTCTTTCTTTTTTCCTTCCTTCTTCCCTCCTTGGACCCCTTCGGCTCCACTTGTGTCCGCGGTGCCTGGGTGTCCGCCTGCGCCGTGGTCGTTGCTGGTGTCGCCACCGCCACAGCCGCCCGGCCCCCTCCGCTTGCCGCCATTAAGGAGTCGAGCTCCACCCTCATGCGGCGGAGCTCTTCCTCATGACCGCAAGCATGGGCCGAGACGGCCATGGCGGCGTCCAACTCCTCCTCCGCCTTTTCTGTGCTCCAAGTTGGAGGGGGTGGGTGCTCCGGGAGGTTATCGTTGTACGACGGGACATCTATAAGCACCCCCACCTTCGCTTCTTTCCCTCTCGAGGGAGGAGGGGGGGAGGGAAGGTTGGTTTCCCTCCTCCTCTTCTTCTTCCTCCTCCTGTCCTCCTTCATGTTCTTCTCCTCTTCTTCCTCCGCCGACGTAGTCGTTGATGTCGTTGATCCCGCCGCCTCCGCGTACGACAATTTTCTCCCCCTGGGGAGCAAAGAGAGAAGAGGGGCGGGGGTCGAGGAGGTTGAGGCCTTTATGGCCTCCAGCTCCTCGCCCAGCCTCCTGTTTTCCACCCTGAGTTTTTTAAGCTCATTTCGGAGCTCCTCCGCCTCCCTTTTTGTTTCCGAGGCCTCCTCCCCCCGGTTATCCAATTCCGCCGTTCGCGCGAGCAGGGTGGCCATCACCGCCTCGGAGGTGGCCACGGCGCGGTTCAGCAGTCCCACGAAGGTCCCCTTTAAGGTACGGGACCTTCGCGAGACCAGCCGAACCGCACCTAAGGCTCGGCCCACCTCCGAGGCCAGTTCGGCCACCCTGGCCTCTCTGAGGAGGTTGATTGTTGCATTGTCGCGGAATATCTCCTCGACCGGGCGCTTGTCCTCAAGGGACTGCAACATTCCGGTATCGAGGAGCATCCGGACATCCTGCTCCAACCTTTTACTTTCCTCCTCCTTCTTCCTCTCCCTCTCCAACTCCTTCTTCCTTTTCGTCCCCACCCCCTCCCCGGTGGTTGGTAGCCGACCCCGCCCCTTCCTCGTTGGCTCCAGGACAGGAAACTCTGCACCGGAGGAGGAGCCACTAGAATTAGTGGCCTCTCTCATCCTCTTCTTTCCTCCACTGGTGTTTCCGCCTTTGGCCGATCCTGCTCCTGGTTCCGCAGTGGTCTTCACCGGTCCCAGTAGCTGGACTCTGCTGCCCTGCGAAAGGATAATGTCGGAGCGTATCACCGGACCGGTGATCAGCCCCGACGTTACTGCTACCCCTTTGATCCTCTCCTTGGTTCCCTTGTTTGCAGAGGAAGGTTCCTCCTTCCTCCGCTTTGAGCAGAGGGGACCCGGTCTATTGGTCCCTGATGCCGTGGTTTTACCCCCGGACACCAGGGATCCGTTTGTCCCACGCTGGGTGGCCGCCCGCGTCAACCTAACCGGCGGGCTCACCACGCCATCCCCGCGGTCAGGGAGGCGCTGGTTTGAGGACGGTGGTCGGTTCTCGGTTATAGACGGCCCTCCAGGGGCTAGTCCCCTGGAGTCCGCTTGCTCAACCTCCCCGGGGGGAGGGGAGGAGGCATCCGCCTGACGGATTCTCTCCACCACTGCAACCCCCATCCCTACTGAAAAATCACCCGAAACGGGTGGTTGGTTCATGGACGGGCAGCTACGCCCGTCCGTTAGAACCATTGAGCCCGAAGGCTCTGAGCTCAAGAGCTCGGAGTTTGTGTTATAAATTTGAGAATCCATATTGTTCCCACGAGCACGGCGGGAAATGGGCGTCGACCCCGGGTAGAGCCCCCGCATTACCCGGGATAAGGCTAGCGTGTCCCCTGGGTTCGCCAGGTGCCCAGGGTGAGGAACCACTAGCGACAGGTCACGCACCTGCCATTCATCCCATAAGCGTGGCATGCCTCAACCGTAGGATTACGTGGTGTTTTATAGAGGACCCGCCTCGCGGTCCGGCCAATTAAGGCAAGACCCCCGGCCCCAGAGACATGACCTAGGGTTACGGTATGATAAGCTAGGGTCTGCCGGGGATGCCTGAGCCCCCTGTACCAGAATGCCGAAGCACCCTGGCCCCTCGCAATCGTGTCAGGTTATACGTCCTGACAAGTACAGGTTTGCAATCAGGGTTTTCCTTCCTCTAGAACGGTTGCCTTCGCCCGGCTCACGAGCCCGTTCTGCCCGCGCTGTAGGGTCCTTTGGACCGTACTAGTACGATCCTCCGGTCCCTGTATGAAACTCAGAGGCAGCTGCCCCTCCGAGAGTGAATAAGGACGCTCTTAGTCTGGCCTCTCAGTGCAGATCTCTCCGGCATGGTAGAACCTGCCAGGGGTCGAAACCCCCGCCGGCACAGCTCTGCACATCATCAAGGCACACAAGCCCCCCCACCACGTCAAGGTGGCGCCCACGGGGAGGAATAATAAGATGGCTACTTAATAGGACCGTTTTTTTTTATGAAAATCTGAACGCTCAAAGATATGACAGATTACTTGTAGATCAAATAATTCCAGCCATACGAAATATTTTTCCAAATAATTTCGAAGAAATATGGTTTCAGCATGATGGAGCTCCTGCTCATTTTGGTTTAGGGCCACGTCAAATTTTAAATGAGACTGTTCCATTACGATGGACAGGAAGAAGGAACAGAAATGAAGGATGAGAGGATTGGCCACCTCGGTCACCAGATCTAACTCCTCTTGATTATTATCTATGGGGACACCTGAAGAGTAAGGTTTACAAAACAAAACCTGAAAGCGTCCAAGAATTGATACAGCGAATAAGGGATGAAATAGATTTGATACCTTTTGAGACGAATCGTAGAGCCATTTCTACATTCTATCAAAGATTGGCATATTGTCAGGAAGTAAATGGCAGCCACTTTCAGCATTTACTTTAACACACTGAGTAAAATTTATTTTAAAACACGGAGTAAAAGGTTTTGAATCATTTAAGAGAGATGACAGTTTTCAATCGTCTGTTTTGCAACCTATCACGACTATACATACAACACATTCACACTTGTTTAGTCACACGCACGCACACACATGCGCACGCACCACAGGCATACACACACCCACACACGGGATCAGATTCATGCCACTTCCACGCAGGTGATCCTGGATAACACTAAATGCATGAAATTTCGAAATTTGAACGGCCGCCATTTTTAATGTGGGGGTCGTAGTGACTTAAAATTTTAAGGGTGTGTTTGTTGTGAAAAGACATTTCAAATGAGCCCCCACTCGACCCTTAATCCAATTTAATAATTTCAACCCCCTTTTACCCCCGCGTACCAGGGGATGGGGAATGATCGGTATTCATGTCACAGGGTAGCTTTCTTGAAAAATCAAAACACGTGGTTTACCGTTTTTTAATATTTTCATTTTTACAAAAATTATTTAAGAGTTTCCACACTTTTAACAAACCCTGTATATGTTTTCCAGATTAGGTTTTTTATACCGTATTTTTATGGTTCTGCGATTATCGAACTGACTGATTCTAGGAAGCAATAGATTTGTATCAAATTTTACTTAAAACTCAACAAAACTATAGCAAAAACTGAATGCGAAAAGAGCTTTGGTAACAAAGTCTTTAGCAAAACAAGAACAACTTAAACACTTAAACCTTAAGTGATTTAACACTTTCAATGTTGCACATTTTTTCCTACTTGATAGATTTCTGCAAAATCTTGCGTTTCTGTGTATTTTGGGTCGCTGATTACAAATTTGAAATCAAATTTCAAAAATTCAAAATGGCAGATTCAATATGGTTGCTACATAGGGGCAAATTAGTATAAGTCTGGATAAATCAGATATACTAAAATTTATTTTTAGAGTGTGTCTCATATCTACAAGTAACATTACCCAACTGTCACTCATTAATCGGAATGAAACTTTGCTCTCTTATACAGCATTAAAAAATATTGAAAATCCGTTTTTTTATTTTGCCTCGAAATGCTTTTTAACATCTTGATTGTCGGAGGTAAATTGTATCAACATTTACGACGATTCCGTTGCGCGAATATATCGGACAATTCAAGATGATTGCGCGGGCGAACGGATGGGATAATTGGTAAAGATTTACCCTTACTTACCCCCGCCGATGACCTTGACCTTGACATATTTTATCAAGGACACTTTCCTGAATATCAATCAAAAAGTTCTAGCCGTCGCTCATTGTTTATGAAAAAATAATTAACAAAATAAATTTCATAAATAGAATGTAATTTTCCGACACTGTGTACATAGACACAATTATACATTAAACAATTGTTACGTCCTGGAGGAGGAACGCAACTTGACGCTTGCTTTCGCAAGCTCCGACGTACTCGCAAATCTGCGGAACAGATCAAGGATCGGAATTACCCCTTTATCTGGCGCAGACGTACGTCGGTGGTCCTTTATTTAGGTCAAGGAACTGAATCCTTTTACCTAGGATAGGACCGTGAGCGACAGTTGAGGGAAGGGAGAATTTTTGGTTGAGAATAATTATTTGGAAAACGTGATTGGTTTACAATTACAAACAACTTGTTTTATTAGTGATTAGACGGAAGTTCACAATGAAATAAAATTTGTAAGATTTTATAGTGTGTCTGTATACATATGTGGTTAACAATCGCACTCAGAACAATGATTCTTGATTACTCAGAACAATATTCCGTGTTCGTTATGTCCGACTGTGATCGAAAAGATTGGGCCACTGATTTAGCCCTCTTTTGTTCCTGCGACGTCCCCGCCTCGTCGCCGGGCCCGATAGTACGCACGTCTGGCGTGGACGGAGGAGTCTCGGAGGGCCTCCAGCTCCTCCGTCCACCAGTACATGGCCCGGCGCCGGCGGGGGTGGGATTGGGGCATCGTGACGTCGCATGCCGACGCCACAATGCCCACTATTTCCCCAGCCCCATCCGCGGGGCTGGGGTCCCACTCACCTGGCCCCACGTCTAGGTGCCAGGTGGCCGCAAGGACGGCCGCCCGAAACCTATCCGAATCTAGTCGATTAAGAGCCCATCTTTTGGGGAGGGGAAAGTTCCCCTCCCCTGGGCAGCGGGCCAGCACCTGTGCGGGTTTGGGAAGGCGGAGGGCCCACGCTATGTGTCTATGATCAGACAGCGATTCGCCCTCCGCCTCCACCCTCCATTCGTGGAACATCCCGGCGGCCGAGGGGGTGGCCCAGGTCAAATCTATGACCGAACTCCCCCTCGGCCGCACACAGGTGCTGGTTGAGCCCCTGTTCATTAACAGTAGGCCCAGCCCCGCTGCCCAGCCGATCACGGACTCACCCCGAGGTTCCCTTTGCCGGGGACTGCAATCCCACCCTTCCGAGTGGGCGTTGAAGTCCCCGGCAATCACGACAGGTCGGGGATGGCACCTACGTACCAATTCCCCGATCCTGTCGAGGACCCTCTTCACTGGGACGAGCTCCCCGAGACCGGCTTTATTCCTGCGGTAGGGGAGATACACCCCTACCACAGTGATGGGCCCCTAATCGACCGCCATGTACGAGGACCCGTTCTCCCTAAAAGTACAGGGAGGGGTCCCCGCCGTAGGGTTCGCCACCATGGCCACCGAGCCGTCCGGGCTGCCGAACCAGTTCGGACCTGGTACCGGCACCCAGTACGGCTCGGCGACCACCCCCAGCCCGGCGCCCAGCTCAGCCATTCTCTGCAAGCAGAGATCTTGAGCCCGGGCGCCGCGGCCGAGGTTGGCCTGTAGGGCCCGGAGTAGCGTGAAGGCTAAGTCTTTAACGTCTCCTCCGGGCTGCCTACTTCCACCTCCTCCTGCGAGACCTCGGGCGGCAACGCCGTTCCGGTCTCACAGTAGGAGGCTCTGGCCTCGGTGGGTTCCAGTGCGGGCGTCTCCGCGGAGACATGGGGGGTTCCAACCTTTGTGGCCTCCTCCTCTCGGGGGTACGAGGGGGGACCAACCAGAAGGGGAGTCAGGGGCAGCGCTCCCTCCGACTCCCTTTTATCTACAGTCGTTGGGGGCGTGCCCGGGGGCTCTACCCTCCTTACCTTCGGGTCATCTTCGTCCCTGTGGGCCTCCTCCTTTTCCCCTCTTCTTTTCCTTCTCGGCAAAGGTGCCAGGTCCTCAATGGTCTCCGGTTCCCAATCCAGATCGATGAGATTGCCCGTGAGCACACCTTCCTCCTGGACTTCCACCTGTGAGGGGGTCGGAGCCCTTGTAGCTCCTTCTTCCCTCGGTGGAGGGGGGGCCTTTCCCTTCCCCTTCTCGAGCTTAGTGAGTCCGGTTCTCCCCCGGCGATGGGGGTTCGGGCCTCCCCCCCGCCAGTAGTCTCCTTTCCCTTATGCCTCTCTCCCTCTTTCTTCCTTCCCTCCCTTTTCCTCCCGGGAGGGGGTTTGCAGGCAGGCCCTCCGATCTTGTGACCAGAGGGCCTGCCCGCCCCTGCGCACACCAGGCAGCGCCCCGCCGCGGTGCACCCCTTGGCGCGGTGGCCGGGGTTACCGCAGCGGTAACAAGTACCACTGCGGTCGACGGCGCTCATGCACCGCTCGAGCACGTGTCCCCGTTCCAAACAACGGAAACATATCGTCGCGCGAGCGGGCAGCGCCGTCACCCCGGCGCGGGTCCAGCCTACTGGAACCCGCTCCGCGGCGGCAACTTTAGCGGCCGCCGCCAGTGGACACCGCACCACCATCACACCTATTCCTCGCTGGGAGATGCTCATCCCGCCAGAGGAAACTTCCTCCGGCGAGCATCCCCCAGCGATGGCCACAGCGGCCGTCACCTCCTCGGCCCCGGTCGTTGCATCCAGGCCGGCTAATCGCAATGCAGCGAATTTCGCCGGTCTCTGGATGCGATAACCAGGGCCTTTCTCCGCCGCCAGCTTGCGGAGTTCCTCCGCAAGCCGGTCGGCGGATGCCCCGACGTTGAGGCCAGGCACCTCCACGAGCATTGCTCCATTCAGGGCCCGGCGGACCCTCAGGGAAGATTTAATCCCCAGGTCCGCCGGCCTGATTCGGCGCCTGGCCTCAATCATAAATTCCTCATATTTACCGTCGGGGCACGTGATGGTGACGGCCGCCGAACGCGGCGGCTTTGATCTGCCTGTCGCCATTGCCGGTTTCCCCCTCCCGGGCTCCTTTTGTTTAGGTGGGGGGGCTGCAGGGGAGGAGGAGGTTGTCCCATCCTCCCCCCCGTCTCGCCTTCCTTCCCACCACTTGGGACCACGCAGGCTCAGATGTCCCCTCTGGCTCCTGCTGGGGTTTGGTTGGCCGTCGGATCGCTTCTAAGAGTTCCCTAGCCGGTGTTCCCTTCCCGCTCTCCCGGGCCCTTTTCTCTTCCTCCTTCATTTTCTTGTCCCTCTCCTTTTTCCTCTTTTTCTGCCTCTTCCGTCTCTCCTTTCTTCTTCCCTCCTTGGATCTCTCCGGGTCCGCCGTTGTCCGTGGTTCCCGGGTGTCCACTTGGGTCGTGGCCGTTGCCGGAGCCGTTGTCACCGCCACCCGGCCCCCTCCACTCGCCGCCATTAGGGAGTCGAGCTCCGCCCTCATTCGGCGGAGCTCCTCCCCGTGGCTGCAAGTATGGGCCGAGACGGCCATGGCGGCGTCCAGCTCCTCCTCAGCTTTGCTTGGCCTCCACGTAGGTGGAGGGGGGTGCTCGGGGGGGTTATCGTCATACGACGGGATCTCCACGAGCACCCCCACTTCCACATCCTTCCCCTTCGAAGGAGGGGGAGGGGGAGAAGAGTTGGTTTCCCTCCTCCTCTTCTTTTTCTTCCTCCTCCTATCCTCCTTCCTTGTCCTCTCTTCCTCCTCCTCTGCCGACGTGCTTGTTGACGTCGTTGATCCCCCCGCCGCCTCCGTGTACGTCAACTTCCTTCCCCTGGAGAGCAATGAGGGAAGAAAGGTGGAGGCCTTCATGGCCTCCAACTCCTCGCCCAACCTCCTATTCTCCACGCGCAACTTCTTCAGCTCCATCCGGAGCTCTTCTGCCTCCCTTTTCGTCTCGGAGGCCTCCCCTCCTCTGCAGTCCTGCTCTGTTGTGCGCGCCAGCAGAGTGGCCATCACGGCCTCGGAGGTGGCCACAGCGCGGTTCAATAGTCCCACGAAGGTCCCCTTCAACGTGCGGGACCTCCGTGCGACCAATCGAACCGCGCCCAAGGCTCGACCCACCTCCGAGGCCAGTTCGGTCACCCTGGCCTCTCTAAGGAGCGTGATGGTGGCGTTATCGCGGAACACCTCCTCGACCGGGCGCTTGTCCTCAAGGGACCTCAGCATTCCCGTGTCGTGGAGTATTCGGACATCCTGCTCCAGTCTTTGGCTCTCTTCCTCCTTCTTCCTCTCCATCTCCCTTTTCTTCCTTGCCCCCACCCCTTCTCCAGTGGTGGGTTGCCGACCTGGCCCCTTCTTTACTGGCTCCAGGGCGGGAGACTCCCTCCCGGAGGAGCTGCCGCTTGTGTTGGCGGCCTCCCGCATCCTCTTCCTTCCTTCTCCGCCGGTGTTCTGGCTAAGAGGGCCGCTTCTGCCCGGTCCCACTCTTGGTCCCGCAGCAGTCCTTCCAAGGCCCTGGAGACAGATCTTACTTCCCTGCGAAAGAATTACGTCGGAGCTTATCACCGGACCAGTGACTCGCCCTGACGCTCCCGCAGCCCCGTCTGCCCCCTCCTTAATTCCCTTGCTCTTGGGAGAAGATTTCCCTTCCCCCTTCTTTGAACAGAGAGGCCCTGGTGCCGCGGTTTTACCCGCGGACACCAGGGACTTGGTGCTCCCACGTTGGGTGGCCGCCCGCGTCAGCCTACCCGGCGGGCTCACTGCGCCATCCCCGCGGTCAGGGAGGTGCCGGTTTGAGGACGGTGGTCGGTCCTCGTTAATAGGCGGCCCTCCAGGGGCTAGCCCCCGGAGTCCGCATGCTCAACCTCCACGGAGGGAGGGGAGGAGGCTTCCGCCTGGCGGACTCTCTCCACCTCTAAACCCCCCTTCCCTACTAAAAAATCACCCACGAGGGGTGGTCGATCCATGGACGGGCTGCTACGCCCGTCCATTAGGACCGTTGAGCCCGAAGGCTCTGAGCCCGAAGGCTCTGGGTTTTTTTTGTTTAATAATTGAGAGTCCATTCTTGGTCCCACGAGTACGGCGGGAAGTGGGCGTCGACCCCGGGTAGAGCCCCCGCATTACCCGGGGTAAGGCTAGCGTGTCCCCTGGGTTCGCCAGGTGCCCAGGGTGAGGAACCACTAGCGACAGGTCACGCACCTGCCATTCATCCCATAAGCGTGGCATGCCTCAACCGTAGGATTACGTGGTATTTTATAAAGGACCCGCCTCGCGGTCCGGCCGATTAAGGCAAGACCTCCGGCCCCAGAGACATGACCTAGAGTTACGGTGTAGTAGACTAGGGTCTGCCGGGGATGCCTGAGCCCCCTGTACCAGGATGCCGAAGCACCCTGGCCCCTCGCAATCGTGTCGGGTTATACGTCCTGACAAGTACGGGTTTGCAGTCAGGGTTTTCCTTCCCCTAGAACGGTTGCCTTCACCCGGCTCACGAGCCCGTTCTGCCCACGCTGTAGGGTTCTTTGGATCGCACTGGTACTAGTACCAGTGCGGTCCTCCGGTCCCTATATGAAACTCGGAGGCAGCTGCCCCTCCGAGAGTGAATAAGGACGCTCTTAGTCTGGCCTCTCAGTGCAGATCTCTCCGGCATGGTAGAACCTGCCAGGGGCCGAAACCCCCGCCGGCACAGCTCTGCACCTCATCAAGGCACACAAGCCCCCCACCACGTCAAGGTGGCGTCCACGGGGGGGTACCCGCTGATCCCCGCACCCCCTACCCAAACAAATCCTAACCTAATCTAACTTATTGCATCTTTATATATTTTTGGACATTGTTGGACAAGTTCTCTTAACATCTGTCACCTAATTTAACTTATTATATCTGCATACATTTAGGTTGTAGGTTTTAAAGAAATCTTTTCATATAAAGATGCAATAAGTTAGGTTAGGTTAGGATTTGTTTGGGGAAGGGGTGCGGGGGAGGGGCGAAGCCCCTCTCCCGCTTATATGTACTGTTTGACATTGTTTAATGTATAATTGTGTCTATGTACACAGTGTCGGAAAATTAGATTCTATTTATGAAATATCTTTCGTTAATTATTTTTTAATAAACAATAAGCGATGGCAAAACTTTTTTATTGATACTCAGGAAAGTGTCCTTGATACGTTTATATATATATTAGTTTTCAGAAATATTTTCATTCAACGGATATATTTTAGATATTATATTAAAGAATGTGTTTAAACGAATAAGAAAGTTAATAATAGACAATAACAGAGTTTTATATATAGTGTACATTGAAATGTGATGAACAGTATACGCATATGCGCGGGGGAGGAGCTCCGCTCCTCCTCCCGCACTCCCTCCCCAAAAAAACTAACCTTAACCTAACTTATCTAATGAAATATTCTAAACCGTACATTATAGTTTAGGTTAGGTTGAAGTTAGGTTTTACGGGGTGAGGGAAGGGGGGAGGGGCTTTGTCTATCCTCCGCGTACTGGGGATATACACATATACGTGTACTGTTTACCACATTTCAATGCATAGTATATATAAAAATTACATTTAATTGATAAGACTTTTTTATTAATAACTTTTTAATAAACAATGAGCGACGGCTAAAACCTTTTGATTGTTACTCACGAAGGTGTCTTTGATAAAATATGTCAAGGTCAAGGTCATCGGCGGGGGGTAAGTAAGGGTAAACTTTTACCGGATAATTTTGTTAGATCGATACAATTGGCTGCCCATTTGCAAGAAAAGGCACGTACGGTTCTTGAATTGTGGGATGAAGGAATGAGCTATGAGGAACTCAAAAGTAAGCTAGAATTAAGATTCGGCGATTGGGAAAACTTTCAAAATTCGTATACTCAGTTTTCTAATCATAAGCAGAAATCGGGAGAGGATTTTGCTACGCTGGGAGGGGAGTTGAAAAGACTAGCTCGTTTAAATTGTCCAGAATGTTCAGCGGAGATACGAGACAAAATTTCGTGCGCGCCGTTCATCGCGGCATTAACCGATGATTACATAAAACAAACTTTGCAATTAAAGATTCTTTGAAAATCGTGATAGAACGCGCAATAACGGTCCGAGTAATTCAGGAAACCAGTTTTCCTCGGAAAAAGGAAAAATTTTCGGAATAAAAATTTGGGTCGCCGCGGAATACTGAATTAAATGACGTGCGGAAAGATTTCTTTCGGAAGGAGGAAAATAGAGGGATTAGTGAAAGAAAAAATTCCGG
Source organism: Harpegnathos saltator (assembly GCF_003227715.2). Taxonomy (NCBI): domain Eukaryota; kingdom Metazoa; phylum Arthropoda; class Insecta; order Hymenoptera; family Formicidae; genus Harpegnathos; species Harpegnathos saltator. The sequence continues at coordinate 683,711 of NW_020230083.1, forward strand.
AGCAGTAATTGTAAAGAAGGAAACGTGTTCGGGAGGTTTTTATGATTTGCGACAGAATAAGAGCTCGGATGTCATCGGGGATAGAAGAGAATGCTGGAATTGCGGAAAGAAAGGACATTTTCGGGCGGAATGTCCAGCTTTAACCACTTGCGCTGGAAAGACGTGCCACGCACGTCGTAATGCTTTTGTCACAGAATCGCCAACGACGTGGTATGTACGTCGTCATGCGATTGTCACAGAAACAAAAACGACGTGCGTGGCACGTCGGGTGGGATTGTTTGCGAGAGCACAGATTATCATTGCACTGCATAGCGTACAGTTGTCAATATTTTACCCATATTCTAAAGTGGAAAGCAAAAGTTAAGTTAACGATATTATTTCGACAAACAGAAAAAGAAAATACGATAGTGGTGATAGTGATTTTGATGAAATTGTTTTTCCACTTCGAAATCGGCGTATAATTTTATCTGATGACGAGGAAGAATGCATAAATGAAGATTGTGAAATTAATCTTATATCTAATGAACGGATATGGAAAGATACCGAAAATATAACTAAAATCTGGAAATATTCACGAATTTCGAAAATAAATATACCATTTGGGCAAAGTGTAACAGTTTTACAAATGGCAAACGAAATACTAATGGAAGACTTTTGGCAAATTATTGTAACTGAAACGAATCGCTCTAAGGCATCGAACACTGTGTGACGCCTCTCAGCGAGTTACACTGGACCGTTCTGATACACGCGTCAGTGAATTTTTTGCCAGCGCAAGTGGTTAAGGTTGAACGGGCAGTCAAACTAGGTTTTGCCGAGATAGCCGAGGTCGATTCGGCAAGGAAAAGTGTTCGGAACAAGGCCGAACATATGATAGCTCCGGAGAGCTGGCTGGAAATAAGGGATCGCAGAGCGACGTCCGCCTGCGTCCAGGTTCGCTCGAGTCCGCTCGACGACCGACCGGTCGTCCCGATCGAAGGCCGGGGCCCCGTAAGGCGACCACGGAGCGCGCCGACGCACCGCGCTCAGGGACGGCTGCGAAGCGATCAAGAGAGAGAGAGAGAGGACACGCACGCAATGATGGAGAGACGCCGAAGTAAAACGTAACGAACGCAGTAGACGCAATAGGTAGTTCGCGGAAGTAATGTAGTAAAACGCAAGTGGAACAACGCAGGAGAACGACGCAACTATGTACAAGCGAAACAACGTCGCTTACGCAAGTCCCGCAGGACACATGTCCGTGACGTCAACGGTGCGCGGCACCCGAAGCACGCCAAGGACGTGTAACGAAACGACCTCCGTCGTTTCGGATGGCCTGCCCTTCCGGACATAACGGCCAATAGCCAGCCACGGTTCCGAGGACGCGTGGAAATGGAGCTCCGAGAGCTCCGGCTCGCAGGACGACCAAGTCGCTCCTGCGAGAAAGCCAAGTTCCCAACGGACACTTGGACGAAGGAGCGCGAACGCTCTAGGACTGCGACCGAGCCGCTCCAAAATCGCCAAGGCCCCCTACGGACACTTGGGCAATAAGGGAGCTCGAAGCTCCGAGGAGACGGTCGAGCCGCTCCTAAGATCACGGCAACGCCGTGAGTCCGAGATCACAACGAGATTCGAACCATTAGCCTCAACCCAGCAGGGTGTATCGGCGCCACCTTCAACTCAGCAGAGTCTATAGAGCAGTGGTTCGAATCTGAACGAAAGACCGATCGCCCTAGGAAGCCTAGAAAAGCGCGTTGGTAATCACCAGTACACGGTGCACTAACGCGTAACACTACTTGCTACCAAAACTGGCCAGGCAGAAGACAAGGCAAGGCAAAGGCCAGGCACGGCGCGCTTGGTTATATATCCGGGCGGTCGAATCTTGCCTGCGGGCAGCGGAATCGCGAGCCGCGCCGTGTAGCGGCCGCGGTTGGACCTAGTGGGGGTCCCGCGCGCTCGCTCGCGAGAACCCGCGTCCCCCGCCGCTAGCAAGAACGCCCCGGGAACCAGGCCGCCCGCCCTGCAGCGTCGACTCGCACCGACTTTCCGTACGGCATCACGTGCCGTACGGAACAAAAAGCAAGACCTTGAACGGTAGAAATAAAGTTAGCATTAGACGCATAAGTTCTCCGTTATTTACTTATTCAGAAAAATTAAACGGAGAGTGTTGGTCGTTTAGGATTGATACGGGTTCAGATGTTTCAATTGTTAATAGAAAATTTATAAAGGTCTGTGAGGATGGCGGAACGGAAAGTTGCTCGAATTTGGTTTATCCGTCAAGAGAAAAGATTCTAGTACGTTCGCGGATGTTCGTGAATATTGAATTAGGGAAATTTTCCTTGAGGATGCCGGTGCTTATAATGGAGATGGCAGACGATTGTCTGTTAGGGGTTGATTCCTTGGCGAAAACGAACGCGGAATCCAGCATACGATTAGCTTTGGGAATTCCCCGACCGGAAGAGAAAATTTTTGTTTGTGCGCGAATCAGGAAAGTCGAAAAACAAAAACTGGAAGAGTTGAAATCTCTTTCTTAGCGGCATTCTGAAAAGTTGAACGATATTCAGGAAAAGAATTTGGCTGAATTTATTTTTGAATTCAAGGACGTGTTTTCGGAAACGGTCACAGCTGGAAATTGTGGCGAGGTTGAGCATGGAATCGATTTACTATATAATCGGCCGATTAAACAAAATCCACGACGAGTTCCGCTGAAGATGCGGACTGAAACAGAGAAGTTTATTAAAGAAATGCGAGCTAAAGGAGTCATAGAAGAGTCACATAGTCCTTGGCTGTCGTCTGTGGTCTTGGCCACAAAGAAAGATGGAATATGCAGATTCCATGTGGACTTTTGGTGTCTCAATGCAATTACCGTTGAGAACTCCTACCCATTGCCGAGGATGGACGATTTGCTTGATCAATTATCGGAAAACATATGGTTTTCGATGATTGATTTAAAGAGCGGATATTGGCAAGTGAGGCTTTGTGATAAGGATAAGGAGAAGACGGCTTTCTCTGTTGGAAAAGGGTTATGGCAGTTTACTGTTATGCCATTTGGACTGTGTAATGCTCCAGCAATATTTGAACGGATGATGGTAAAAAACGCAAGTTGACCTCCAAATGACCTTGAAGGTCATGGCCAAATTCAAGGTCACCATTAAGTCCATTACTCAATTTTATATAACTTTTGTGTTTAAAGTTTTTCATGAAAACTTGACCTTGCAAAGTTATCTGGGGGTTCCGGTATTTTTAAGACACCCTGTATACAATATATAATAAATCACACATTCTGTCTTGTCAAATATTTATTTATATATATACCTATTTATTATATATACCTTTCTCTTTTTAAATGCAAAATTGCAATCAAAATATTGCAATGTATAGGTTAAGAACTATTCAAAACCCAATGCACGTCGCGTTCATCTCGCTCAGATGATTGAGTGCAAGGTTTGCTGCAGATTTTCTGCCAATTTCCTCTTCTGTGTTGCTTGCATAAGCATTGCTCGGTGTTTGGTACCTATTTCGTACAAGGTATGCGCTGCAAAACTTGTGCGGTTTTTGCTGCAAATTTATTGCAAGTTGCCTGGCACAAAGCTTTGATTCATATTTGGTGGCAGTTTGTCAACAAAATTTGATAACAGAGTTTGCAGCAAATTTGTTGTCTGTTTCTCATCAACACTTGATATCAATTCTTGCGCGGAATTTGTTCGTTCAAGTTTGGCTATCTGGGTAGTCTATGCGACCACCAAATGCAAGATAAAGTCTGCTGGGAAAGATAAATAATTTTTATGATTATTATTTCACCTAAACATGAAAATAGTGTGGCAAATTCCCGTCTTGTACTGCAAAAAAGTGCTGAAAGATTTTGAAGTGCTGTAAGATGCAGAAAGATTTTGTATTGGGTTGGCAAATAAGTTCGTTCGGTTTTTGTTTCAGTGTAAGTTTCATGCGGGTTCACTTTTCGTTTCTCAGCACTATCGTGCAATCGAATACACATCTTAAAGGTTATGTTTCACTTTTTATGTTGTGCTGTGTTTGGTTTGGCTAACATCAGTATTGTGTGTACTGCATAGCTGTGAACATGGAAATAAATAACGTGCATTATCGTCACATTTTGCTCTATTATTTTAAAAAAGACAAACGAGCTGCGGATGCTCATAAAACGATATGCCGTGTGTGAAGAAGGAGGTGATGCCTTAATAGAACGTGTATGCCAAAAGTGGTATGCCAATTTCCGTTCTGGAGATTTCGACGTCAATAATGCGCCCCGCGTCAGTCGCCCGACCGAGATTAATTCAAGTGACATCAAGGCTATAATCGAAATAAATCCATCCTAATTGGTACGAGAGATTGCTACGACAATGAATATATCCCATACAAGCGTAGAAAAGCATTTGCGCTAGCTGGGATACGTTTCTCGGCTTAATGTTTGAGTGCCGCATCAATTAACCGAACCTAACTTGACCACACACATATCCATCTGCGATTCGCTGCGGAAACGCCAAGAAAATGAATGAATGGTGACGGGTGACGAAAAATGGGTCTTCTATGATAATGTAATGCGTAAAAGATCATGAGGGCATAGCAGCGAGCCATCGCAAACAACCTCGAAGACGGAATTGCATCCGAAGAAAATAATGCTCTGGTAATAATGTAAAATAATGTAATGGTGGGATTTCAAGGGTGTCATCTATTACGAACTGTTACCGTCAGGCGAAACAATTGATTCAACTATATACTGTTCGCAATTGACGAAATTGAACCAAACAATCCGCACAAAATGTCCAGAATTGACAAATCGCAAGGGTGTTGTCTTCCACCACGACAACGCCAGACCTCATACGTCATTGACCATTCGAAACAAATTGTTTCAGCTTGGCTGGGATGTTTTGCCTCATCCTCCGTATTCACCGGATCTTATCTCTTCCGATTATCATTTATTCCGGTCGCTGCAGAACTCTATGAATGGAAAAACCTTCAAGAATAAAGGGGCCGTTAAAAACCACCTGGATTGATTTTTCGCCGATAAGTCCCAGACGTTTTACAAACGCAGCATAATAAAGTTGGTGGAAAGATGGCTAGAGGTCATCGACAAAGATGGCCAATATATAATTGATTAAAATTTATCTTGTGTATCAAAAAATTGTGTTTTATTCTGCTCTAAAAAACCGAACGAACTTATTTGCCAACCAAATATAAAAAGCACGGATAAGACTCATCATATGGTTTGCAAGCCAAACATAGGAAACACATATGAGACTCGTGGTTTAATTTTTACATGTTTCGATCAATGTTCTGCGTATGAAATATTTGCGATTTGCAATTTATATAGATTAGGCATTACAGATCCAACTTTATCATTTTGGCACGCGCTGTCGCGACTTAAATCATAGTGCAAGGAGTTAAATCGTATTATCTGTTGACTGCTTATACAAGAGCTGTATGATAAGTTCCCGTGTTTAACAACAGATAGTACCACTGACGCAAAACTTATGTACCATCGTGTAACATCATTTTTCGAACGACGCCTGTCAAAATTTCAGACAGATTTATCGAATAGTTCTATTTTTATTGCTGTTGAAAGTAGGCAAGTTTGTGTTTATTTGCAACCGTAGAAAAAGAACAATCTGTCAGTGATCCGATTCCTTTTGTTGGAAGACGTGTGAGGAAATCAAAGTGAAGTTGCAAGTCGTTTATAAGGACTATGCACCTTTGATGATTATCATCAAATATTGGTTTAAAGAATTCAAACATGGCCGACCATCCGTTCATGATGAAGAGCGCCCAGGCCGTCCGATTGAGGTGATTACGGAGGATATAATCATCAAAATCCATGATATCGTGTTAGCAGACTTCCGGATGAAGATCAGAGAGGTTGCTGACATTGTAAACATCCGAATTGAACGCGTATAAAATATCCTACACGAAAAATTTGGCATAAGAAAGCTATCAGCGAAATGGGTGCTGCATTTGTTCATAGTAGAGCATAAACGGAATCGCATGACAACTTCGGAGCACTATTTGGACATGTTTGAGCGCAATCCAAAAGAGTTTCTCCGGCGTTTTGTGACTGTTGACGAAACATGAATCCATCACTACACCCCAGAAATGAAGGAACAGTCAAAATAGTAGACTTCACTCGACGAACCTGTTCCAAAGAAGGCGAAAACGGTTCCATCGGCCAGAAAGGTCATGGCCACCGCTTTTTGGGATTCGCGAAGCATCTTTACCGACTATTTAGAGAAGAAAAGGACAATCACGGGGCAGTATTATATTGATTTATTAGTCCGATTCGATGCCGAATTGATAGAAAAACAGCCTCAGTTGGCGAAGAAATAAATGCATTTTCACGATAACAAAGCACTAGCTCACTCATCCGCAATCGCCACAACAAAACTGGTCGGATTACGTTATGAATTGGTACCTCATCTACCCTATTCTCTAGATTTGGCTTCATGCGATTTCTTTTTGTTTCCAAACATGAAAAATGGCTTGGCGAAAAGCAGTTCACGTCAAACGAAGAAGTCATCGCCAAAACATAGGCCTATTTTGCGGAGTTCGATAAATCATATTTTTGGATGGCTTAAAAAAGTTGGAATATCGCTGGACTAAGTGTACCACGCTGAAAAGAGACAATGTTGAAAAATAAATAAAAAAGAATTAAAGAAAAAATGTGTTTCTTTTTCTAACACGAATATTTATCATACAGCCCTCGTATTATACAGGGTGTTTCAGACTACCCGGGTCACTCGATTTTTTCGTAAACGCAACATTTTAAAGACAAATGTTTCAGACAAAAGTTGTAGAGTTTTAAATGACACATCATATAGTAACGTAATGCGACACTTTTCACCAAAAGGGTCGCCAATTATCCGCGCAAGATTTTTCTTCGCATGGAAATTCCGCCGATAACGGGACACGGCGGGTCCGATCTGATCCAAATCGTAATTCACTCAAAATGCCACCAAATTTGTAGGCGCCAGGTACGGAGGCGGCCGTACCATCGATCCTCGCCAAAGTCACCAAAGTTACCGTCGGATCGCGATACACGCTTCCCGCCCTGTGCGGGAACGACTAGCTCCCCGTTATTTAAGTCGGAGATGGGCGGGTTCTTGGAAATAGAGTTTTACTACTAACGCGGTCTCGTCTGTTTGTAACATTCAATATATTTATAAATTATAAGTCGCAGCGGGCGAGAGAGCTAACCATCGCTCGCCCGTCCGTTCCGCACGCACAAAGAGCTCGTAGGGTTGAGCCGTCGACGACTTCGCCGTCCGACGGACTCCGCCAAAGATCGCCACCGCCACACGGTAGTTGGCCCCAACGTCTCGGGCCGCAATCTCCGGAAGGAAGATCCAGCCACTCTCGCAATAGGCAAACAGGTCGTGTGAGCTTACGCAGCGGCTTCCTCCTTCTTGTCCGGCTCCATGGCTGCGGACGTACTCGGCCCTTCGCCGCTCACTCGCCCTGGCTCGCTCTCGTTCACCCGTTCGCTCGTCCACTCGTTCGCTCGTCCACTCGTTCGCTCGTTCACTCGTTCGCTCGTTCACTCGTTCGCTCGCTCGTTCGTTCGTTCACTCGCTGAGTCGCTTGCTCGTTCGCTTGTTTACTCGCTCGCTCGCTTCGGATCCCAGGATGGAATAGGCCGAATTCTTCCGGTCTACGCAGGGACATCGGCTCGGAGGTCCCCACTCGCGGGACCTCCCATGGAGCCTTGCGCTGTCTTACCGCCGTGCCCCGCCGTCTTGCCGAATCTCTTCCTTGCCGCGACCGCCGTCGCGGCTCACCCCGAATTCGCGGACAGCCCGCTCGCACGGGGGTTCCGCGAATTCGGGGGCGAAGTCCAATTACCGAATCTAGCTTAATTATTTACACCGTAACGGGAGCTGCCACGTTACAGTAAGTATGACCTAAAATAGCGTTGTCAAGGTCACGTGAAGATGATCTTCAATTTTTTTAATGGAACCCTACATTTTTATTACGCACTCTTGTAGCTTATCTCGAAAGCTATGTAAAACACTATAATAAAGTATTTTTCCATTAGGTACTTTTGAGTTATGAGGCCTGAAAGATAGAATACCGCCGGCATTGGCATTACCCAAGGTGTACCGCGTGGAGGTTGCACGGTCGTATTTAAACCTAGGTTTGTGCGTGTATGCGTGTGTGTGTGTATGTGTATGTGCTTATGTGTGTTACAGCAAAGATAAGGACCCCACGGTTCGTCACTCCCGTAGTATTTATCGACTCCAAACCCTCTCTGCTGTGTATGTGTATGTGTGTGTCGAGACACGGGCCCCACGGCTTGTTAGTTCGCGATATCTAGGCTCTCCAAACCGCCCTCCACACGAATGTGTAATATGTGTTGGAGATGTATCACACCATCCTTTTTTTTTCTTTTTTGATGAAGAGGAGATCCATCATAGATACCCTGAGTCCTCGGGGAAGGACCTAGGGTTATGCTGGACTCCTACCGGCTAAAACCTTCCCAGGTGGCACGACGAAGGACTGTCTTCGGGGCCCCGGAGCCACGTAACTACGATCGGGACCCCGAGTCCAGACGTTAGTCGTCTGTCCTTGAGGGGTGGAGGAGAGAGGAAGAGATCAACCGAAGCTTCTCTCTTCAACCACTACTCTCCTCCACCCCTCACGCCTCGTCTCTAGTGCCTGGAAGGGGGAGCTCGGCCGAGATCTAGTTTAACCACCGTTCCCGGCAGACGGGACGCCGTCCTAAGGTGTTGTGCGACTAGGTGGGCCACCACCACCTAGTCGCTCCTATGTCGGAGGGCTGGTTGGGGTTCCGGGAATCCCCGCCCGGAACCCCACCCTCCTGCCCGGCGGTTACGGGGGAAAAAGTCCCTGACCGCCAGGCATTACACGCTTGATAGGGAGAGGGGGGTCATTCATGACCTTCCTCTCTTCAGGCCCATCCTAACGATGGACTGATCAGGCCGGGGGGATGGGTGTGGTTTATTGATGATTTTACTGTCACCCCACTCTCTCCCACTTAATTTCATCCAACTCCCGTTCTTGGGGTTGGAGGGAGACTAGGGGGCGGGTGGTCGGCCCCTCGTTTTTGTGAGCTGGGTGTTGGGAGAGGGAATAGCTGCGAAACTGTTCCCATTCCTCCTGCTCTCCGTGTTCCCCTTCCGCGTTGCGCCCCTTGAGATGGAACAGGGCGGGTAGAGGCCCTCCTTGGGGGTAGTAGTGGTGGGGGTGGAGGTGGTTCCATGACCACTCCCCCCATAGCTTCCTCTTCCGAGGAGTCCGCATCCCCTTCCCTGCTCCTGGATCGAGATCTTTGGCGACAGCGATGTCGTTGCTGCCTACTTTGCCGCCTACCACAACTCTCCGCTTGGCGGCGGATTTCTTTCGCGGCCTGCTTCTGCGAGATAACGACAGAAGGAGGCCATGCAAGACAATCCTACAAAATATGCTGCGCGGAGTCGTGGTTTCTCATGCATATCGACGTCGGTTGCTTCACGAACCGCATGTTTCCCCCATGAGTCGCAAAATTGATTTCGCTAACGGAAAGTCACAGTGGTGGCAGTGCACTGTGCATTTCTTCCCTATTCGACACAGGTATTCACCGAAACATCCGTGTCCGGTGAGCATCTGTGTCATTCTAAATGTCACAGTTCCGTGTTCCTTGTCTACCCACTCTGGTAGACAGGGTTGGACGGCCTCGACAATTCTCTTCCCGTAGTTGGCGTTCTCCAAACGCCCTTGCCAGCGTTGCAAGAGGAGCTACCGAGCCTGGTGTTTCAGGCGCCGAATGGCTTCGGCGAGCGAGTCATCTGCCTCCGCTGTCCTTTGGAGCTCCCCTTTTCTCACGTACATTGTCCTGTACGTAAGAGCGAGGAGCTCCAAGGGAGGCATACCCGCCAGAACCGTCGTTACCACGTGGGATATTGTTTTGTAACCTCTAATAACTCTGACCGCCACCGCCCGGTGCGCTATGCGCAGGAGCGCTTGCAATGGGCGGCTGACGGCCATAGCCTCATCCTATGCCGGTGTTACGTAGAGCGCGACCGAGTTCCTAACGTGGAGGCGACGAGCCTTCCAATCTGGTCCCCCGATGTCAGGCATAAGCTTGCCAAGATTGGCAGAGAATACCCTTAATCGGAGGACCAGGCGGCTAAAGTGTTCCATGAAACACCAGAGTAGTTAAACAAGGGGTATTCTAATCCAAATTGCAAATTAATTATGCAAAATACGTTTCTTATTAATTAAATATTTTAATTAATACCCCCCCACTTTATTGATACTTCTTCTTTATTGATACCCCCTCTTTATTGATACCTTTCTTTATTGATACCCCCCTCCTCCCCTTCCTTTTTTGATTCTATGAGCAAGATGGCGGCTCTGACGTCACTAGAAAAAAAGCGTGCCGAGTATTGCTAAACTCGAACCTGGACCTCGCGGTTGCTATCGAACGCTCGAACCTCCTAGACCATCATCGCCTATTGCTAGTAGACGTCTAGTGAAGGTTCTTACAGTGCGTATAATGACGTCACACATGCGTCAAAAGAAAAAAATAAGTCGAAACTAGGCCAGATTCAAACCCCGGACCCTTCGTTTACTGTGCAATATCGAACGTCTCTCTCTCTCTCTCTCTCTCTCTCTCTCTCTCTCTCTCTCTCTCTCTCTCTCTCTCTCTCTCTCTCTCTCTCTCTCTCTCTCTCTGGAACGTCTTTCGAACGTCTCTCGTATGTCTTTCGAACGTCTATCGAACGTCTATCGAACATCTCTCGAGCGTCTCTCGAACGTCTATCGAATATCTATCGAACGTCTATTGAACATCTATCGAACGTCTATCGAACGTCTGTCGAATATCTCTCGAACGTCTATCAGACATCTATCGAACGTCTCTCGAACGTTTATCGAACGTCTGTCGAACGTCTATTGAACGTTTATAGAACGTCTATCGAACGTCTCTCGAACGTCTATTGAACATCTATCGAACCTCTATCGAACGTCTCTCGAACGTCTAATAATTATCATACCGCAACTAAAGAACTGTATTTTTATCAAACACAATTATCATATAAAATCCTAAAAGGTGAAAGGGGATAAGCTTGTTGGAAGAAACATCTGTACATTTGAAATAATGTTTTATTAAGCATCGTACAATTCTTTCCAAGACCACCAGTTGAAAATGTTTAGTACATTCTGTAAGGCACAATTTTTCATATGATTATTACATCGAAAAGTATTATTCAATTTTTGCAAAGAAGGCATGTCATCATAATCGGTGTTCACGGTCTTAATGATCACATTGCTTTTCACATTGTCATCCAGAAGGTGTATCGACTATTCCCGCTTCTCATGCCCCTTTACATATACAAGTTGAGATGTGACATCTTCAAGCTCGCCATATGTATCACCCACCACAGCTGTAGTAATCAAATGTTAAGCTTTGCAGTATTTGACGGTTCCATCTTCCCATCGTAATCCATGATGATTAGCCGTTAACTAGTAGGCTCTCGATTTGTTTGATTTTGTGAACAGATGCCATGGCATCGGACTCGTGAAGATGTAGTGTGAAAGAATAGTTCCATTCTTCAGTATCGCTGCTTCTTTTACAATAAATCTCTTTCCAACCATGTACCCGTGTAGATCCACAAAAATCGACACATCCATGGTGAAATATTCTTCGACATGTCCGGAAGAGAAATGTTGTTTATAGCACTTTGTTGCATGTATTATTCCTTTCTTGTACATACTTTCTGATGTTAGTTAAGTTTGCGCACTATGTTGGTTAGCGGGCTATATTCAACTACACGATCATGCAGGATGAAACAATATGCGGTAGTATTCGCCGGTATATTCTCCTTACACTCAAATTCTATGCGCACATCCACAGTGGCACTCTTGACGGACTCATTTTGACGCGAACAATCAATAACCGCGAGAGGACCTAGCCGCCGAAAGTCGGTAATTGCTAACCATACCTCAGCACTATCGCATTCATAATACGATTTACGAAAATGTCTATATATATCGTAAAGTATGGCGTATTTATTTTATGCAAAGTCCAAATTCATATCGTCGTACGGATAACACTTTGAATTCAGATAGGGCTTTGCGTTGATCAATTTGCAGTCATCGAAACGAGTTATATTTTCCGACATGACATTCTTCCGGCTAGTCTGCAGTGCAAAGGTAACGTATCGAGGTTTCTCCAAATTAGTAGCAGTTTTGACGGTCCACAGGTGTTTGGTCGTGCTTTGCAGTAGAGGAAATTCATACAGATCCCATGAACTCATACTCAGGTATCGTCCGTTCTCCAAAGTTTTCAGCATGGAAAATTTATTGATATCGTTCAAGATTACGTGAGGCATTCGCCATTGTATCTTGAATAGCTCAATCTTAGGATCCAGCGCTGAAGATCCTAGTAGACTGTTGATGTCACTGCGCGATCGTAATAGAATCAATTCGTGTCGCGCGTTAATCACTATACGCTTGTAGTCTTCACAGAATCCTAGCAATACGCTGAGTGGTACGCAAAAGTTAAAGTACCCGTCCGGCAAAATAGTGCCAGTCGTCTCCTACGCGACATTTCTCATGATAATATTTTTGTCTGAAGATAGCGATATATAGTTTTTGAGCGTGGAAGTTATTCCCACGTTTCTGTTACGATCAATCTCCACATCATCCAGTTCATAACGGATCTCATCAAACATGAATGCAATGCAATTATATCCTAACGTTACAGTCACACCATCGACTGCAACTTGTTTCGCCACCTTTCCCTCGACATAGAGATAACTCTCGCATGGCAATATGTATAAATCCTGCTGCTGGGGTATTCATATCTCCTCGCTATATCCAAACATTGTGTTAACGTATGAATTGTACATATGTGTCTCAATCTTGACGATGCGCTCGTCAAAGACCGGTTCACTTCCAATGTTCAAAATATCAATCATCTTTCTCAATCGTTTCGTATGATGAATCGCAGAGATTTCAAAAATTCAACGTTCAACGTGCTGAGTTTCTTTCGAACGAGGGATTTTGTACTGTTAATCGCGTGTCTCGTAAAAGATATATTTCCAGCTTGTTCCTCGTGTTCCACTTGATTCACCACAAGCATTTCATAGATTACGTTTATTATCGTCGCCGTCGTATGTGTAATCTAATGGTAATCTCTTCTTCTCGAAAAACAAGCGATTGTCCTTCTTTGATCAACGACACGCACCGTTAAATCTGTAATGCTCCGTGCGGTGATTGGAAGGTAAATGACATGTGTCGGTGTTTCCGATATCTTATATCCTGCTGGCATCTTAGGCGAGAATTCATGTATCGTATGTACACGCATGTTACTATACGCACCACTGACAACGCTGCATTCTATACGAATGATATTCACGTTGATAATCTTAATCGGTGCGTCCGATTCGTACCATCGGTGCGGTTCTAATATACTCGATGAGAATCCCAAAAGCGAGCCAATGTTATTTAGTTTGTTAAAATTTATTCTATAAGCACATTTTATTTCACTCCTCATTGTATTATTATTGGCACGAATTATTATAGGATATTCATTCTCGTCATCTCTATATGGATTATTTTTGAAACGCACTGCTTTTGGAGAATGTGAAATTGCACGTTTTAGATATTCGTATATGGCGCGCAATTCGTACGATCCTTCAGGAATCGTAATTTCTTCATCGTTAGCACCATAGTAAAATTTATTATTCGACGAATTTACGTTTGGTATCGTATTGTATGCTTCGAAATCCGTTAAACCGAGCTCGTAATCACAATCGCTCAAATCTATAGCGGAAAAGTAGCTCACCGTAAGGGTACTACTGTTGCCAGTTAATGTAAGCGTTAGCGACATGTTTGCAAACTGCCGAACGAATACTGACTGCTGTTAGTGAAATGTCATCATCATTTAAATTGATCCTCTACCGTTTGGAGAAACAGTAAGCACAATTGTCCGCAAATGCTCTGGTTATAATGTTGATAAGACGTGCGATTATACACAATTTTTACTACATCTCTCTCAAAGTATCGAATCAATTCCTTGGACGGTCGAAGATTAACAAAACTATCAAAATATATTGCGCGATTTCCCTTTTTCGCATACGCCACCCAGTGAGTACCTGGTCCCTCTGTGTTGTACAAATTTACAATACCACTCTTGTTTTGACGTATTCCATCTATCGCTAAGACGTCACACATGAAAACACCTCGAAAGAAAGATATACGCATACGCCTCGCTAGTCTTTCCAACTGTATATTAGTCAATGCATCCATGGGTAATTTTAGCGTCTTTTTGAGGTTGTTTTTTCCTACAGCGCCTCGCCCACGCTTATACGGAGCAAAATAGATTCCGCGACTTTTCATATTGCGACCTTCCATAGCGCGATGATTACATTTTAATTCTTCCAGCTGGCGTTGTGCGACTTTGCTATGATTCACCGCTTTTGCGACGCCCGCCGCTCCACCGACTAGTGAACCGGGAACTCCCAGTAATGATAGAATTGGTAAAATACCACCCCGTTTTGCTATCGGAAGTGCTCGTTTACGGATTTCTTTCTTGGACGACTTCTTTTTCTTCATGCCCATGCCCATGCCGATTTTCGTTTTGGCTTTCATAGCAAGCCAAACGGCTGCAGCAGCAGCTCTCTCGCCTAGAATTGAATCTTTTGAAGTTATGCGTTTCCGCGCTTTCGCAGCTAGAATATCATCCGCCACGTTCCGATCAGTGAGATTGTTGCTACGCGAATAAGCTATATCGTACTCATGACACGCCGCGTCCAATGAATTAATGCCTTGATCGCCTCTGGCCAATCGTTTTGCCAAGCGAGTTCCAGGACCACAAAATTGATACCCGGGAATGTGTAGTTCGATAGGAAGCGCATTTATCGTGCGATTCAATAGACCACTGCCGACTTTGACTTTTGTCGACGACATTCACTACAATCCTTGATCAGCGGTGCCGGACCGTCGATATGCGTTCGCTGCCACGGACGATTGTAATGTTCCAAACACCGACGATACTGCTGAACCTTTGGATCGACTCTTAAATGTTAAAGTCTTGCAAATGGTCAATATACTTTGCAAATTCTCGTAACAAAACAATCTTCGGTATGCATTTCAGTTGTTCGGAGGTTAGCTCTCGAATATCATGAGTATCTATCAGCATAAGCAACATTTTCTAAACTGGGTGTTTCCAAGATCGAGGCGCTTATATATATAGTTAAATCAACGTCGCATTTAAATTAAATCGCAACGATCCGTTAGCGAAATCAATTTTGCGACTCACGGGGGAAACATGCGGTTCGTGAAGCAACCAACGTCGATATGTATGAGAAATTTCGACAATAGAATGCAATCAATGCTTGAGCAAGAGGCGCGTAGGCATGGAAACATGCTTCCGAACATCATACGCGGCATCATATGCGGTCCCTCGAATTGCGGCAAGACGAACGTTCTCATCAGCTAGTTGGAAAGTCCGCACGGTCTACATTTCGAGAACTTGTACGTGTACTCGAAATCGTTGCAACAATCTAAATATTGCTACTTGGAAAATCTGCTGACACCTATAGATGAAATTGAATACTTTACATTCTCCAATAACAGCGATGTGATTCCAACGACCGAAGCGCTCAAAAATTCAATTTTTATCTTTGATGATGTTGCATGTGACAAACAAGATATGATAAGAGAATACTTTGTAATGGGTCGTCATTCGAATGTTGACTGTTTCTATCTCTGTCAAACGTATGTAAAAATACCCAAGCATCTTATACGGGACAATGCAAATCTTCTGATTCTCTTTAAACAGAATGGTACCAACTTAAAACATGTATACAACGATCAAGTGAACACTGACATATTATATGAGGATTTCAGTGCATTGTGTTGCAAATGTTGAAAGGGTAAATATGGTTTCACAGTGATTGATAAAGACAGCTCAATGACCAACAGACGATATAGGAAAGGATTTAACGACTTTGCTGTGCTGTGAGATGCACAATCCTCATTCTAACCTCAACGTGATAACATCTTCTGCATCCATGAGACAAACATATCAATGATGAATAGTAGCGTTAAGATCAAGGATCGTGAAAAGATGGCGGAAGAGATTGCGAAAACGAGCGAATCGATCGCAAGAAGTATCGCGCTTTGAAGACCGGTAGAATGGTGGAAAATGCCGTATTATAGAGACACTTTAAACCTATTATTGAACGAATCTCTCAAATGAATCGCAGGAAGCAGCGCTAATGTGGAAAGTAACGTTGATGTTAAAACTGAGCCACTATCGATGAGTACAAGCGTCGAAACAAAGAGTGTAATATTGAAACCCGAAAAAAAGGTAAAGTGTAAGGCAAAACTTTCACCAGTCGCATTGACTACACCGAAGCGGAAACTATTAAACGATCCTCTGATAGTTCCTACATCGACGGATGCTCTAAATATGAGGAACTACATGGAATGTCACATGAACTTCCACCAATCGACGATCTATCCATTGATGATGATGATGAGAATGTTTTCGAAGCCCCCGATAAACCGGTAGTGACATCCGTTAGACGTCAGTTGCGAACGTTCAAAGGACAACAAACTTTATATGATCATTTTGGTCCGTTGGGTCAAAAATATATGGGAGCTGTGCTAAGTAGTGTAAAAGATAACACCATAGATTATGTTTACGGCGTACGTCTTAGTAACGATGGAGCGATGCTCGGTGATAAACATATCGATGTGGACAGAGACGATAATATAATCATAGACGAAACAGGATACATTGGAACGCCCGGTCTTTACGAGCTAATATTCAAAAGAATCCCCGACGATTCTATGTACACCGAAGCTGATATGTAAAAATACAAAAGTATAATATTGGTGAATACTCACAGACGCGGGTACCTCCCGTAAAATCCTATACTTGGTAACAAGGAACACAAATATAAACATATAATCGTGTCCCTAGTATCACATGCGTCGAGCGATAATGTGACAGAAAGAGGTTTATACGCACCGCAAACTATGATGACCTTAAATGACAGCAATATCGATTACTTGCATTTCGATGATCCCAACAAGTTGGTGGATCGTCCCAATGCAAGTAATCTGCGATTGCTTGACGCTTCGCGCCAAGCTGGCAACAACTCGCACGAGCACGAAATTTTATCGATTATCGAAGAACTCCGCGAAGCGGATCTCATTATAAATTAAGCAGCGTGGCATTGACACGAGTTTGTCAGTCGGTACAACTTGCTCCGAAATGTCAATGAATAAGTTTGGAGTATCGCGAGAAAGCAATGGTGCGAAAACTGATCAAGCGCATCAATGGAATGAACACGTTGAAAATTACATACATGTAAATGCCCTTTGTTTAAACGCTGCCAAAGTTTTTGATGCAAAGTCGCGCATGATAAAACATGTAGCACAACCTGAAGCCGACAGTGACGTTACAACCAAACGATACGTGGAAGAATGTGTTGCAGGTGTGAGAAATCATTTGAACAACGTTGCAACCAAACGATATGTATTATACATGAAAATGCTTTTTGTTTAACCGTCGATGATGAAGGTTTTAACACAACACTGCACGCAATACATCATGTGCCGTGGCCGAAAACCTTCAATGAGGATGTGCACAAAAATTATGTAGATGAGAGTATAAAGTCTATAAAACTTCTACTGCACGAGAGTAACGTTGAGAAAAAGCAGTATATAGATGAGAATATAAATTCTGTAAAGCTTCTACTGCATGAGAGTAACGTTGAGACGAAGCAGTATATAGATGAGAATGTTAAAAGATTGGCTGGAAGACTACCGGAACAGAAACATACAGAGCATAAATAGCATTCATGAGAACTGTTCGTAACGAATCTCAATTTCACCCGCTTTCTAAAATTGTTTATATTGAGTCTCTGTAAACTTTATTGTGTTATTATAATCTCGTTTAGAATTTGAACATAGATCTCTTCTTCAATATTATGTATTGATATTACCGTGTAGAAGAACCGCAAAAGTTGAGTTTGATTTATGTTATCGATGCCTAGTCGCGATTTCTTATACACGGGCTTGAGTTTTGTGGCTATCGGGAGAAAGTTGGACAAGACATCTGTTACGTCCTGGAGGAGGAGTGCAACTTTCTGTTCGCGAATAAGGCGAACCTCGTTCGTAACCGCGTGTCAGTGAACGGGCCAGGGACCTGACGGGTCCCTTTACTCGGGCACCGACGTACGACGAGCAGTCCGTTTTTCGGTCAGGGACGCGAATCTCTTTACCGGGGATATGACTATGAGTTGACTGTTGGAAGGATAGGTGTGATTTTGAAATCAATTGAAAAAAAGAATGAAATATAAACAGATTTATTAAAATGAGTAAGATAACAAATGATATATGGCGCGGCTTAAAATATAACAATAAAATGGTATTACGGCGCGGTTTATGACAATTTAATTGAATGATGGTGTGTGTATATATATGTGTGTGTGTGGATTAGAATAAGAAGGAATGGAAAGAGAAAGAATAGGAATAGGAAGTTAATCAGGTGAAGGGGAACGAGAGTGGTATGGCGAATTTAAAGGAGTGGACAGTTCAGAAAAAGAGACGGGAGAATATGAGATTGAAGGGGTAGAAGGAGTGGATGCGCGTAGGGGAGACGAGGGAGGACTAATAGGTAGACGTCGGAGTAGAAAAGGGGGTAGGAGTGTCGGGTCTGGGTGAAAGTCTGTTTCAAGTGAAATATTTATAATGGAACGGAGATATTGCAAATGATGTTCGAATTCATATAGATCTCTAGTCTCGTACACCGTCTCAAAGAAACGAAGGACTTGTTGAATGGATACCACTGAATGACGGTAATGGCCCACTAAAACCGGATTTCAAAACACGGGTGGAATAAATAAAATAGAAGTAGGAAAAGTGGAAGTAAAGAAAATGAAACTTACTGTTGATTACTGAAATGCGAGAAATGCACAAAATGACCGATTGATTGGTGGCTCCTGCTCGGTTGGTTGGGATGGGTTGTGCGACTCCCTTCTAATTATCCCTTCTGATTATGGCACAATAGCATTGATTCTAGATTTTAATTTTTCTGTTTCAAAAAAAAAATAGGAAAGAGGACGCGTTTTTGCAAGTCTGACTTCTAGAAGTTGAATGAATGTGTCTGACTTTTTTCTGTCACTCCTAGTAGTAGTAGTAGTAATAGTAGTAGTAGTAGTCGTAGTGTCGCGGAGGCGGATTACCGCGGTTTTTATACCGATAATCGAAGGCAGAAGCTATCAAGGTTGGTAGAGAGATGGCCTTTGAGGAAGGGGTGAATTGGTCTTAGTGGGAAAAAGTCTCAGCCATTAGAAATTAAGGATGAAGTTAAAAGACATCATGGGAGGAAACGGTTAGTTTTTGGAGATATGAATATGGAAGGGCTAAAGGGTGGAGCGTGGGTGTCTCATAGTTTTAGGTGGATATGATATGATTGGCTGAATGGATTAGGCGCGACAAGCGTGGAGGTGGTGGATTCTTGAGATAGAAAAATGTATACAAGTGGCCGGCTGGAAAAAATCAAAATGCCATAAATCAAGGGTTGAGATAAGAGTTTATAACCATCGGTGAAGTAGGCTTTGTTGGTTGACTGATAGGGCACATATGATTTTGGATTGGGAAGATATAAGTTTCAAGTTTTAGAGCAGGAATGCTCTGAGTTGCTTTGTTTCACTGAAGGTTTGTTAACGCGGAGCTTCAAATTTTTATAGCTAGGACGACGGGCACACTTGGCGAACACTACCCAGATATAAACTTTAAACGAAGACGTAGATTTTTACAACAGGGCACTGTTTTCTGTTATGGAATTTTCCCGAATCGCCTTTCATTTGGCGCGACGGCTGTTCGCCAGATGGGTCTGTTTCCTAATTTATATTTATATATGTATATATTCCTATTATAATTATATTAGGAGAATATAAATCCGCGAGAGGAAAGAATTTTTGCTAATTAAATCTATAGGACGTAACACATCAAAAATTAGAGAAGACGAGACATACAGGCTGTTCTTCCTCGACTTTCGGCGAAAATTATTATATCCCTTCGGGTAATTGCATCGAGACTTCTCACGTTACCTCTGTTGATTGCGCGATTCCGTTGGTTAATTGTCGGGTGCTTTTTAACCCTTTTGTTATTAAACTGCAGTGTGATTAAAATCGAAGGCATTCAATCACCTCCCTTCACTTCTTCTCTTTCTTTTCTCAAACTTGCGCTTTCGGTTTGAACATTTGGTCCTTTGAGCCGGATGCTGCATTGCTTGCGTTCCGGTGTCTTAGTGAAGTGAGTGCGTGGTTGAAATACTTTGATTTCTTCGGCCGCTAACGATGGAGTCGCTCATAAGCGCTCAGTCGGAGCTTGGCGATCGCATTGCTCGCGCCATCGACAACTTGAGGAAGGCGGGTGCGGCTAGGATTACTTCTGCTTTAGTGCAATCGACCATCAGTCTTCTGGATAAGAAATGGGAGAAATTTGAGAAGCGGCATGATCTGTTGCGCTCGAAATTCCACTCCGAGCTGCAGCATCATGACTACATGCGAGGCAACACTATCGGTACAGTGGAGGACGTCTACCTGCAGCAGCGTGCCTCGCTACTCGAAATCGAGCAATCTCTCTCGCTTAAGAAGACGGCGGCAGAAGTTCCTCGCCGTTGTCCGTCGGACGGTTCGTGCTACAAGTCATCGTTGCCTCGCATCCCATTGCCGCAATTTTCCGGCAAATCTAAGGATTGGCCTGCGTTTCGGGATCTGTTCCGCTCAATGGTCATATCCGACGGATCTATTTCAGAAATGGAAAAGCTGCACTACCTGAAAATGTGCATCAAGGGTGACGCTGAGCAGCTGATATGCAGTCTCCAAATGATCGGTGATAACTTTGTTCGAGCTTGGACGATCCTCACCAATCACTTCGAAAACAAGCGGGTGCTGGTGACTGCATTCTTTGGCGCTTTAACTTCTCCGCCGAAGATGAAGTCGGAGTCCGTCGCTGATCTTCGGAAGGTCGTCCACGGCATGATGAACCTCGTGGGCTCCCTGGAAGGCGTGGGAAGATCGATTTCTGACTGCTCCGATCTCTTCGTGTACCTGGTGGTGGAGATGCTGGACGCAAAGACCAGACGTGAGTGGGAGAACTACGTTGGAGGTTCTCCAGATCCTCCGTCCTACGATCAGCTCTTCAATTTCCTGGAGCGTAAGCTGCGTACTCTAGACGCCCTGTGCGCAGGTAAGATCGATTCGAGCGCTTTGAAACACGACGGATCGGGCCGGGTAGTGAGAGCGTTGCACGCCAACTCGCAGAACTCTTCTCGCGGACAGTGCCCACTGTGCCCCAAGTCGCACTACGTTTTATTTTGTGACAAATTCAAGTCTCGGTCAGCCGTGGAGCGTCGGAACGCAATCGAGAAGCACAGCCTGTGCTTGAACTGTCTGGGGAGGCATCCCGTCAGCGCTTGCAATTCTTCAAAATCATGCGTTCGATGCGGCGATAGGCATCACAGCGCAATGCATGACGCGTTCGAGCCCGCTGGCACGGAGCGCAGAGAGGCGAGCACGAGCATTTCGGCTCTCGTAGCTCGTCGTCCGTCCGGGGAACTCAACGGACGGTTGCTCGCCACCGCACGCGTCAAAGTCGTGGGTCATCTCGGTGATCATTTCGTAGCACGGGCGCTTCTTGACCCCGGCTCTGAGACCCCGGCTCGCTGATCAGCTAGGCGCTTGCTCAGCGCTTGAGGCTGCCGCGGACGTCCTCGACTCTCTCCACCACCGGAATCGGAGGAGTGAGTTCCGGCTCAACTCGTGGCCGAGTGTGCGTGTCGGTCATCTCGCGATTTGGCTCGCCGGCTCTACGAATGCAAGCCTACATCTTACCACGATTGACCTCTTATGGCCAGCGCTATTGCGTCTCGGGTAAATCGTAGCCGCATCTTCGCGACATCGACTTGGCGGATCCGGATTACTTAAATAAAGGCGCAATTGATCTAATCCTCGGTGCGGAAACTTTCTCGGAGCTGATCCTCGACGGTATGCGAAAAGGTGGATCCGGGGAGCCGGTCGCACTTCGCACGCGTCTCGGTTGGGTCGTGATAGGAGAGAGCGTCGGCACTGCCCATCGCTCCTCCGTCTCCGTGCTACAGTGCTCTGTCGACGACGAGCTGTCCGTCCGCGTGCGTCAGTTCTGGGAGTTGGAGGAGGTGCCGCGGAGAGCGGCTCCCCTCACCGCTAAGAGAGGTCTTGTCTGGAGCACTACGAGGTCACTCACTCTAGGGAGCCTGAAGGACAATACGTCGTCCGGTTGCCTCTCGTCAACGACGTTCCGGATTTGAGCGACACACGTCGTCTGGCGGAGCGTTCTCTTTTCGCCATGGAGAAACGTTTCGCTCGCGAGCCTGCTTTCGGAAGAAAATACGAGAACTTCATGCGCGAGTACGAGTCTCTAGGGCACATGAGCGCTGCTCTCTCTCTCGAGCTTCGAGGGTGCAACAAGCAGTGTTTCCTGCCGCATCATGGCGTTTTTTGCGAGTCCGGAGGTGTTAAAAAGCTGCGCGTGGTTTTTGATGGGTCGCAGCGCACAAGTGACGGTTACGCCTTGAACGATTTCCTCAAGGTCGGGCCTAACCTTCTGCCGAAACTCGCTGACGTGCTGCTTGTTTGGCGACGGCATCGGTATGTTTTCACCACTGACATCGAGAAAATGTATCGTCAGATTCTGCTGCATCCGGACGATCGCGACCTCCAGAAGATTTTGTGGCGTGCCGATGGTGAGGTGAAAGAGTATCGGTTGCACACCGTTACTTACGGCCTAGCGTCCGCTCCATTCCTCGCACTTTACAACAGTTGGCCAATGATGAAGAGGAGAGGTTTCTGCTTGGGGCTCGTGTGCTACGAGAGGATGTCTACATGGACGATACCCTCACCGGGGCCCCGTCGATTCCTACTGCGCTCACTCTTCGGCAACAACTCGAAAATGTTTGTCGAGCTGGAGGCTTCCTGTTGAGGAAGCGAATCGCCAATAACGAACGTATTTTGACAAGTGTCCCGCGCGGTCACCGCCTTGACGGAGAGCAGTTCGAGCTGCTTACGCGAGAGTTCAGTCACGTCATCCTCGGACTGATGTGGAGGCCATTCGTCGATGAATTCTCTTTCACCATCCGCTCGTTGGGAGAGAGCGCCACGACGAGGCGAGGCGTGCTCTCTCAAGCAGCTCAGCTTTTTGACCCGTTGGGATGGATGGCGCCCATGACCATACGGGCAAAGTGCCTAATACAGGCAACCTGGTGCCTGCGCATTGGTTGGGACTCTCCTCTGCCGGACGCTGATGTCACCACTTGGAGGGCTTTTTATGAGGAGCTCCCCCTCCTACGGCAAGTGAGTGTGCCGCGCTGGAGCGGGCTCGATCGCCCGGGTAGCAAAACGGAGCTCTACGGATTCGCCGACGCCTCTGAGCTAGCGTACGCCGCGGTGCTCTATCTGAGGACCGCCTTGGATGACGACGTCAGGGTCTCGTTGCTGTGCGCCCGGACGAGGGTGGCTCCTCTCAAAGTCAAGTTTCCTTGCTGAGGCTGGAGTTGTGCGCCAACTCCCTTGTACTTGTAAGACTTACGTCTCATGCCGTTGCCATCTGTAAGCTGCGTCCTTCCGCTGTGCATCTGTGGTCGGATTCTACAGCCTTGAGTTGGATCCGAGGTCATCCACGGAACTGAACCACCTTCGTGGCAAACAGAGTGGCTGAGATCCAGGCTCTCCTCCCCGATGCTAAGTGGCACCATGTGCCGGGGAAGTGTAATCCTGCTGATTGCACCTCCAGAGGCATGGTTCCTAGCGATTTCATTTCGCACTCGCTTTGGTTCAACGGTCCGGACTTCCTGCTCACTCGCCTATGGCCCTCACCTTCTATCACGGGCGCTGGAGGTGCCGGAGCATCGTTTGATCGTCCACGTCGCCCGATTGGAGAAGGAGGAGAGCCCTGTTCTCTTAAGGTTTTCGACTACGACAAGGATGCTACGAGTGACAGCCTGTCACTGTGTGTGTGTGTATGTGTGCGCGCGTGTGTGTGAAACGCACACACACGCGCGCACACACACACACACACACAAGAGGTGTAAATCCGATCGTGCAATCTCCACGCGGTACACCTTGGGTAATGCTAATGCTGACGGTACTGTAACTTTGAAGCTTCATAACTGGGGATGCACTTAACAAAAAAATACTTCGTTGTAGTATTTTGGAAAGCTCTTGAAATACGTTATAAGAATGTGCCAAAAAAAGTAGAGCGTTCCATTTGAAAAGTTCAAGGTGACTTTGCCCTGATCTTGTTGACGCTAGCCAAGGTCAAACTGATAAGATCAATAAATAGATAATTTTAACCTTACAACTATTGCCTGAAACATTTTTTCTAAAAACTGATTGTTTTCGAGATATTTTATCGTTCGAAGACTTTTTGAGAACCCTGTATGTAATTTAAATTACAATTTGAATGTGCCGGACCCCTGTATTGTCCGGTTAAATGGCAATGATCGCGTACACATATATCCCCCACTGCGAATGATTTTTCGCATATATGACAGCGCGTTGCATTATAAAATGCTGCATACTGTTCTTGTGATAAAATTTCCATAGGGGTATTATTATGCAAAATAACTTTCATACGATGTGCCAATTGTTTAAGTTCCTCGACGAACCACGAAGTGCAATTCGGATGTAAAACTGAGTCACTTGTTGTCCTCTGTTGGCAGGATGACTGCACAGTCATTCAACTTGTTGCAATCTATGATATGATTCTCTAGTTTTCCGTTGGAATAAAAATAATGCAAGCAACTGAAACAAAAAAGAAATGGGTATTACGAGTTTTTCTTTTATATCATGTTTGTTATATTGTATTCATAGAGAATATCTTTACCGGTCACATATATATTTCTTGCATTTTTTCTTACTTAGTTGCACGTCCACAAGACGTGACAAATTCTTGATCCACACGAAATGTCCTATGTTGTACTCTCGTGGATCTTGCACATATAACAAATGCACATATAACAATTTACATGCTTTTCCTTCTTATTGGCGAGACGTATTGGAACGATCGTACATGCTTCTTCTTGCTTCTTTTTATCTTGAATGGTGTATACGTTGATGGATATGTTGTTTAGCTGTTCAAACTTGGTAATTTGTTTAATCGTCATTGGAAATTCAATATCCTGGCGATTGAATATTTTGGTGTAACGTGGGTACGATTCCCGGTCTCTGTGTCTTTCAACTGGATATAATGCCGCGACCACAAACCATGCAAAACATGCATTGTCTTTAGTTCACACGTTTATCACTGCTTTCTTTAATTTTATTTCGCGCGGCAACTCAATGTTGCACCCTGCATTCAGTGGATTGTATTTGTTCACATTGACTATGAGATCAAGTATGTGCAGTAGTGCCCACCCACTATCACGTTCTTGAAATTCTTCCAAAGATGCCAAGGTAGGTTCGATGACGCGTTGCTCGTGCCGTTTTTCCAAATCCAAAGCAGAAAAGAGTTCACTGTTTCTCGTATTAATACTTTTGAACGCGTGATTGTTACCTGTGATAAACTCGCCATGGAACACAGTGTTCAGTGTTCCTTAAGATTGCTGTGTCTTTCCATAGCACTTCGCACATGCTCGAGCACCGTACTCTTTGCATCTTGGAGAAATCGAAGAGGTTCGATATGGTTCACGTTAATATTGCAATAACTGCACCGGTTAATATGCGGCTTTTGAACGTGGTATCAATTTCTCTCCATACCAATTCTGCATCTCTTGATGCGTGTCCAGCACCCACGTGTATGAAGCAGTCTTGCACAGAAATTTTCAATCCCTCGAGTCGTGCAATATGAGCTACTACTGATTGCGCGGCGCCAATCAACAATCGCAGTCGTTTTGCTCGACTTTGTTCTTCCAAACATCTGATACACTTCTCACACTTTTGCACCCACGCGTCGTAAGTCTCTCGTGAATTCAAACGAGTGGATTGCTTCAAGAGTTCTCGTTCGGTTTGAGCGAAGTCTTCCATTTCTTTATTATTAGGTTTACAACTTTGCTTCCGCCGCTTTTTTTTCCAAAATTCGAGGCCTTATTGTAAAAAACTGGTTATACATTTATGATTCAAAGTATTGTCCATCGCAAGCCATTACTTTCTCCCATCTTTTGGGCAGCGTACGAATCCCGCGTTGAAAAAACTGGTCATCTTTTGAAGCGATTCACGAATCGATCCAATTTCTTACTTCTTCATAACACCGGAAGTGCTGGTCAACCAGACCGTGTGCCATTGATCAAAATGAAACAAGTGATAGTCAGAGGGAGCAACGTTTGGAGAATACGGCGGGTGAGGTAGGACTTTCCATTTCAACGTTTCCAAGTATATCTTGACCACTTTCGCAACATGGGGTTAAGCATCGTCATGCTGCAAAATCACTTTATCGTGTCTCTCATTGTATTGCGACCGTTTGTCTTTCAATGCTCGGCTCAAACGCATTAATTGCGTTCGATAACGATTGCCTGTAATTGTTTCAGTCGGTTTTAACAGCTCATAATACACTACGCCGAGCTGGTCTCACCAAATACAGAGCATGACCTTGGAGCCGTGAATATTCGGTTTGGCTGTCGACGTGGAAGCATGGCCAGGATATGCCCATGATTTTTTGCGCTTGGGGTTATCGTAATGAATCCATTTTTCGTCCCCAGTCACAATGCGATGCAGAAATCCTTTCCGTCTTTGCCTTTTAAGCAACTGTTCACAAGCAAACAAACGCCGTTCAACATCTTTCGGTTTCAACTCGTACGGCACCCAATTCCCTTGCTTCTGAATCATTCCCATGTTTTTGAGGAGTTTTGAAATTGATTGTTAAGTCACTCCCAATGATCGTGCCAATTCTTCTTGACTTTGACACGAGTCTTCATTAAGTAATGCCTCCAATTCTACATTTCCGAAAACCTTCTCTCTTCCACCGCTATGCCGGTATTCGATGTGAAAATCACCATTCTTGACGCGTTGAAACCACTCACACGTTCTTTCACTAATAGTGGCCTCACCATAAGTATTTGAGAGCATTCGATGAGCCTCAGCCGCAGATTTCTTCTCATATTGAAGCAGAAAATTAAAACCTCCCTCAAATGACGAGAATTTGGCTCGTAAACTGACATTTTCAATCGAGAATAACTTTATGATGCGGACACAAATCGACTAATGTTTCTATAGGGTTATGTTGACAGATGCCCAGTTTATTGCATGACTATGATCTATTTATTTCGACCACTACTTACCGCTATAGCCATTTATAGGAAAACGGCGAAAGCAAAGTTGTACATCTAATAACTACTAAGAGAATATTCTGCTCTTTGGAATCCTTTGCTTTATATTCTCTCCATTAGAAAACACGTTCGAACATGTGCTAGTCAAATGGCGACTGTGAAAGAAGGAGGGCATACTAGGCGATGGGACGTCGTGCGGTCGGAACCTGCTTCTTATTTCGTTCCGAAGAGAGAAAAAATATCGTGAACGTGGTAGTCGCTAGACCGGAAATTGAACTCGGGCCTTTCGCTTGCCGGGCGACTGTTCTAAACTACTGAGCTACCTGCCGCTCCATGCTCACGACACTCTCCTCTCCCCAGATATCGTTAAAAGATGTCGTTTGGAAGCGACATCTCTAGTGCTATCCTCAGTCTAAACCAAAGATAGCTATATCTTATTTACTTTCCTGTTTTGAAGAATATATCTGCGCATGCGCTACAACTCCGAAGAGTAAGAGAAGGGGATGCCCTATAGTAGCTTTAATATTAGGCTTCGGAAAAAAATTTCTGTCTCTCAGTCACTCTGTGAACACGAGATTCATCGGTTGTGTGTTTACATAGTAAAGTTTAAATATGTCTACATAGTAAAAATGTACGCTGCCGGTGCTGAAGTGAACGCTAAACAAGCAAATTATTACATGCCTGTTCAACATGAGAACGAGGTTCCACCGTGCAAAAAAATGTGCGAGAGGTGAGTGTCATAATGCTGTTTCTTTTCCATTTGTTCGTAATTTTTCCGAGATTCAGATATGTAAATTTTCTATATTTTTTCAGCGTTCCATGACCTCCTACTTCGCATATCTTAGGACGCCGATACGCTTTGACTGCAACTTGCTTATAAATATTTGAATATCAGCGTAGGAGCTGAGCCAGTCATAAACATATTCATTGATGATAATCGTAGCAAACAACTGCGATTACCGATCGAAACTTGGAATACGCTAATAGGGCAATATGTTGACATCTAAAGATTTCTGCAGACCAATTTTTACAAGTCATCGTCTCCCCCGATGTGTATAGAAGAATTAACAATAACATCATGTAAGATGTACAACTCACAAATTGTGAAACTTGCAATTTTTAATAATTGCTTATATGTAACATCAGATACGTTAAATGTTTTATTTACTTTTGAAAATATTAATCACATGTACGGATAGTTATCAGAAAATATCTGTATAATTAGTGTAAAATTCAAAATTTTGTATGCTTCGTGAAAAGGAGAATTATATTACTAATATATTGCAATACATACTGCAACAAAAACAATACAAGAAAGCAGCAACTTTGACCATGAGTCATTCATTGATTGTGAACTGTTAGTGCTTTAAAAAATAATGTATGAAGCCGTGAACAAATAAATGATATTCTGAAAAACATAAAATTATGTATAAATTAATTCTATATGTCTCCCGTGTTACTTCCCTTCCCCCTACTCAGAACGATGAGAATAGTGCTTGGCACGAGTCGGCATGGTAAAATACTCTTTCGACGAATGTTTCATATTCCCTCCTAACCTAACTTATGGTAGTCTAAGTGGTAGGATCATCGCATAGTAAACGAAAGTTCCGGGATTTGAGTCTGGTCTAGTTTCGACTTATTTTTTTCTTTTGACGTATGCGTGACGTCATCATACACACTGTAAGAACCTTTACTAGACGTTTACTAGCAATAGGCGATGATAATCTAGGACAGAGCTCGACAAAAAATGCACACGACGGCCGATTTTCGACTATCTCCGCCCACCGCTGTTCCTTTTACCTCACCACTCCGCATGCTGCCTACAAGTCGCTCGAGCCTCAGGAGCGTGTTTCCAACAGTTTTCCACGTCACCCATGAGGTACTATTGTTGACGCGTTTTTTTTTTAATGGTATCCCCAGTAGGCCTAATCCACTGATGACTGTAACAACCCGTAACTAATTAAACAGAAGCGAAATAAAATATGTTAAATGAAGAATATTTAATTCGATTTTCGGCGTCTTTTATTAGTAAGAGCGGAAACGTCAATTTGCATATTGCATGTAGCGATCCGCATAAGACGTTCATGTTTGAAAATGAAGTTTATAAAAAATGAGAAGCGTTCTTCTTTAAATGACGATTCCTTACCATGTCTTATGCGGCTCGCTACATGCAATATGCAAATTGACGTTTCCGCTCTTACTAATAAAAGACGCCGAAAATCAAATTAAATATTCTTCATTTAACATATTTTATTTCGCTTCTGTTCAATTAGTTACGGGTTATTACAGTCATCAGTGGATTAGGCCTACTGGGGATATCACTTAAAAAAAAACGCGTCAACAATAGTACCTCATGGGTGACGTGGAAAACCGTTGGAAATACGCTCCTGAGGCTCGAGCGGCTTGTAGGCAGCATGCGGAGTGGCGAGGTAAAGGAAACAGCAGTGGGCGGAGATAGTCGAAAATCGGCCGTCACGTGCATTTTTTGCCGAGCTCTGATCTAATAGGTTCGAGCATTCGATAGCAACCGCGGGGCCCAGGTTCGACTCTAGCAACACCCGGCGCGTTTTTTCTCTGGACATATGCGTGACGTCACAGCCGCCATCTTAGCCATAACGTGACGTCTACTACCAATAGGCGACGGTGGTCTAAGCGGTTCGAGCGTTCAATAGCAACCGCGGAGCCCAGGTTCAAGTCTAGCAACACCTGGCACGCTTTTTCTCTCGTGACGTCACGGCCGCCATCTTGCTCATAGAATCAAAAATTCTGGGGAGGAGGAAGGGTATCAATAAAGAAGGGGTATCAATAAAGAAGGGGGGTATCAATAAAGAGGGGGTATCAATAAAGAGGGAGGTAATAATTAAAATATTTAATTAATATATACATATTTTGCATAATTAATTTGCAATTTGGGTTAGAATTCCCCTTGTTTAACTATTCACCAGGTGCCGTCCAACCTTGTATCACACCACCTTCACCTAACCTAATCTAACCTAACACCGTGTCAACCTTTTGTCTCGAGAAATTACGATGTCGCAGGGAAATCAGAAATATGGTGTTTACAAATGTTCAAAATGCGTACCACCTTATTATACACATTGCTGTAATCGTCTTTTGACGCTGCTAGTAGCTCACAAGACTTCCTCGTGGCTCAGCAACTGGCAAGCGTTCCGAATTCACTCCTTTATGTCGTCTCTTGTTGTTAGACGATGTTGATAATGTTGGTTGGTAATGTTGACCATTTTTTTTAATTTTTTGTATTATCCACGCGGTCATTGTTATGAGAAATTGTTAAAGTGTGGTCACTTAAACGGTTGTTACTTGAAGGTCAACATCCACAATAGCCAACGTCGTCCAACAAGAGAGATTGTTAAAACGTCATTCAGCACTTATCATCGAACATGTGAAGAAACGTGTGATCCAAATGAAGAAGATTTCGATATGTTTATGGTGTTAGGAGAATGTCATCAAAATTACAAAGCAGCCGAACGTCTACACAGAGAGGTACCCTCAACGTGTCCCTCAGTCTCGAGAAAGTTTTAGGTGTCTGGCGCGTCGAGTTCGAACCAGTCAGTTGCAGCCTCAACATAATCGAAATCAGTAGATTAGGCGACCGGAGCAGAGAGGCGAAATAGCGGCTGATATTTTGGCTATTGTTGTTGTGAAGCTTCATGCTTCGACCAGGAGGATCTCAGCTGATTGCGGTGTGAGTCAGTCGACTGTATGGAGGATTTTGAACACCAGTGGTTATCATCCATACCACATCAATTTGTATCAGGAGCTTGGAAGAGAAGATTTTCAGAAACGCGTAGATTTCTGCGAATGGTTATTAAGAAAAAACCGGAACTTTCATCGATCTATTCTCTGGACTGATGAAGCAACATTCAAAGGCAACGGAGAAGTCAACGTCCACAATGGCCATTACTGGTCAACAGAAAACTTGTTTACTTTCTTGCGGCCTCATTGGCCGCAAGAAGTAAATAACCAGCATATTTGGAGCCTCAACACATGGTGGCCTCATTGGACATCAAATCATTGGGCCATACTTCTTCGATGATACTCTGAATGGCCATGTGTATGCTGACTTCCTCGACAACGTCCTTTACCAGCTTTCGGAAGAAGCAAAGTCCCGCTGGAGACGCGAGCAGTGATGTGGTTGCAGCATGATGGTTGCCTGAGCCATTTCTCGCGGATTGTACGACGCGTAATTAGTAATCTGTACTCTGGGCGATGAATCGGGAGAAGAGATCCTGTGGCGTGGCCATCTCGATCCCCAGACTTGACTCCCATGGATTTCTTCTTTTGAGGCCGAGTCAGAGACATTGTTTACCAACGTCGTCCAACAACAAGAGACGATATAAAAGAGCGAATTCGGATTGCTTGCCAGTTGCTGAGCCACGAGGAAGTCCTGCGAGCTACTAATAGCGTCAGAAGACGATTACAACAATGTGTATATCAAGGTGGTATGCATTTTGAACATTTGTAAACACCATATTTCTCATTTCCTTGCGACATCGTAATTTCTCGAGACAAACGGTTGACGGATAGTGTTAGGTTAGATAAGGTTGGGTGAGGGTGGTGTGATACATCCTCAATACATTACATATTCGTGTGGAGAACGGTTTGGAATTCTTAAATACCGCGGAACTGACGAACCGTGGGGTCTGTGTCTCGACACACATACACACGCGCGCGCGCGCACACACACACACATATACACACACATACACAAAAGAGGTATAAATCCGACCGTGCAATCTCCATGCCGTACACTTTGGGTAATGCTAATACCGGCGGTACTGTAATTTTCAACTCTTGTAACTCCAAAAATACTTAATGAAAAAATGTTTCATTACAGTGTTTTGAAAAGCTCTCGAGATAAGCTACAAGAATATGTAATAAGAAATAGGGGTTTCCATTAAAAAAATTCAAGGTGACCTTTACGTGACCTTGACGACACCATTCAAGGTCAAACTGATATGATCATTAAATAGGTTATTTTAAGCTATTTAATTTGGTATGCTTATAACTTTCATTATCGTTGATCGTTTTCGAAATATTCGGTTGGCACGGGTGGTCTGAATCACCCTGTATATATAACTATTAAAGTAATTATTAAATTAGTTATCAGATATTTAAGGAATGTAAATGAGTTAAGTTACAGTTACCGAAAAAAATAACTGTAATTGTAAATTCGTTACAAGTAATGAATTATTTCTCAACCTTGTTCATTGGACTGCTGTACGGAACTGTGTGCTGTACTATACCGTTTTATATGTTCATAGTTTCTAACAACTAACAACATGAGAAGTCTTCTATCCTACCCCTACTACACGCCCGACTTTGCCTCTTTTTCTTTACTTTTTTATTTGTTCCCTAAAATGAAATGAAGTTTAAAAGGCGGCGTTTTGATTGCGTTGAAAAAATCCAAGTAGAATCGCAACAGATGTTAAACGCCAACAGACGTCGAGAAGCGTTTTTAATCATGGAAAATTGCTGAAATCTTGGTATACAAGCCTAATGTGGTTTCTTTGAAGGCGATGATGCAAATTAAGACTTAGGGAAAGTAATTATTTTTTACAAGCAAATTCTCGGAACATTTGGGAACTTCAGTATATTGTATCCCTGCGTAAATCATATAAAATACGAAAAACTTTAAGAGATGTATTTTAAAAGACAACTATAATTATTGAAACATTCCTTTAAATAAGATTTGCGAGCTGTCTGGAAGCTATTTATATGAAAGCTTTCTTCTTGGAAATGGGTCTGATCATTATAGTTATGAGCTTTTCAGCTTCGCAGGTTCGTGCCGAACAGACCGTTTTGTAACATTTATATGTTTCAATTTTCTTATATTAACAACCATTATTTTTTTCGAGCATTTAGGCAACTAATAATGCTCTAACTTTTGAACTCGTAATCCGATATAGCGGTTACATGATAGCACAGTTACTACATTTATATATCGCATGTTGGTTAGGACAACAAATAATTGATCACAGTAGTTGTGTGTATACGTCAATGTAAGTGACTATTCGTTAAGTACGTAGGAAAATATGCAACAATGATCCGCGAAGAACGTTACCGCTTAATATTAATATACTGATCGAATTTTTAACAACAGTTATAAGGGCGAATGGTATGAATCGTCATTTAAGTCCAGGAGACTCTTGAACATGATAATGCTAAGAAGCACTACACCTTGTACATTAACTGTTGGAAAAATGATGGTCCTTTCTCTTCCAACTTTTAGTGCGGTAAAATTCGTTGTTATTAACACTTAAAGGCTATCATAAGTGAAATTTCACTCCATTTTAAAATGGAGTGAAAATTTCAAAAGCAAAAATTTTATTTTGATCTTGTTAAATGTTAAATTATTTGCTGCAAATAATAACTTCTCTACTTTTTATTTAATATTCAATAATAGTAAAATTTATAATAGTAAAATTAATAGTAATATTAAAATAGTAATGTTAATAGTAAAATTAGTAATAATAATAAAATTTAACTGCATTTGCTTGATTTTCTGATTTCTAAAATAAAAAAAATATATATACTGAGGTGAAATTTTTCACTCAGGATAGTATTAATATTGATTTTCCTTAATCCTTGTTTTCTTCTGTATACGGCTATTTTTCTTTTTGGAGATAATTTTTTCTGTTTCTTTTTCCAGGTAATACGCATATCCGCCTCATATTTCACCGTTTTGCAATCAATGCAGTGATTTAAGTTTCTTAAAGTTCTTATTTGAAGAAGCAGAAAATTAGCACGACGTAAAGTACTATGTTATTTAAACAATGCTTGAAACGTTGTTCACATTTGTATTGAATTAAAAATAAGAATATGATACTCAGACGCACGATTCACTTTTCTCTCTTGTATCAAGACAAGTACATTGTCGAGAAAACGAAGTTAGTTTTATCGATGATTGATTGGACGAGTGCAGAATGTTTGTAAAAAGAACATACAGAATAAATAAAACGATAGAAATAAACATTAATTATTTAATGAATGATCTCAAATACCTCGTAGAAGAAATATAGCTTTTCCTCAGCGACCATTATATGTCATTATTTACGGCGGTAAGTTAAGTCGGTAAGTTAAGCTCTATTTTCAAATGACATTATGAGTCGGTCTTCTCCTATGCGACTAGCATAGAAAGAAAAAGAAACACAGCTAGTAGCACCGTCTTTTCACAGTGATTTGCAATTTAAATGATTTTCCGACAGAGCTTTTCTATGCCAGAATATACCGTCACTGCATGTTTCCAACATGCAATTTTCAAACTTTAATTTGTAACCAAAAGTCCAGCTACAATAGATACTCGCGTTTTTTATCGATTATAAACGACCCCTTATATCGCACATTTACTGCTAACTCCTTATATACTTACTAACGCGAATGTAACAGGCATAGCGCGACGTACACAGCAATCAACGTTGAAACGGAATTTTTCATAAGCGAATTTCGCTTCTGTAACGGACAAACAGTTAGATGGACGTCGATAAGTTTTTTCGAGAATCCATCCATTACAATACAGTACGTGTGTTATTGAGTTTCAGCGGTTTATGGCCATTTTATAGCAAAGACATTCGTTACACTATTTATTTCGTATTTCTATTCATAACTGGATCAGGACTCACATTCCAGGTATAAGGGAAATATGCCGCATTATTGCGAAATATTGCGCGTATTACCTTACATTAACCCTTTGCGTGGCAGTGGTAAATATACTTACTACCTTCTTCTCTTTCATTTTTATGATTTACTTCTTACAATTTAAAAAAATTAACTATGATCTATTATTTTTATAATATATTAATACTTATTTTACACGTTTTTCATAGTTTTTTATTCAAATGTTCATTTTTAATTATATTTATATTTATGAACAAATAGAGTTGAGAAAAAGCGAATTTTATAAGAAAAATTTAATTTCTTAGAAAGTATTTAAGATTAGAGGTTGACAATTTTTTACTGAATATTTTTCATGTCAAAATAAAACATATACCTTTTCTAGAATTTTTTGCACATTAGTTTGCTTTTTATTAATAAATTATTTGTTTACTGTGAAGATAAGAATGATTAATTTATCACTATTTTGTACACTTCACAGACGTGTTTTATATAATAAGTTTCATTGTGTATCTGATATATACGAAGGTAGTTCGAAAAGTTCTCAGCCTGACACAGAGATAGAGCCAGAAATATCAACTGGCTATGATTTTTCTCAAGTTTGATCTTCCAGAAAACCTATCGTAATGTTACAGACAGATGCCGTCAGTCGTTTGCTTGTTGTGATCGAAGAAAGCAAGCAAGATTTGGTGTTTCTCGAAAAATGGATAAAGCCGAATATCGCGTAGTGATAAAATACTTCGTTTTGAAAGATTTAACGCCAACGGAAATAAAAAACGAGCTGAATTTCACTTTGGGTAACTCTTCAGCATCGTTTTCAGTGAAGAAATGGGCTGCTGAATTCAAACATGGTCGTTCGTCCATTTATGACGCTGGACGTTCAGGTCGCCTAAAAACCGTTACGACTGAGGAAATCATCGCAAAAATCCACAATGCCGTGTTAAATAACAAGTGAAAGTGCGCTTGCTGACATTGCAAAGATCTCAATAGATCGTGTTAACAACATCTTACACGAACATTTTCACATGAAAAAGCTTTCAGCCGCAATGGGTGCCGCGTTTGTTAGCGGTCGATTAAAAACGCATTCGCATGAATATTTCTCAGGAATGCTTGGACATGTTTAAACGCAATTCAACCGAATTTCTACGACGATTCATCACTGTTAGGCCCAGTTCCACAATTTGCTTTAAACTCCGTTTAAAGCAAATTGTGGAACTGGGCCTTAATGAAACATGGATTCATCACTACACGCCAGAGACGAAACAACAGTCCAAACAATGGGTGGAAGCGGGTAGAAGTGCTCCAAAGAAGACAAAAACAGTTCCATCGGCCGAAAAGGTGATGGCGACTGTTTTTTGGGATTCGAAGGGTGTGGTGCTTATAGACTATCTACAAAAAGGCAAAACCATCAACGGAGAGTATTATGCAGCATGGTTGGAGCAACTGAACGATATCATTAAGTCCAAACGTCCTCATTTGACAAAGAAAACAGTGCTTTTCCATCATAACAACGCACCCGCTCACACATCTTCGATTGCAGTTGGAAAGCTCCATGAACTGTGCTTCAAACTGCTGCAACACGCATCGTACTCACCAAATTTAGCCCTCAGTGACTTTTATCTGTTTTCGAACATGAAGAAATGGCTCGCTGGAAAGAAATTTACTTTAAATACGGAGGTCATCGCTGAGACAAACGTTTATTTTGAAGGATTAGAGAAATCATATTATACTGAAGGTACGAAAAAGTTAGAACATCGGTGGCCTAAGCGTATTAAGTTGAAAGGGGACTATATAGAAAAATAAAAAAACATTTTGTCAAAAATCATATGTTTTCTTTATCAGGCCGAGAATTTTCCGAACTACCCTCGTATATAGGGTGTCCTATAATTGTAACATACTAACTCCATAGGGACATAGAGCTAAGCGAGAGGAACAAAAAAGTCTTACTCCATTAGCGATATCTTGTACAGTTTTTTAGTAATAACCGCATAAAGTTTTTTAATTATAACAGCGCAAAGTTTGACGTTTTCTACGCCCAACGCGGCCTATAGACGTTCCGCGGCAAGCTATGTGCGTAGGGGCTGAGTGATAACGCGTCTCGCGCTGACTGTCGCGTGGCGTCAAAGTGCCAAGACGCCATCACGACAGTCAGCGCGAGACGCGTTATCGCTCAGCTCCTACGCACATAGCTTGCCGCGGAACGTCTATAGGCCGCGCTGGGCGTAGAAAACGCTAAACTTTGCGCTGTTATAATTAAAAAACTATTACGGTTTTCACATTATGGCAGAGGACTTTTTTGTTCCTCTCACTTAGCTCTATATCCCTAGGAGCCCGTGTGCCAAAGTTCTGAGACACCCTGTAAACGCTTCGCGGCGAGTTGTATGCGTCGAAGCTAAGCGATAACGCGTCTCGCGCCGAGCGTCGCGATGGTGTCTTGGCGTTTTGACCCCGCGCGGACAGCGTGAGCTGCGTTACCGGTCAGCTTCAACGCACATAGCTCGCCGCGGAGCATCTATAGGCCGCGATGGGAATGACCAAACTTTATACGGTTATTACTAATAAACTACACGAGATATCGCTAAATGGAAGAGGACTCTTTCATTCCTCTCGCTTAGCTTTACGCCCCTATGGAGTTGGTGTGTTACAATTATAAAATGGGACACCCTGCATATTCAGATTACACTAATTTACATCTACATGGCAGCCATAATGGATTTATCATTTTTAATGTATAAAATCTGACTTTAAATATACAGGGTGTTTGAAAGCTTATCATGCAGACGAAAGTTGGAGATAGATTGGGTGCAGCCGAGAAGAAAAGTCATGTATCATAATGTCAAATCGGTAATAGTTACCGAGTTATCAATTACTAGGTGCGCAACTAAGTTTCCGGGTTTTTTTTATCAATGTAAAATGGAATTTTTCAAGAGAAATACAAAAAATGGTTTATTCAAAGTATCGTCCCTCGCTAGCTACACATTTTTGTCATCTCTCTGGCAATACATGAATGCCGCGACGTTAAAACGACACGTCTTTGGACCGAAACTATTCATTCAACAAATTTTGCACTTCTTCGAAATTGGGCACGTGTTGCCCAGCCAAGCCATGCGCCATCGACTGGAACAAGTGATAATCGGAAGGGGCCATGTCTGGCGAATATGGCGGGTGTGGTAGCAGATCCCATTTCAGCGTTTTGATGGTGTCCTGGACGATGGAAGTGCAATGGCACGGAGCGCTGTCGTGCTGCAATATCACTCGTTCGTGTCTCGTGTCCCATTCTGGACGTTTTTCGAGCAATGCATGGTTCAAATTGATTAGTTGTTGTCGGTAGCGATGCCCATTGACAGTTTGGTCCGGTTTCAGCAGCTCATGATACACGATTCCTTTTTGGTCCCACCAAACGCAGAGCATTGTCTTCTTTCTGAAGCGATTTGGCCATGCCGTCGATGTTGATGCTTCGCCAGGTGAAAGCCACGATTTTTTGCGTTTGGAATTCTCGATATATATCCACTTCTCATCGCCAGTAACAATTCGATGCAGGAAACTCTTTCTTTCATGCTGCAAAAGCAAAATTTCGGAAGTGGCTCTTCGATTTTCCATCTGTCTCTCAGTCAACTCATGCGGCACCCATTTTCCTTCCTTTTGAATTTTTCCCATGACATGTAAACGTTTGGAAATACCTTGGCGAGTCATGTTTAATGCCTCCGCAAGTTGATCTTATGTTTGCGTATCATCTTCATCCAATAACGCTTGCAGATCGGCGTCCTCAATTGTTTTTAGTCTTCCGGAGCGCTCCTTGTCCTCAATGTCAAAATCGCCACTTGTGAAGCGTTTAAACCAATCTTCACAGGTAGTTTTCGATGGTGCATGTTCGCCGTAGGCCTCCTCAAGCAAACGACGTGCTTCAGCTGCACTTTTTTCAAGTTAAAGCAGAAAAGCAAAACTTCCCGCAAATGCTGTTTAATTGGCACAAAACTCGACATCTTCGTTGTTAGAAAAAATATTTTTGCGTTGCGATATGTGTTGGTATTACGACTGGTTATTGTTAACAGATGTCCAAGCTATAAAAGAAACACAACTTCAGACATGTATGTCGACTACATATGTCGTTAGCGCCAGCCATGTGTGAAACTTAGTTGCACCCAGTAAAA
This sequence comes from Harpegnathos saltator, assembly GCF_003227715.2. Lineage (NCBI taxonomy): Eukaryota > Metazoa > Arthropoda > Insecta > Hymenoptera > Formicidae > Harpegnathos > Harpegnathos saltator. Next base: position 722,747 of record NW_020230083.1, read on the forward strand.
CATGTGAACCAACGAGCGCGTAGAAAGCGGAAGGCGGCCGCAGTAAGCACATAGACATTTGATGCAGACGAAGTCAGCGAGTGGCGATAAGCAAGCGTGCGCGACGAGGAGCGAGCGAGCGCAAGTGACAAGAGGCGAGCGAGCGCAAGCGACAAGAGGCTCGCTCGCTCCTCGTCGCGCTCGCTCGCCTCTTGTCGCTTGCGCTCGCTCGCTCCTCGTCACGCTCGCTCGCTCTTCATCGTTCACGCTCGCTCGCTCCTCATCGCTCGCGCTCGCCTCTTGTCGCTTACGTTGCCCCTTGCCGCGCGCGCTCGCCTATCGCCACTCGCTGACTCCGCCTGTATCAAATGTTTATTTGCTTACTGCGGCCGCCCTCCGCTTTCTACGCGCTCGTTGGCTCACATGTTTTAATTAATAACTCGGTAACTATTGCCGATTTGACATTATGGTACATGACTTTTCTTCTCGGCTACACCCAATCTATCTCCAACTTTCGTCTGCATGATAAGCTTTCAAACACCTTGTATAATCAACAACTCCAAAAAACAGAAATTTCAGAGAAATCTATCAGGTAAAAAAAATATGCCACATAAAGGGTTAACTATACAGATTAATTATAGAATGTCTTGTATAATCTGTTTCGAATTTAGGTGTTGGGTGTGATCGATAATTGGTCGGATATTTTCGATGTGATCGATTGTCTGCCGCTGATAATTTACATTATGATTGTTGTAGTGAAATCGATCTGCATTGCATGTACCTTACCCAAGGTTTGTAAATTACAACGGCACTAGCCGTTAATTGATATGATTAATTCATGCGATTATGTTAACTGATAAGACATGTTTACGATACGATTGAGAAATAACAAAAGGGACATGCGGTGTATTCACAATTAAATTGACTTTGAGCTGCAGATTAGGATTTTGCTAGTGACAATGAAAGAGCACTGGATTTCTCCAAAGTCGGACGAAGAAACTAAAATTTTACGTTCGAACGCAATATATGGACAAAAGTTCGGTTACGCGTATGCAGGTAAGTATATTAATTAAATGTGATAGAAATGAGAATTTAATGCCGTTTTAATAGAATTTACATTTTCATAATGAATTGAAAAAAAGAGACACGGGAATTTAATACTGCTTTAATAGAATTCACATTTTACACATTGAGTTAGTTAAAAAGTTTATTGAAAAGTTAAAATCAGTTAAAGATTTTTTACCTGTATTAAGGGTAAATCGTGATCAAGTTCTATGATAAAATAAAGTTTAAATAATATGTATGTATGTATGTATAAATGATGTATACGTAAAACTTCTATTACATACTTACACACATATCCTGTATATAAAGAGTGTTTAACTTCTAGAATCGCAATTAAATTAACTTTAAGCTGCAGATCAGGATCGATTGCTATAGGCAATCGAGGCAAAGAACTAATTAAGATAAATAAAAAGTCCCATACCGCTTTGTAATATTCGCGATGGTTCTCGAATTATTAATGACAAATCTGACGAGTGAGCCCGCGCTGAGATGCGTGATTGGAAAAATATTGCAACCACTCAGGTCATAATGCGGCCCAATCAATCAATCTAGCAACTGTTGGCGGCGCGCGGTGAGACATAGTGTAGGAAAATTCTCGTGTGAATATCTTTATTATATATTTATACACTCATCTGCAAAAAAAATGGGCAATTAAATTTTAACACAGTTTTGTATTTTTCGATCTTTCGATAGCGATAACTCAGCCAAAAATCATCATATTAAGATGAAACAAAACTCAAATTAAAGTTTGGATATTTCTTATCAACAACCAAGAACCTAAAAGTGAACTATAATAAATGTTTTACAAAATGGCGGACGTTGAAGATAGACTTCGATTAATGGGAAAAATATTTATTTTTTAACTGTTGCACTAATCTGGGGAATTGGTTCTCTGGTACAAAAATATATGAGGTTTAAAGCTCATTTATTTCCTAATAAATCCATATTTTAATTATTTTTTTACGACCTTTCTTAATAAAATTATGCCGTTTTGAAGAAAATGTTACAAAATAGATAACCTTTTCTTGTAAAGTCTGCGGTTCAAAATGAAAATTATTATGGAAAACATTGTCAAAAAGGAAATTTTAACATGTAATTCAATCAAGATGTTCCACGTGGTGCATGCGTGTACATATGCATGCATGTGTATTTATCCTGCCCTTAACCCAAGATCACCGGCGTGGACATAGCAAGAATCTGATACCAATGAATCCATAAATGTTCGATAGGATTTATATCCGGACTCGAAATGTTTTTTTCCAAACGGCATAACTTTATTGAAACGTTATCTAGGGAGAGGAGAGTGTCGTGAGCGTGGAGCGTCAGATAGCTCAGTGGTCTAGAGCAGTCGTCCGGCAAGCGAAAGACCCGGGTTCGATTCCCGGTCTATAGCGACACTTTATACCGCGTTCTCGATATTTTTCTCTCTTCGGAACGAAAAATGAGATGCAGGTCTCGAACGCACGGGCGTCCCGTCGCCACCTAGTACGCCCTCCTTCTTTCATGGTGAACGTAAAAAAATGATTAAAATATGGATTTGTTAAGAAATATATAAATGAGCTTTAAACCTCATACATTTTTGTACCAAAGAACCGATTCTCCTGAGCAATGCAACAGTTAAAAAACAAATTTTTTTCCCCCTTTAATCGAAATCTATCTTCAACGTCCGACATTTTGTAAAACATTTTTTATAATTCACTTTTCGGTTTTCGGATGTTAACAAGAAATGTCCAACCTTTAATTTGAGCTTTATTTCATCTCAATACGATGATTTTTGGTTGAATTCGCTATTGAAAGTTGTTGCAAAACTATGCTAAAATTTAGTGGTCCGTTTTTTGCGGGTGAATGTATTTTTAAGACGTGATTCTATCCATATTCCTAGTAAAGAGATGTTTTTTTCTTTCTTACGCTTTATATTGGAAAATGCTGCTTGCTTCATTTATTAACGGTGATATTTACATATGATAAAGTGCATTTACATTTCGCACAATTATAAGAAAATAACAATTTTTCACATACGAGGTCTATCCCAGAAGTAACCGACCTTTGCGTATATCTTTATCCTTGAGCATCCTACTGTGGAAAACAGATATTCAGTATTTAGGGTGGACCTTTAGAAGTACCCCTACCAAGCAGTATGACCCAACAACTGTTCAGTCGACAACGATATGTAGTTGTGTGAGCGTCGAAAACTCCGAGCGTCGCATTTCACAATGACTGCATGAAACGCACCTGCTCATTTATCTCACCTGATTCACGAGCTTTTTACTAAACAACCATTGTCCAACTTCGTTAACCTCCGTCCAGATATAGCCCCGTGACTCTTGGTTATTTCCTAAAGCATCATCTACAATGGCTACAAAAATAAAAATGTAAGCGTAAGCAATAAAAAATAGACCAACCACAGTCGATTATTATAAGAATAATGGCTGCAAGAATATAGCTGTAAGCGTAAGCAGTAAAAAATAGACCAACCATAGTCGATTATTCTTATAATAATATAATTATTATAAGAATAATCGACTATGGTCTATTTTTTACTGCTTACGCTTACAGCTTTATTCTTGCAGCCATTGCAGACGATGCTTAAGTTGAAACATCCATTGAAGGGCAAAAGATTTTACGATGTTGAGGAAATAAAACGAAATGCGACGAGGGAGCTGTTGGCTATCAGAAAAAACGACTTCCTGGACTGCATTCGCAAGTAAGTGCACTGTTGGCAGAAAGTCATTGCTTCGGAAGGAAATTACTTTGAAGGCGATGTTGTTCATATCATTCCGGAATAGCTCTTTATCATGATACAGGCAAAAGTCGGATACTTTTGGGACAGACTTCGTATATTAACTCTTTGCACTCGGATGCCCTCTCTGGCGGGACATTATAAGTCTAGCAAACTACTCGAATGTCCCCTTTCAGGGAACATAAAGACTTTATTAGTGATTATACAGGATAAACTTATGCAAGCGCAAATTTTTCAAAAATATGTTTTCTTGGTGAAATACCACACGATATGATGCCATTTGAGAAAATAAACAAGCGGTCCTTAGACTGTTGCCTAAGAGAAAGAGACTTTCAAAGCAGATTGTTCGGTGTTCGTAGCATACGTGATAGAGTTTTCTAGAAGAATCCGAAGATTCTTCTAGCTTCGATACCACGAAACATACGCGTGATCGACGCGTGCTTAGCGTTAGCGGAGATTTTATCGCCGAACGCTGGACCACGAGATCTCCAGCGAAGAGCGCTCCCCAAAACAATGTTTTTCTTCCCGCGTTAGCCGCGTATACCGCAGACCACAAACATGCGATCACAGCGTGAACGAGTTACAGCCAATCACTATCTGCCAGCTGTAGAGCTGCAGAAAAGTATAAGTACGACCGAAGCCGAAGACACTTCTTCTTCTTTGTCTTTTCTTCCGATCTTAACAAGCGGGCGCGATCTTCACCAGTTTTCTGTTCGCACGATCGGTGGTTTACTTCGTCGTGTCTGCATCGTTTTGGACTTTGTTCCGAATTCGTGAAGTTGCTTTCTGTTCTTCACGCCTGGGTTGCACGCCACTCTCCGACACTCCACCGCGTACTTACCGGTACATCGAGCACTCAACGCGATTAACGATTCATCACTTTTGTGTCTTATATTGTGAGATTTGCATTATATCAATTTTCTGTGCGCCGTCGACGAACGTCGCGTTCGTAAGCGCCGCTTATCGCGAGACACCTTACGTCCGCCGGTCTACAGCGAAAATATCCGTCGATCGGATGTCAAGTCAGATGCTCCCCAAAATCTCCGCCCGCGTTTCACAAGCAGAACAAGGCGCCTGAAGATTTCCGTTCGACCGCTCGATTGTTCGTCGCCCGTGTACGGCTGTTTCGTTGTACATTAAATAAACTCATTTTAAGTGTAATCTTACTCGCTCGGCTTCTCTGCACTCCTATTTTTATAGCGATTCAAGATCGCGCACTTACAATCTCCGCGCACAACGCTGTATAACATCGAGCAACCGCCGTCGTGGTCCGCGACGGAACACAGATCGTATTGAAATATCGAACAACACAGATCGTTATCTGCAAGTCAGAAAAGTAGAATCTGGAAAGTATAATAGTATTCTTTTAATAAATTTTATTTTGTGATTTCGTAATTTACAGTTAGAAATTTTTGACCCATTTATTTAGTTTACAGAACAATGGCAAAACGAACTGCAATACATATCAGTGACTATTTTACACGTTACCATACGTTAGAAAAATATAAGATGAAATTTTGATATTTTTGTCATAAATATGTTCCTCAATGTCTGAAGATTCATATAAACCAAATATCATTACAATAAATTACTTGGTTTCAAAACTACACTATTTAATATGACGTAATTCCTGTTTGCACATTTTCCTAAAAAGGTGCCACCAAGCTGTTGGTAAGTAACTCATGAGATGGCTCCGAGTGCAAATGATTAGTGATATAGTTTATTTATATAATGTTTATTTTATTTTATTTGTATAATATTTATTTTATCTTAATTTATTATTAATTTTATATTTATATTTATATTTTATATTTATAATTGTGCGTATATATTTATAGCTACTTTTATTATTGGGGACTTGAATAAGTTCTCGCTGTTTCCCGACAGATAGTGTTATCTTAGCCTTTTTGCATCGGGCAATGCTACAGCCAACTTCATCGTGAAGCTCCACCATTAGGCTCGAAGTGACAGTATACGTTATTCCGCCGAAGTGTAAACAACATATTCTTTCATAGCGTTAAACATGTCGAATTTCGTGCCAAAAAAAAGCATATTTGCGGGGAATTTTACTGCATTACTTTTTTCAAAAAAAATCTGCAGCTGAAACACATAGAATTCTTGTGGAGCTCTGGAAAAGCATTGGGGATATAAGATGATGGAGGAGTTGAAGAAGGAGATAAAAGAAGGACTGAAGGAAATGAAGGAAGCGCTGATGGAGGAGGTAAGAAAACAGGAAAAGGAAATGAAAAAGGAATTGGAGGAACTTAGAAAACAAATGGAAGAAAGGGATAGGAAATGGAGGAAAGAGAGGGAGGGAATGAGGGAAAGAATAGAAAGATTAGAAGAAGAGATGAGGGGAAAGAGGGGGGAGACAGGGGAGGGAAACAACGAAGACATGGGGGAAAGAATGAGAGGAGTTGAGAGGAAACTGGAAATGAGGGAAAGAGAGGAAAGAAGAAGGAATGTAGTAATAGGGGGACTGAAGAGAGGGGTTAGTGAGGCGAGAGAGATATTTAAGGAAATGGGAATAGCGGTAGAAGTTGAGGAAATGAGAAGGATAGGAAAGGAGAAAGAGAAAGAGGAAGGGAGAAGGATTATGAAAATAAGCAAAATGGAAGGGAAAAAGGAGATAATGGTAAAAAGAAGAGAACTAAGGAAGAAGGGCATAAGGATTGATGATGACCTGACATGGAAGGAGAGGAAGATGAGATGGAAACTAGAGGAGATAGCGAGGGAGGAAAGGGGAAGAGGGAAAAACGTGTGGGTAAAATACGGGAAAATAAGGATAGATGGAAAGTGGTGGAGGTGGAATGAGGAGGAAGATAAATTGAGGGACGAAGAGGGGAGAATATGGGGAGAGAGGGGGGAAGGGAAAGGGGGAGGGGGAATAAGGGGGATTGGGTAAAGGGAGAGAACAAAGGAAAAATGGATGGAAGATGATGTTTTGGAACGTAGCAGGAGTGACAAATAAGGATAAAGGATTGTGGGAAGGAATAAAAAAATGGGATGTAGTAACGATGATGGAAACGTGGATGGAGAGGAAGGATTGGGAAAGGATAAGGGAGAAATTGCCAAAGGAATTTAGATGGAAAGTACAGCTAGCAACAAGGAAAAATAAAAAGGAAAGAGCAAAAGGGGACATGTTAATGGATATAAGGAAGGGAATGAGGAAGGAGGAAGGGAGAAGAGGAGGAAGAGAAGGAGGAGGGGAGGAGCAGGAAGGAAGAATAAAATGTGACATTAGGATAGGAAAGAAGAAATAGAGGATAATAGGGGTATATGTGAACGGAGATATGGAAAGAAAGATGGAAGGGATAAGGAAATGGATGGAAGAAAGAAAAGAAGGCAGTAGAACGATTATAGGAGGGGACTTCAATGTGAGAACAGGAGAGGAAGGAGGGTGGAGGGGAAACGAGGCCTGGAGAGAGGAAGAAGGAAAAAGAAAATCAAAGGACAAGAGGATAAGCAAAGCAGGAAACAGAATGGTGCAGATAATAGAAGAAAAAGGATGGGCGATGGGGACTGAATGGGGAAATGAAAGGGGATGAGGAAGGGGAATTCACATACATGGGAGGAAGGGGAGAGACAGTAATAGATTATATATTGGGAAATGGGAAAGTAATAGAGGAAATAGAAAGGATAGAAATGGGAGAAGAAGTAGAATCGGATCATCATTCATTAAGGATATGGATAAAGGGAGAGAAGGAAGGAGGATGGGGAAAGAAAAAGAAGAGATAATGAGCAGGGGGAAATGGGACGATGGAGGAAAAGAGGAGTTCAGGAGGGAACTAGGAAGGATACAGTGGGGGAGGGGGGTATAAGGGAGGAATTAGAAGCGGTAAATGATAGGATAAGGAGAGCGCTGAGGGGCAGAGAGGAAGGGAGGGCAGAGAGGAGAGTGGATGGAAGGGGGTGGTGGGACGAAGAATGTAGAGGAAAGAAGAAGGAAGTAACAGGAATACTAAGAAGTTGGAGGAAAGGAAGGGGGGAAACAGGGAAGAGTATAGAAGAAAGAAGAAAGAATACGAGGAGGTACGTGACAGGAAGAAAGAGAAAGTAGGGAAAGAATGGAAAGAGAAGTAGAAGGAATAAGGACAGAAGGGGGAGTATGGGAGATTATTAAAAAGGAAAGGAAGAAGGGAAGGAGAATAGAGGAGGGGATCGGGATGGAAGAGTGGAAGGAGCATTTTATGGGAATACTGGGAGGGATAGAGAGGAAGGTGAGGATAGGAGAAGGGGGAAGAAGGAAGGAGGATGGGGAGCAGGAGATAAGAAGAGAGGAAGTGAAGAGGATTATAGAGAAGCTGAAAGACGGTGAGGATAGGAGAAGGGGGAAGAAGGAAGGAGGATTGGGAGCAGGAGATAAGAAGAGAGGAAGTGAAGAAGATTATAGAGAAGCTGAAAGACGGTGAGGATAGGAGAAGGGGGAAGAAGGAAGGAGGATGGGGAGCAGAAGATAAGAAGAGAGGAAGTGAAGAGGATTATAGAGAAGATGAAAGACGGAAAAGCGATGAGAAGGGATGGGATATCAAGCGAAGTATGGAGATATGGAGGAGAGGAGGTGGAAAGATGGGCGTGGGAAGTATGTAGAAGGGTTTGGAGGGGGGAGGAATGGCCAGGAGATTGGAAAGAGGGGGTAATAGTACCGATAGTGAAGAAAGGAAGAGGGGAGAAGGTGTTGGAGTACAGAGGGGTGACGATAATGACGTCACTATATAAGGTATACGCGGCGGTAGTGGCGAAAAGGCTTAGGAAGGAATTGGAAGAGAGAAATATGCTGTCGGGAAGTCAGACGGGATTCAGAAAGGGGATGGGGGCAATGGACCAGGTGTACGTGATAAACTACCTGATAAATAGACAACTGGGAAGAAAAGGCGACAAGATGACGGCGATCTTTGTGGACCTTAAGGCGGCATTTGATTCGGTAGACAGAGGGAAGTTGATAAAGGTATTGAGGGAGAGAGGGGTGAGGGGGGATTTAGTAGTAAGGGTAGAGGAAATGATGAGGGAAGTGAAGAGTAAGATGAGGATAGGGAAGACAGTGGGGAAGGAATTTTGGACAGTGAGAAGAGTGAGGTAAGGGTGTCCGTTAAGCCCAGTGCTGTTTAATATATTATAGCGGATTTAGAGGAGGAAATAACAAAAGGGAGGTGAGGAGGAGTGAGGGTAGGAGGAAAAAAAATATATACGCTGTCATATGCAGATGATATAGTAATGATGGCAGAGGAGGAACAGGAGATGAGGACTATGTTGAGCAGATTGGAGGGATATTTAGAAGGAAAGGGGTTGGAGTTGAACATAGAGAAAACAAAGGTAATGAGATTCAGGAATGGAGGTGGAAGAAGGATGAAGAGGGAATGGAGATGGAAGGGCAAGAGGCTGAAGGAAGTGAAAGAGTATAGATATTTAGGATATGTGATACAGAACAATGGAGGACAAGAGGCACAGATAAAGGAAAGAGTCAAGAAGGCAGCGGTGGTAATGAGGGAAGTATGGGTATAGGGAAGAGAATATGGAGCAAGGATTGGAGAAGAAGGTTATGGCTTTTCAACAAGTTAGTATGGACGGTGATGGGGTATGGAGCGGAAATATGGGGGTGGAAAAAGAGGAAAGAAATGGAAGGGTTGCAAGAAAAATATACAGGGTGGTTGATTATAAGTTGCCAATCCGAAATGTGATGGTAGATTGAGTTAAGATAAACATAAAAGTCCCATATCGTTTTATGAGATTCGCAATAATTCTCGAATTATTAATGACAGAAATCTGAGGAATGGAAGCGCACCGACATAAATGATTGGAGAAGCGTTGCAGCTACTCAGGCCACAGCGCGGCTTACTCGACCCAGCAACTGTTGGGGGCGTACGGCGAGACGTAGGTCCGACAAAATAAAACAATGAATAGCAGCGCATTGTCTTTCCCCTCGCCGTGCACCGGCAACAGTTTCTGGATCAACTGGGCCGCGCTGCGGCCTAAGCAGCTGCAACGCTTCTCCAATCATCTATGTCGGCGCGCTCCCATTCCTTAGATTTCTGTCATTAATAACTCGATAATTATTACGAATCTCGCAAAACGGTATGGGACTTTTATGTTTATCTTAACCCAATCTACCTTCACATTTCGGGTTGGCAACTTATAATCAATCACCCTGTATAAGGTGAATAATGGGGGTGGAGTGGAGTACGCCAGGATATATGTTAAGGGAAGAAATAGGAAGAGAGAAGATGAGGGAAAGAGCAGGAAAAGCGGCATGGAGAATGGAGAGGAAGTTACAGGAAGGAAGGGGAGGATAGGTGGCGAGAAGCTGCTGGCAGGAGATGAGAGAGAGGTGGAGGAGGGGGAAAGTGGTGGGGAGATGAAAACAGGAGAGAGAGGGATTCTGGAAAGAAAGGTAAATGGGAGAAACAGAGCAGGAGGAAAGAGAATATGAGGAAATGGAAAAGAGAGATAGGAAAGCACAGAAGGAAGAAAGATGGGAAAAGATAAGAAGTTCGAGATACAATAAATGGTATAGGTACGTGAAGGAGTAGGAGAGGGATACCGACATATCTTGAAAAGGGATGGGTAGAGAGAAGATGGAATAGGGTGATAAGGTTTAGGATGGGCAATGAGATGAGGGAGGGGAGATATTGGATGGAGAGAGAGAGAGAAGGAGTTGTAGGATGTGTGAAAGAGGAGAGGAAACATGGGAACATGTGTGGGAGGAATGCATGAGATGGGAGGAGGGAGAGGGAAAGGGGTGGGGGGATGTAGTAAGAACGCTATTGGGAGGGGAGGGGAAGGGGGAGTGGTGGATGAGGGGTGGAGGAGGGGAGGGGAGGAGGGAGGGGAAGGGGGACGAATGAGGATGGGTGGAATGGATGAGAAAGAATGGAGTGTATGAGAGGAAACGGAAGTCAGCGGTAGTTTTAAGAGAAATAGATATAAGGAGAGAGTAGAAATAAGTTAGTTATAAGTTAGTGATAAGTTAGGATAAAGGGGTGAAAGGAAGGGTGTGTATGTGTGTGTGTGTGAGGGAGAGCGTGCGAGCGGATTAGGAGTAGGATTAGGAAATAAGGAGGAGAGGATGGTGGAGTTTGTAACCCCGAGAGGGGAAACAATAAAACATACATACATTATAGAAAAGAATAATTTATGACAAAGGGTTAAACGATATATTAAGATATATATCCGCCATATTGAGTTCCGAGGATTCAGGTACGAAATAGTGTTCATCGATGTCGAAAACCCGTCAGTAGTGATTTTGGAATCATCACAGGTGATTTTGTCATACAATCAATGTTTTCATACGATCAAAGACCATCTCGACTCGCTGTGAGCGCCATATTGGCATCGCCATAATTGATTTTTCGGAAAGGCCAGATGGCTTTCGAAAAGTACTGTCTTAACGACCATTTTGAGCTGCCGTATGTCCTATTTTGTTGCGCTAATTTTTGGACCAATGGGTGATCCTGTTGACGTAGAACGTTCTATGTACATATACGAGGTCTGTCCCAAAAGTATCTGACTTCTGCGTACATCTTTGTCTTTGGGCATCCTATTGTGGAAAACAGATTTTCAGTGTATAGGGTGGATCTTTAGGAATACCCCCACCAAGCAGCACGGCCCAACAGCTGTTCAGTCAGTAACGGTACTCAATTGTGTAAGCATCGAAAACTCCGAGAATCGCATTTCACAATGACTGAACGAGTTGAGCACAGAATTATGCTCACGGAAGATCAAAAGAATTCTCGAGTTGAAATTGTCGAAGATATTCTAGAATCCATCAATAAAAATCCTGAGTTGCTTAAAAGGATTATTACTGGTAATGAGAATTTAATACAAATTCTCTGTTCGAATCGTTCAGTCCTTGTGAAATGTGACACTAGGAGTTTTCGACACAACTGCATACCCTTGCCGACTGAATAGCTGTTGGGTCATGTCACTTGGTGAGGATATTCCTAAGATCTATCCTAAATATTGAATATCAATTTTTGACAGGATGCCCAAAGACAAAGATATACGCAGAGGTCGGATACTTTTGGGACTTCTTGGGAGATCTCGTATATATACAGGGTGCTGCACCAAAATCCGGACAAATTAAACATTTTTAAAAATATAATTTTTATTGCAAAAATGGAGAAGTTTGTAATTATTTTTTTTACTAAATTGCTTGTTAGGTCATGAAAAATACATTTATTCAATATAACCCCGTTCTGCTTGAATGACCGCCTCCATTCTTGGTCTGAAGCGTTTGCAGGCCTGTTTTAATAAGTCACGGTCCATATCGGTAAATGCCGCTTCAATAGCGACTCTCAATGATGCGACGTTTGGATGTCTGGACTTGTTAGTGACCCTTTCAACCACGCTCCATACATAGAAGTCCAATGGATTTAAACCTGGGCTATTGGGAGTCCAAAATTCTTTGGACCAAAACATGTCGACATTGTCCGACAACCAATTTCGCACCAAGTGACTTATATGCGCGGGCGCACCGTCCCGCTGGAAAACATACGGTTTTCCAGACGATACAGTTTCCATCCACGGCTTCATCACATTTATCAGAACACGCAAATTAACTTCTTTTGTGACAGTTTCCCCTTTGTTAAAGAAATGCGGTCGCATGACATCACCTTCACTGGACACAACACTTAGCACGTGAACATTCGCCGGAAATTTCGTTCTGGAAACAATAGAGACATCTTCAGGATCATGGGCGAGCCAGCGATCATTCCTTCGATTAATTTTCGTATCAACAGTAAAAATTTTTTCGTCAGAAAAGCCTGAGGCGTCCAGCATTGTTTCGTAAAGAACACAAAAGCAGGTTACAGCGCTCAACTCGCTTTGTCCTGGCAGCTTCGGAAAGCATCTGTCTCACTTTAATTGTATAAGACTTGTAACGGAGGTTCTCCTCGACGATTCGACGCATAGTTTTTTCACTCACACCGAACACCGACGACAATTTTCGAATCGACTGCCCTGGATTCTCAAAAATCAGCTCTTGAGCCCGTTAAATGATTTCGGGCATCCTGACGACGCGCTCCTTCGAGTGAATTTTCCTTGCCGGTGTTGCAAAACCTTCGTTGGACTTCTCCGACTCGTTATACTTCGCGATGACATCATACACAGTCGATCTTGGGTACCCGAAGAATGATGAATCGAATGATTTCTGTCGCTGGGCGCCCAGCGCGAACACTTTCGATAATCGCGGCTCTTTGATTATACTCTGCACTTGGTTTCAACATTGCGACTGTTTCCAGATTATGAATGTTTAGTACATACGTCAAGCTATTTGGACGCCAGTCGCGACCTCTCGAAGTGGTATAGAATAACGGGAAATTCAAATTGAGTTTTGTCCGGATTTTGACGCCGCACCCTGTACAGTGGCGTGCAAAAGTTTCGAGCCATAGTATCTTTTTAAGATACATGACAATATATTAATTTGCTCTAAAAATTAATTATATAAAATAGTTGACATAACATTCTTACAAATAATAGTACAGTTACAAAATTTTGAAATTACATAGTTTTTAATTATTTAGTCATATAATATTTACATATGTTCAAAAGTATTGAGTCGTATTCTTGTTGTGACTTTATGAGCCCGGTTTGTTTACGTTCCTTATGAAACTTCTTCGTAAATATTTGCTTTAACTAAGTTTCAATCTATTGTCTACCGCAATGCCGAAACATACAAGCCTTCAGTTGTGCAAAGCCGTGATTAATTTGTCTCAACAAGGAAAGGTTTCTCGCGAAATTGCTAATTGCTTATTAATTGATAAAAGTACTGTAAATAGGATTATTGCTAAATATAAGTTGACGAACTCTCTAGCTGATAAAGCACGAAACGGTAGTAATCTTGCAAAACTACAAAGTGCGTCGATAAAATTAGTAAAAGAAAGTCAATAGCAGATGTTAGAAAAACTGCCATGGATATTTCTCGAGAACTACGAGAAGAAAATCTTGCTGATATTAGTCGAAGTACAATATCTCGACGTCTAAAGGAAGTAGACCTTTTAGGACATACTGGTGTAAAAAACCATTAATTAGTGCAAAAAATAAGAAAGCTCGATTAGATTTTTCAAGGAAATTTGAACATTGAACTGGAGCTAATTGGCGAAAAATACTTTTCTCTGACGAATCAAAGTTTCAGTTATTCGGAAGTGACGGTAGAAAGTATACACGACGTCCAACAGGCATAAGATATAACTCAAGATATCAAATTCTTACCGTAAAACATGGTAGAGGTTACATGATGGTTTAGGGATAATTTTCTTATAATGGAGTTGGTACATTAGTTGAGATCACGGGTACTATGGACACTATAATGTATCGAGATATATTGACACAGCATATGCTGCTATATGCAACTCGAAACATGCCACGTGATTGAATTTTCCAACAAGATAACGATCCCAAACATTCATCAAACCTAATAAAAGAACTTTTCATTGTGAAAAAAATGCGAGTTCTTGACTGGCCTTCGCAATCGCCGGACTTGAATTCTATTGAACATTTGTGGCAAGAAATCAAACTACGTACAGGAAATAAGAAACACTTCAATAAAGCTGAATTGTGGCAAGAATTGTAAACTCAATGGAAAAATTTACCTCAAGATTGCATTTCTAATTTAATAGCACCAATGCCTCGCCGTTGTGCTGCAGTGATTGCTTCTAAAGGCATGACAACAAAGTATTAAGTTTAAAAAACGTTAACATTTTCTGTTATTACTTTTTAATAATATATTTTTCTTATGCATAAGAAAACTTTTTGGCGCAATATTTTTGCACTGTTTGTAATAAGACATTGTATAAAAATAAAGTATTTAGAATTATTAAGAGTTTATAAAGTTTAATTGTAGGACAAATAAATATATTTTGTTTATATATATGTGTAAAGTGTTTAGCGCTCATTATGAAATGAATATATCAGGTGTAGTAAAAAGAAATCCATTATTTTTCCAATAGATGGCTTTAGTTATCTGTATCTCGCGTTGTATAAGTCCAATCGGGTTCTACTAGATGGCGTTAGAAAGATGAGATTTCGTACTAAAAAACTCTTCTGACAGTTTTGTGATTAGTTGACTCAGTTTTGTTTGAGCGCGCATCAAAGATGGACACTAGCAAAGAGAAAATACGCTATATTTTACAGTTTTTCTTCGATAAAGGCGAAAACGCAAGCCAGGCGGCTGAAAATGTGAATAGTGTTTATGGTCCTGATACTGTAACAGCCAATCACGCGCAATTTTGGTTTCATCGATTCCGTTCCGGTAATTTCGATGTCAAAGATGCACCACGCACTGGAAGGCCAATTGTCGAAAATATCGATAAAATCATGAACATTGTCGAGTCCGACCGTCATGTAAGCACTGTTTCAATTACCCAAGAGCTAAAGATTGCACAAAAACCGTTTGGAACCATTTGAATAAGGCTGGATACAAAAAGAAGCTCGATATATGGGTGCCACACGAGTTAACGAAAAAAAACCTCATGGACCGAATTTCCATCTGCGAATCGCTGCTGAATCGCAACAAAATCGACCCATTACTGAAGCGGTTGGTCACTGGTGATGAAAAGTGGATCACTTACGACAACGTCAAGCGAAAACGGTCGTGGTCGAATCGCGGTGAGCCGGCGGAAACGGTGGCCAAGCCAGGATTGACGGCCAGGAAGGTTTTGCTGTGTGTTTGGTGGGATTGGCAGGGAATTATCTACTATGAGCTGCTCCCCTACGGCAAAACTCTTAACTCGGAACTGTACTGTCAACAATTGGACCGTCTGAAGGAAGGAATCGCCCAGAAGCGGCCAGCTTTGGCCAATAGGAGAGGAATTGTGTTCCATCAGGACAACGCCAGGCCACACACATCGATAGTGACTCGCCAGAAGCTCCGGGAGCTTGGTTGGGAGGTTCTTATGCATCCACCTTATAGTCCGGACCTGGCACCCAGTGATTACCATCTGTTCCTGTCCATGGCGAACAATTTTGCTGGTGAAAAATTCGCTTCAAGAGAGGCTTGTGAAAATCGACTGTCTCAATTTTTTGCCAATAGGGACGAGGGCTTCTATGAGAGAGGCATAATGAAATTACCTTCAAGATGGCAACAAGTTATCGAACGAAACGGCGCATATTTGACCTAAATCGGATCATTCTAACTATGGTAATTAAAGCCTTCAATTTCATGCAAAAATGATGGATTTCTTTTTACTACACCTAATATAATAATAATTGTGTGGCTCAAAAGTTTTGTACGTCACTGTATATATATGTTAGATCTCTCCTTGCTTGAGGATCACTCTGTATATACGGAGTGTCCCATAATTGTAGGACACGAACTCCATAGCGGCATAGAGCTAAGCGGGAGGAATAAAAAAGTCCTTTTTCATTTAGCGATATCTCACATAGTTTTTTAGTAATAACCGCGTAAAGCTTGGCGTTTGTCACGCCCATCGCAACCTATAGACGCTCCGCGGCGAGCTGTATGCGTCGGAGCTGAGCGGTAAGGCGGCGCGCGTTGACCGCCGCGCCGGCGATGACGTTTTGACGCCGTCGGCGCGCGGCCAAGCGATGATGAACGCCGCGTGTACGCTGCAAATCTAAGCGTGTTTTCTCTTTGCCAAAAGTGTGTGGCGCACACTTTTGGGTTGCAGGCGTTAATTAAACGTTTATTAAACTCGACGACAAATGCGAATTAAACGCAATTGCGCGTGTTAAAATTACTTTTTCGCGTAGAAACACTATCATTTCCACACCACCTATGAGATAGATAGCTTGGTGCGTTTTTTTTTACGTAGTTTCCCCAGTAGGCCTAAACCACGGTTACTGATTAGTGTAGTAACTGTTCGAAGTGCCTTCCTCCAACTTGTAAGCAGAGTTCAGCTCTTCGTGTTATCTCTTGCGTCGCACGATGCGCCATATCCGGCGTGATGCCGCAATAATTACTGCACGTACCTCCTCTTCTGTACTATCGCGCCGTTGCTCGACTAAGGATTTGACATATCCCCATACAAAATAATCGAGAACGTTCAAATCCGGCGACCGTGCCGGCCAAGTGATTGGGCCACTGCGACCTATCCACCTGTCCGCATATTTAATATTTCTCGCACTGCACGCGAAGAGTGCGCGGGAGCCCCGTCGTGCTGGAATATCATAGTTTCGCATGCGCGGAGAGGAACGTCCTCGAGGAGAAGAGGTAGCTCGTTCTCAAGGAATTCCGCGTACCTCCGCCCATCAAGACGTGGCGGTAAAAAAAATGGGCCGATCTGAAAATAATTACCACATTTAAATAATTATATTAAATAATTATATTTAAGTAATAATAAAACATGTTCTGCATGTTGCAAATTACAAGAATACGTACCACTCTGTCCGCAATTATTCCTGCCCATACGTTCACCGACTACCGGTATTGAAAAGCGCATTGCCGAACGGCGTGAGGATTCTCGGATTGCCACAGCAATGTGTTGCGAGAATTAAACACGCCGTTCGGTGTGAAAGTCGCCTCATCCGTCCACAGAAAACGATCGGAAAATGATTGATTTCGCCGACACTGTGCGAGGGGAGCTGCACGTGTTTCACGTGTAGATATATTAACATTTTTTAATTTAGTCTTTTATAAAAATAATAAACATACCTGCACAAAAGTGCGCTCGCGGTGCTTCATCACGTGGAAGTAATTGTTGCACGCGTGGATAACGGTAAGGCCGCAAATTATTTTGACGCAAGATGCGATGCACTAAAGATTTGGATAAATAGTACAGAAGAGGAGGTACGTGCAGTAATTATTGCGGCATCACGCCGGATATGGCGCATCGTGCGACGCAAGAGATAACACGAAGAGCTGAACTCTGCTTACAAGTTGGAGGAAGGCACTTCGAACAGTTACTACACTAATCAGTAACCGTGGTTTAGGCCTACTGGGGAAACTACGTAAAAAAATCTCGATAATTCGCGCACACTACATCCGGGATCGTTCTCGATCTCGCGCAATACTCTCTCCTCGTCGCGGATCGAATGCAGGATGGGTCCACCAGCGTGAAGTTTACCGGCAGGAGACTCCCCGTTTCCTTTGCTCGTCTTACGCAAAATCTAATAGTATTTCGCGAAGGATGCCGCGCGCGATTAGAATATCGCTGTGCGTAAAGACACGCCGCGACATGATCGCTATAATCCGCCCTCGCGTAGCACATCAACATATCAAAATATTCTTTCGCCGTGAAATCCACAGTTTTAAGGCTATGATGCGCGGAACACTTCACAGAAGCTACTGCCGTTAAGAACGTTTTTTACGCGTACGTAGGCGATAGAGAAAAACAGTTGAAGATCGTTTCTCAAATGTCCATTTTTTTTGCCGCCACGTCTTGATGGGCAGAGGTACGCGGAATTCCTTGAGAACGAGCTACCTCTTCTCCTCGAGGACGTTCCTCTCCGCGCATGCGAAACTATGATATTCCAGCACGACGGGGCTCCCGCGCACTCTTCGCGTGCAGTGCGAGAAATATTAAATATGCGGACAGGTGGATGGGTCGCGGTGGCCCAATCACTTGGCCGGCACGGTCGCCGGATTTGAACGTTCTCGATTATTTTGTATGGGGATATGTCAAATCCTTAGTCGAGCAACGGCGCGATGGTGAGCAGAACGGCCGCGATGGACGGCAGAAGAGGAGCTACGTGCAGCAATTATTGCGGCCTTCGCTACCATCACGCCGGATATGGCGCATCGTGCGACGCAAGAGATAACACGAAGAGATGAACTCTGCTTACAAGTTGGAGGAAGGCACTTCGAACAGTTACTACACTAATCAGTAACCGTGGATTAGACCTACTGGGGAAACTACGTAAAAAAAAACGCACCAAGCTATCTATCTCATAGGTGGTGTGGAAATGATAGTGTTTCTACGCGGAAAAGTAATTTTAACACGCGCAATTGCGTTTAATTCGCATTTGTCGTCGAGTTTAATAAACGTTTAATTAACGCCTGCAACCCAAAAGTGTGCGCCACACACTTTTGGCAAAGAGAAAACACGCTTAGATTTACAGCGTACACGCGGCGCGTTCATCATCGCTTGGCCGCGCGCCGACGGCGTCAAAACGTCATCGCCGGCGCGGCGGTCAACGCGCGCCGCCTTACCGCTCAGCTCCGACGCACACAGCTCGCCGTGGAGCGTCTATAGGTTGCGATGGGCGTGACAAACGCCAAGCTTTACGCGGTTATTACTAAAAAACTATGTGAGATATCGCTAAATAAAAATGGACTTTTTTGTTTCTCCCGCTTAGCTCTATGCCGCTATGGAGTTTGTGTCCTATAATTATGGGACACCCTGTATGTTACTGGCCAAACCCGATTTCAGGATAAACTAGTTTCGCTTAGGCCAAATTAGTTCATCTAAAATGCAATAGAATGAATCAGTTTTGCTTAGTCTATCCTGTAATCAATGTTGAACTCTTAAAATGGACTAGTTTGTCCTAGTCTAAATTAGTTTGGCCATAGCAGCAAGAAACTCAAAAGGACAAACGTGCACTGTACTATCAAATAAACGTCCACTCGAAACTATCAAATAAACGTCCGCTCGAAACACAATATGAATCGTGTCTACGGAAGATCACAATGAATTTGAAAAATGTCCAACGCTCTACAATCATGTGCCCGACTGACTGAACACGATGCGAATGCGGTGCTACACGAGTGGTACAGGAATTACAAGTTCGTACACGTTTACATTGTACTAAGCATCGTTGGTTCGTACTAGTCCAAACTAGTTTGGATTAGGCCGAACTGATTCATTCTAGTGTGCTTAGAAGAATCTAGTTTGGACTAAGCAAAACTGATTCATCCTACTGCACTTTGGATGAACTAGTTTAACTTAGACGAAACTAGTTTTTATCCTGAAATTGAGTTTGGCCGATAACATATGTATGGACTATGCTACAAAAATTTTTCTTGCTACGCCCGCACATTACTCTGTCTACACCTGCTTACTACTTTCTCTTTCTTCACTCGCTCGCTATTCTCTGCCTCTCTTCTCAATTTTATATCTACCTCTCCTACTCTTTTATCCTTCTATCTCTCTGCTTCTATTTTCGTAACTTCTTTCTCTCTCTAACTATTATTCTCCCTCTAACTATTCTCCCTTTCTAACAAATACTCCGTCTAACTCTACAAATACCAATTTTGCGGAAAATAAATCGTAATTGAAAATTTCTCACAATAGGAGATAAAATACGAAGAAGCGGCGCGTTATTCTTCTCACCGCGCGCCGGCAACAATTGCTAGATCGATTATAACGCGCTATGGTTTGAACGGCTGCAAAATTCGTCCAATACCATCTCTGTGCGTGTTCACTCCTTAAATTTCTTTAATTAATAACTCGATAATTATTGCAATATCGCAAAATAGTTTGTTTTAATCAGTTTTATATCTCCATTGGCAATGACTACGTAAAATTTACGTATTCATTTACGTTGTAAATTATTAAATACTTTGTACACAGGGTGTTTCGTTTTGAGTGATATAGTGGATTACCTCGCGAACCGATGGTTTTATTGAAAAAATTTTAAACAAGAGTTGACTTGAAGAAAAATACATGATGGAAATATGGACTTGACCTTGAATGACCTTGTCAAAATCAAGTCGAGGTCACTAATGTTTTTTAAATGGGACATCTTATTTTTCATTACGTATTCTTATAGCTTACTTCGAAAACTTTTCAAAACGTTGTAATAAAGTTATTTTTTGTTGAGTACTTTTTGAGTTATGGAGCTTGAAAGTTACAGTACTGCCAACATTAGCGTTACTCAAGGTATACCACGTGGAGCTTAGATTATCGGATTTACACCTCGTACGTACATATGCGTATGTCTTCATTCAGCCAACTAAGCAAGATCAATCATTCTAAGATCCAACTAATTAAGGCAAGATCAACTCAAATATGTCGTTAGCCGTTGATAAGATGTTTGAATGGATCTCCATTTTCTTGCAGACATAGCCTCAACCGTTTTTCAAAATGACCTACTGTTGAAATTAAAATATTTTGAGAAATGCTACGATTGTAACGAGACACACTCGCCTCGTTACTACCGGCCCGACTGACCATCCGTCGGGCCGAAGAACGGCGCTTCGCACCACCCCAAACGATCGCCAATATCGCGCGCTGCCATCATCACGCGCCGCCGTTATCGCGCGCTGCTGCGATCATGCGCCGCCGCTAGCGCGCGCGGCCGCTATCACGCGCCGTCGCCATGCCTCGCGCCGATTGGCGCGCCGCTCGATCACCGCCGTACAATCGTAGAGAATATGACTATAAAACGGCGGCGATCGAGCTTCTCGAGACCAGACCGATCCGTACCGTCATTCGATCTAGACGCTTTATGCCGAAGGAGAGAATATCCGGACTGTTTCGCTCTGCCTTCCACTTTCCGACTACCCGACCGGCGACTAAGCAAACGGGATTGTGCGTCCGCAGTCTCGATCGAGCGTGCTCGATACTTAGCCATCTCCCGTCTTCCTGGGCTCGTGCGTGCGCGTGCTCAGTCGAGCGTACTCGGCCGTCTCTAGCCTTTACTCGCCGCCCTGAATCAGGGGTTCGTCCGTCGGCGAACTCCGCTGAGCGTACTCAGCCTCTGGGCGATCCGTCTAGCGATCAAGGACCCGGGACGGTGCGTGCGTCATCTCCGCTGAGCGTCCGCAGCACTTGGTCGCTTTCCTCTGCGAACTAAAGAAAAGGGAAGGTGCCTGTGCCTTCTCTGTCGAGAGTTCTCGGTCCTGACGGACGAAATCCTTGCGCGTCTTTCGCGACTCGCGTGCGAGTGTTCGACCGAGAGTCGAAATCTCCGGTCCGACGACCATCTTTGCGCGAGCGATTGCGAGTCGAGCATTGGGCGATAATTGTCTGAAACGCCCAACGTCGCGGGCCAAGGCTTATATCCGCGACGTTACCGTCGTCGCTATCTACACGCGTCGCGCCTACCGCGCGGCCTATCCGTCCGTATGCTCGCGTGTACCGCACATCGCACCGCACCGTACCGTACCGACGCGCCTAACGAACGCAACCCGCGACAACACCTTCGGGGCCGAGTTCTTGTACAGAATTCAGAATCGAATAAAGCTACTTTATTTATATTATTACTATCTCACGTCTCGCTGTTTTCCTCCTCACCGAACCCGGACTCCGACGAGCCTTATCCGCGCAAAACGCGTAGCGACGACCGAACCGCGGAGTTCGGTCGTTATACGATAAACATCAGTTAGTCGATTTTTCATGTCTGCTGCAGATGTCGACGGAGTTTTGTAAATAATACTTTTCATGTCCACAAAAAATCATACAAAGTTAAATCAAGAGAACGTGGAAGCTATCGAATATATCCATTCTTTTCTATCTATCTTTCGTGAAAGATGTTATTGAGATATTCCATCACAATACGATGAGAATGAGGTGGCGCACCATTTTGCTGCCACCACAT
Source organism: Harpegnathos saltator (assembly GCF_003227715.2). Classification (NCBI taxonomy): domain Eukaryota; kingdom Metazoa; phylum Arthropoda; class Insecta; order Hymenoptera; family Formicidae; genus Harpegnathos; species Harpegnathos saltator. The sequence goes on from NW_020230083.1 coordinate 744,963, forward strand.
TTTTTATCGAGTAGCAAGATCAACTCCTTTTGAAAGCTCAGACAACTTATTCTGCAAAATATACAGGTAAGTTTCTCCATTTAAGCAATATCAAAAAAGTATGGAACAATCAAATATACATTTACAATTCCGCACCAAACGTTTAAACTCCAGCGGTTTGATTACCAACACGTTGAGTTCAGTAAGGATTGTATGTTGATATAACAATAATGACAGTTATGCCTGATTAGTTGTTTGTTGTTATGAAATGAAGCTTCGTCATTGAAAAGAACATACTAGAAGAAAGTTGGTTCTTTTCTTACCATTCGTAATGCCCAACGACAAAATTGTATTTTTACTCTAATATCATTTTCACTTATTGGGTGTGTGAATTAATTCGATCCGTTTTTTCTTCCAAAAAAGACTTTAGTATGAAAAAAAATGAAAAAGTACACTAATCAAAGTATTTGCCATCGCTTGCTATTATTTTTCCCCATCTGTCTGGCAGTTGTTGCATTCCATGACGGAAAATGACTCGTCCTTCGAAGTGATCCATGCATTGAGCCATTTCTCTATTTCTTCATAATTGTTGAAGTGCTGGTCCGAAAGCCTGTATGCCATCGATCTGAACAAGTGATAATCGGATGGAGCAGTGTCTGGTGAATACGGCGGATGAGATAAAATGTCCCAGCCAAGTGTTTCCAAGTGGCCTTCACAATCTTTCCAATATGTGGCCGAGCGTTATCGTGCTGGAAGATTACTTTGTCGTGCCTCTTTGCATATTCCGACCGCTTGTTCTTCAATGCGTTGTTTAAATAGATCAATTGTTGTTGATAAAGTTCGGCAGTGATGATTTGGCTCTGTTTTAATAGTTCATGATATACTACACCCTTCTGGTCCCACCTTATACGGAGCATTACTTTGTTGCCGTGAATATTCTGCTTTGGTATCGATGTGGATGGTTTTCCTAGGTCGCTAATGGATTTTCTTCGTTTAGGATTATCGAAATATATCCATTTTTCGTCTTCAGTCACAATACGATGTAAAAAAAACCTTTTTTTGCCTGGGAAGCAAGATTTCAGACATGGCTTTTCGCCTCTCGATGTCTCCTTCTTTCAGTTCGTATAGCACCCATCTACCTTCTTTGTAAATCTTTCCTATGACTGCCAAAGGCACAGAAATTGTTGATCGATCAACATTCAATATGTTACGTCCTGCTGACTTATTTATAAAAGAAGTCTAGGGTCCTGCGGACCCTAGGCTTCTTTTATAAATAGGGGAAATCGAATTTATTACTTATCATATGGCCGAATGCGCTCAGGCATGATACCACACGACGATATCTCTGGAATTTTCGATACCCCGAAAATACTAACAATCTTGAATCAACTCCTATCCTGTTTCCCACGTGCTTAATCATTGATAACAGTACCACGACATCGTTCTTAGAAATATCGATATTTACTTCTTAAGATAGCTGCCACGTTTTTTTTATTTACAAAAGACTTTCGAAATCCTCTTATTGCCACATGCATCTTATCTCCTATAAAATAATCTTCTGGAACATTTCCCCCAAAACCCCACTCTCTCAACCGAGCTGACTTTTTGAGAAAAGTCAAAAGCCTCACTCACTTCTCGCCGATCCAGCACCCAGGACAGACGCTTCTCTCCAGCACCCCTTCAGGGTTTCTTAACAATCTAGCCAACTTGTGGCTTAGACCGACCAGTATTCTTCACTTGTTAATTATTCGGTGCAACGATTTTGTGCCTTCTTGGGCCATTGAGAGCGATCCTGCTGAAACCAGCTGCCTGTCCTTGGCGCAGAACTTGAGGCATCTATCCTCACAGAGACGCAGCAACCACACCTTTCATTATCTACTAAGATCAGAGAAGTCCAGCAGTAAGTTATTTATATTTTCTTTTACCTGAGTGACCTCTTTCGTTTCATTTTTTATCTTTCTCCTCTCTCTTTTCTTTTGCTTTCGTTTTATTTCCGTTTCCTATCCCCCTTGGCATTTCTCCTTAATTGTTAAATCAGACGCCAGTGGCCAATCTTTTCGATCACAGTCGGACATAACGAACACGGAATTTTGCTCAGACCGCGATTGTTTATACATCTATGTATACGTACACTTTATAAAATCTTGTAAATTTTATTTCATTGTGAACATCCGTCTAATTACTAATAAAATAAGTTGTTTGTAATTGTAAGCCAATCACGGTTTCCAAATAATTATTCTCAACCAAAAAATTATCCCTTCCTTCAACCGTCGCTCACAGTCCTATCCCAGGTAAAAGGATTCACTTCCTTGACCTAAATAAAGGACCACCGACGTATGTCCTCGCCAGATAGAGAGGTCATTCTGATCCTTGATCTGCACCGCTGACGTGCGAATACGTCGGAGCTTGCGAAAGCAAGCGTCAAGTTGCGTTTCTCCTCCAGGACGTAACAAATAATTGCGCGAGCTCATGTTGCGATTGACATGGATCTTCATCGATTAGCGCCTGCAATTCCTCGTCTTCGAACTTCTTCGGCTGACCTGGACGAGGTTTGTCATCGACACTGAAATCATCACTTTTGAAACGTCGAAACCATTCTCTGCATGATTTATCGGTGGGAGCACTTCCCTTAAGCTTCTACGAGCATTCGATGTGCTTCAGCGGCTGTTTTCTTCAAATGAAAACATAAAATGAGAACTTCCCGGAAATTATGTTTTTTTGGCTCGAATTTCGACATTTTCGAATCAGATAAACACGATGTTATTGTTACAAACCCAAACGTTTATGAGCTGAATATTATTGCCAGATATCAAAACTAAAAAATGAAGCCTTTTGCAGACATTACAGGTTAGAAAATTACATAGTATAGCAATTGACCGCCAGATGGACCGAATTAATTGACACACCTAATACATTTTAGGTTAAAGTGATATGGTAGAGAGTTTGTCTTTGTAAAATCCTCCACACGATGACATAAGGAATTCCTAAATTACATTGCAGTTCTCTAGTCGAAATATGTATGAAGATTCAAATTTTCCTTTACAAGCATTGCTAATACACGCGAATACACGCTAATACGCGGATCATTAACGTACAGCATTTATTTGCCAACAGTTTCTTTTGCGGATTCTTCTACACCCTCGTAATAAAATTCTTCTTATCTGCATTGCTTTTGGATGTCGTCTAAATGGATATCTATTACGATACAATCTTTCTGTTCTAAAATAATTTCGTCCAACTTCACCAAACTTCACAAGAATAATGTCAACGATTTCATTTGAACTGTAATCGACCATTTTGAGAAAAGCTTTGAAATAGCTTTTTTATGTATAAAAAATTAAAAGAAATAGCTACGAAAAAAAGAGAAAAGCTGAGTCGTCCAATTGGACAAGATTGGACTCAATTCCGTGCACGTCAGGCAGCGAAGATAGATCGCGGAGACGCGCGCGCGTAAGACTCCCGCATACACACGCATGCGCACACCTTGGATAACGCTAATGCCGATATTATAACTTTCAAGCTCCATAACTCGAAAAGTATTCAACAAAAAATAACTTTATTTTAGCGTTTTAAAAAGTTCTCGAGGTAAGCTACAAGAATATGAAATTGGATTTCATTAAATGATTGGATCATTTAATATGGTGTCTCGGACTAATAGAATTTTTGCACCGCTGCAGAATGAAAGAAGAACAGCCATCATATTGTAGCATTGCGATCAAAACCCATCAACAAGTACTCGAAGATCTGCTTCTGAATTAGGAATTTCAGCCTCAGTCATATGGAAGAAACTCTTGGCCGATAGACATCATCCTTACTACCTTCAACATGTACAGCATTTACTATCAGTTGATATGCCACGAATTTTTGAACAATGATTTTCATGATCTTTTGGAAAACATTCCTTTGAACATCAGAATTAACTCTTGGTTTCAACTGGATGGCTGTCCTGCTCACTATGGTAGAGGTCCTCGACAATGGCTTAATGTTCATTTCTCCGGAAGATGGATCAGTCGTGCTGAACCTGTGGCTGGGCCTCCGCGTTCACCGGATTTAATCCCATTAGATTTTATGTATGGGGTTTAAAGCAAAAAGTATATAAAGTGCCTGTTAATAATCTTTAATCATTACAACAGAGAATAATATATGCGTGTAACGAAATTTCAGTTGTACAATGTCAGTCAGCCATTCATTCTGTTATTGATAAGTGCAATGCTTATCTCCGCGCTGGAGGTCATCATTTTGAACAAAATATTTAATAATTACATTAAATTGATTACTGTAAAGCAATGAAAAGGATAAATCTAAATTATTTCGATATTATTCATTCCTATAGTTCAAAACTTCAAAAGTCAATATCTCTTCAAGAAAGCGTTTGCGAGCAAACTTCCAGATAAAATATTTGTTTGTTTCAAAGTCCTAAATTTATATTTTAAGTTTGGTTATTTAACCTGGAAACCCTGTATATACAGGGTGTTTCATTTTAAGTGATATGGTTGATTATCTCGCGAATCGATAATTCTATTGGAAAATTTTTCCAACGAAAGTTGTATGGCTTGAAGGAGGACACATAATGGAAATATGGACTTCACCTTGAGTGATCTTGTCAAAATCACGTCAAGGTCATTAATGTTTTTTAAATGGAAATCCCTATCCTTTATTACATACATATTCTTGTATCTTATCTCAAGAGCTTTCCGAAACCATATAATAAAGTTACGTTTCATTGAGTACTTTCCGAGTTATAAGGCTTGAAAGTTAAGGCAAGACCGATCACTGATCCGGCCAACTAAGGCAAGATCAATTCAAATATGTCTTTAGCCGTTGATAAGTCTTGCCTTAATTGACCGGATCAGTGATCGGTTTTGCCTTAGTTGGTCGGATCAGTGATCGGTCTTGCCTTAACTTTCAAGCTTCATAACTCGGAAAGTTCTTATTAAATCGTAATTTTATTATAGTGTTTTGGAAAGCTCTCAAGATAAGCTACAAGAATATGTAATAAAAAATAAGGGTTTCTATTTAAAAAAAACATTAATGACCTTGACTTGATTTTGACAAGGTTACTCAAGACCAAGTCCACATTTCCATTATATGTCTCTTCAAGCCATTCAACTTTCGTTCGAAAAATTTTTCAATAAAATCATTTGTTCGCGAGATAATCGACCATATCACTTAAAATGAAATACCTTGTGTATACAGGATGTTCCAGCTAACCTGACCACCTTAAATATCTCGCTTATTTTTAATGATAGAAAGAAATGTTATAAACAAGAATTGTTTACTGTCAAGGGGCGAATGCTGTCCCGTACAAAAAATTTTTTTCAAGGTCATACTTTTTGAGATTTCGCGGTCAATGATATTTTTTTAAATGTACCTAGATATTTTTTTATCATGACGTGACATTAAAGGCGAAGACTTTTCCAACGACATATTACACAATGACCTTCACGTGACCTTGAGCATGGAAAATCAAAAAATAATTGGAAATGTTATAAATGATGGAATCCTTACGATAAAAGGTTCAATAGAAAAAATTTATTTCAACAAATGCTCAAAATGATGTTCATCGACTTCAATATATTTTTGTATACGGCCAATAAATGATTCTCTTGCACTCCTTATCGTTTCCTGGCTGATGTTAGAACATACAATTCTAATACGCATTCTCATATCTTCGGACGTTGTTAGAATATGTTCATAAACGATGTTCTTAAGTACTTCCCATAAAAAAATCTAATGGAGTTAGATCAGGTGAATGTGGAGGCCATACAATGTTTGCACCTCGCCCAATCCAACGTCGAGCAAACTTTTCATCCATTATTCCACGGGCTACTCTTGCATTATGGGCCATATATCCGTCATGCTAATACTATATCTCAATTCTTTGAACTAATGGTATTGCTTCCAATAGATGAGGCAATTCTTCAGTCAAAAAATTTGTATACTTCTCACCATTCAAAGTACCATCGATGAAAAATGGTCCAATGATCTGGTCCTCGAGGATTCTACACCATATATTTACATTCCATGGACACTGGTGTACCACTTGTCGAAGCCATTTCGAATTTTCAATGGACCAATAATGCATGTTACGTGTATTCAATTGGTTGGTAAAACTTGATTCATCCGCGAAAAGCACGTTGGAAAAGAAATTCTCATTCATTCGAATTTGTTGCATCGGCCATTCGCAAAACATCGCGATTTTGGAAGTCGGTGCCATGAAGCTCCTGATATAGGAAATATGGAGCGGATGGAATTTACAACGTTGAAGTATCCGGTGTACACTTGATTTGGAAATACCATGATAACGTTCGATTTGCTGACAACTGGTGCGGGGATCGTTTCTCATTGCAGCCAACACAGCAATTTCTATTGCTTCCCCAGTGATAGGCCTTGATCGATTCCTTTTGAGTGGGTTAACACTGCCAGTGCCACGAAATAATTGAACTATACGATCGAAACTCCTTCGAGAAGGATGATTCTTTTCCAGGTATCTCTCTATGTACAAACGGGATGCTTCCGCAGAGTTTCTTTTAGTTTCACCATAAATTAAAATCATATCAATTTTCTCTGCTATATTAAAAAATGCCATCGTTCCACAAAAATAACGAAAGCTCTCACAATTACTGAGGAAAATTGTTCACGGTGAATTTCTCAATCGAACTGATAGTAGTAACATGATGTTACATGAAATTGGAAGCCTACCAGCGTTTGCAAATTGAAACTGTTCGTCATTGAGAATACAAAAAAACTTATTTACTAACATTTCATAATAACATTTCTCTTCGAACTGTTCTGTTGAATGGATACAAGATACAAGAAACTTATTCACTAACAATAGCCGAGGCTGATGTTAGTAAATAAGTTTCTTGTATTCTCAATGATGAACAGTTTCAATTTGCAAACGCTGGTAGGCTTCCAATTTCATGTACTACTACTATCAGTTCGATTGAGAAATTCATCGTGATAAATTTCTCTCAATAATTGTAAGAACTTTCGTCATTTTTGTCAGAGGATGGCATTTTTTAATGTAGCAGAGAAAATTGACATGATTCTAATGAGAAAATTGACATGATTTCATCATTTATAACATTTCCAAATATTTTTTTTATTTTCCATGCTCAAAGTCACGTGAAAGTAATTGTGTAATAGGTCGTTAGAAAGGTCTTCACCTCTACTATCATGTCCTGATAAAAAAAATATCTAGTCCAGTTTAAAAAAATACCGATGACCATGAAATCTCAAAAAGTATGACCTTGAAAAAAATTTTTTTATGGGACGGTATTCGCCCCCTGACAGCAAACAATTCCTGTCTATAACATTTCTTTCTACCATTAAAAATAAGCGAGATATTCAAGGTGGTCAAGTTAGCTGGGACACCCTGTATAAATTATACATAACATATACAAGATGTTTCTAAATAGTTTGTACAAACATTCAGGGTATATTCCAGGGACCAAAACAAGCAGGAAATGTCATACGAACATAGGGTTGGAAACGCTTACTTACAAAGTTATGACGATTCAAAATTTTCCTGCAGTAGAAGAAGAGTTACAACAATTCAAAGAACCGTCTTAAGGAAAATTTTCTCTCTTCAACATCAGATTCCAACAGTTCTCGAACAGTTGTTAAAGCACCATTGTTGGCTGTTACCGGCCTGAATTGCCCAATTTCTTTTAATCGTCAATTAACTGCTGAACGTTTAATAATTTGGAGTTCGACGGGGTCTGGAAAAATTTGGAAAAGTCTGGAAAAGTTCTTCTGGGAGTATTTGAAAACTTTTGTTTATTCTGCTCCAGTACCAGATGTTGCAACTCTTAGTCAGCAGATTCTGGACGGCTGCGACATAATCTATAATATACCTGGTATTTTCTATCGGGTTCGCTAATCAATGCACAGGCTTCCTTTGAATCTAACGGAAGCTATTTTGAGCATTTGCTATAGCAAGTGTATTGTCTTGTTATATCCGTAAAAATAAATAAATACAGTTTGCAAATCCTTTGTTTTGTTAACAGAGGAGGGAAATCCTCATGGATATCCTCCCCCCAGGGGAGACGAGGATATACTGGACTTTTACCGGCTAAAACCTCCGAGGTGCCTACCAGGCGGGCCGGAGTGGGGGAGTCGGGGGAACTGCGCCGACATTCCCTGCCCGACACCCCGGCCTTGGGGCTCTGATGAAGCCCTTCGCCCAAGTGTCGCACCCTTCCATGCAGGGAGGGGCGTGGCGCCCTAACCGGGCAAGTTGCCAGGTCAGGTTAGCCAACCTGGTCTTCTAACGGGAGAGAGGGGACACACGCCCTCTCTCCTAGCCCACCTCGGGGCCCGTCCAACTTAGCCCGTCTCCAACTTAGCTTGGGGCTCGTCCCTAACTGGAGCACCTACTCCCCTTTCCCTCCTTACCGTCGTGTGGGTGAGCAGGCCGTAGGCCTATCGCTCTGCGGACGGTGGTGAATCCGAGGTGGTCGAGGGAGCCTCCGAGGGATCGGGGGCGGCTCCTCGACCGGGGTCACCTCGGGCTCGCGGTTAGGGAAGCGTCGCTCGTCCCGTCATCTCCTGCGACGGGTACCAGGGCGACGCTCTCATTCGGTGGTCTCCTTGCAGGACATTACATCCTTCGCAAAGGAGACCGTCGCCGACCATACCTCCTCGCTCCCGCACATTGCCTCCAGCATGTGCGGGAGCGAGATGTCTCCCTCGGTGCATCCCACTGCCCGGGCGACGTCACAGTGCTGTTGGTCACATGCTTCGCACGAAACCAGCATGTGATGCGCCGTGTCCTCCAGCGCCGGACAATGATGATGGTGAGCTCCTTCAGGATGTGGTGCAAGAACCGACCAAAACATTCGTGACCGGTTAGTACTTGCATCAGACGGTACGTGAGTCCACGTCCCTTCCTGCCCGCCATCTCGGCGAGGCAAGGGTGGACGGCTTTGGTCGTTCGGAGCCCGGGTACGCGGGGGTCGGCCAACATGCCTTCCCACTACTCCATCACCCGGGCTGTGGCCTGAGACGTCTGGGCCGCCAGGTCTCTGGCCGACACCACCTCCTCGGCCCCGTGGAACTCCCTCATTCGCCAATACATAAGGTATCGCTCGTGAGCGATGAGCTCCATGGGGGGAGGCTGGCTAGGGTCGTCGGCCATATACGAGGTGGTTCTGAAGGCTCGTATCGCCCTCACGACCACCAACCGCATCGCCTGACGATCAGGCGAATGTTGCGGCCAGTGGCCAGAAGCCAGGGCGCCCAAATAGACGCCTCGTAGAGGACGACCGACACGACCATCCCGATGTATAGGCGGCGAGCTTGCCAGCCTGGGCTCCCTGGATCTGCATTAGGCTGGCCAAAGCCAGCCCGACCTTTCGGACACGGGGGGCCAGCCACCTGAAATGCGGCCCGAAGTCCAAACTGCTGTCCAACATCAGGCCCAAGTATTTAATACTGGGCCCGATATGGACGCGGACTCTGTCCACTATCACCCAGAAAGAAGACCGCTTTAGTGGTCTTGTGGGACGCCACCTTGAGTCCCAGGCTCCTGACGAAGCCCACCACCGATGCCAGCGCCGCCTCTCCTCGGAAGCGGGCTTTCCCCCAATTTTCTCCTCCGACTACCACTAGGTCATCCGTCGTAGTAGTGTCATCCGCGTAGCAGATGACGTGGCAGCCAGGAGGGAGGGCGGTGCGAAGCATTCGGTCATATGCGATGTCTCACAACAGGGGGCCGAGCACCGACTCCTGCGGGACATCGCAATGCATTGCCCGTTGGACTTGGACCCTGCCTCTCGTCGTGTAGGCGAGGTCCCTGTCTGCAAAAGTTTGCAACTCCTATACGATTTAACGGTATAATTTCTTCTACTGCAGGAAAACTTCAAACCGTTATAACTCTTGAAAGAAGCATTTTTTACTCCATGTTTATATAACATTTTCTGCTTGTTTTAGTCTCTGGAATATATCCTGAAAGTTTGTACAGACCATTCTGAAATACCCTGTATATTTTAAAGTGATTATTAAACGAGGAAAAAATTTTAATAATACTAATATATCGCGAGGATGCGCTCCAGCTGATTTTTTATACAACGACGGACATGAACGCACCGCGATCGTCGCCTCGGCCGCTGAGCGCGGAGCGGCGGCAGGGGGACGGTAGGCGTCACCTTTTGAATTTCGCCCAAAACGTGCAGATCATCTCCAGCTCTGGTATATATCAATAGACATAAATTTGTGAAGTTATAAGGCAATAAACTCAAAATAGTAGAAATTCTGGGCTATTAAAGTTCATTGCTGCTTTATATAACTAGGTATTTTCCTAGATTCCTAATCCGTGATTCAATCATTGAATGTTCAAATAAAAATAATAACTTCAATAAAATAAAATATTATATGAAAATACATATTTCTAATTTTTATGAGATGTAAAAAATTTATTTTTATCAAATGTCGCTAATCCTTTTATAACTTTTTGATACTTTCCTACAATGTTTATCATTTTTTATACGAGTTACGATACATTATTCTCACTCATTTTTATCATCAATTGTTCGCAAACCTAATTATATCTACTGTAATTATATCTAGTGATTTAAAACATTATTTCGTCATACCTGATTTCGTCATACTGATTTTAGTATGATTAGTAGATATGATTTTAGTTGATTTACTAATTGAAATTCAAGTTGAAGGTTGCAAAACAGACGATCAATATTTTAACTTTGTTTTTCCTAAAATGATGACAAATTTATAAAAGTGTAGAAATAAAAATCATAAATTGATACTGTGCGCTCCGGAGATTCAGTGTGCTCACAGTTGGGTAATCAAGGTAATATATTTGGAAGTAATACGGAATATACTGGGTGATCCGAAATTTTCCCATTCGGAGTACAGGACATGATACTTTATGCTAAAACAAATAACTTTTTCCTTTAGCAAAATTGCGTCCGACAAGTAGTTTTTGCAGAAAAACGTGTTAAATTTAACGAAGCGCTCTTGTCTATGTAACGCTCAGGGCTGGCGCGCGCGCCTCACTCACGTATACCTAGTCCATGATTAGTAATCATAAGTAGTGTCTTTTAAGACACTCATACGGTTCTCTTGTGATTAGTTTACGACATTTTAAGACTGTGCTCAAGACAATTTTAAATAATAAGGATCAATTACACAGCCACATAAAAAAAAGTGTCTTGATCTGGGGACGAGATATGTGTATTCCTATGTATTTTGACGCGCTGAATCCAAATCCGCTATCAGAATTGGCCCAACGGGTCTTGGTTCAACCCTAACCTCAAAAAACACCTAAAAATCACAGAAATATGTGAGAAAATTGTGATATACTGCCTGACAGGCAAATTTTCACCTAAAAACCAATGCAACAATTTTTGCTGGATGCTGAAAAGAAAAACGAATATAAAAGGGAAGAAACGTAAGCGAAACCCTTTGCATAGATCCTTCGAAGAAAAAAGAACACGGTATAGTAGAAAGAAAATAGATTGAAGACAATTTGTTAATTAATTTGATATGAATGACAAGTTAGATTTCATTTGAACATGAAAAAGAATATAAATTGTGACCCCGAGTTCATAAACTGCGACGCGAGAAACATTTGAAATGTCATGCTCATATATATACATATTTTGAGTACATGTCCTTCTTTTAATTGCAAAATGAGCAATTTTGAGAAATTAGAGGTATTTTTTAAAATAAGATTCAATGGTCATGAGGTTGGGGATAGAAGTAAGTTTCACAAAACCGTAAAATTGAACTCGAATACCCCGAAAACGTACAGGAATGTGCTGACCATACGGACGGTCATGTCAACTTCAACCGAGAAAGGTTAGGTTAGGTTAGATTTTTTGTAGGTTAAGGCTTCGCAGACAATGGTTTTTGTGTCAAAATTGGCCTGCCCTGCAGTAGAGTACAATCGGTTCGGTTGGGTTACGTGAGGTTAGGTTAGGTTAGATTAGGTTAGGTTAACCTGGACCCGGGAGAGGTGGGAGGACTTATTGTCCGACCCCCGGGGTCCCGGGCCAGCGACGGCAGCGGCTGTCCGCCCCTGCCTGTCCGAATTGACAGGCAGGAGGGGACGTGGACTATCCTTCCGTCTGACGCAGGTGCTGACCGGGCACGAGTGCTTCAGTCGGTACCTGCGCCGGATAAGGAAGGAGCCCACCACTCGATGTCACCACTGCCCCGCGGCGGAGGACACGACGCACCACACCATGGTGGTCGCGTGCCCAGCATGGGCCGGGGAGCGCCGTGTCTTCTGCAGGGCGGTGGGATGCCAAGAGGGGGAGCTCTCGCTCCCGCACATAGTCAAAGCCATGTGCGGGAGCGAGGAGGCGTGGACAGCGGCGGTCTCCTTCTGTGAGACAGTAATGTCCCAGAAGGAGACCGCCGAGTGAGGGCGAAGACAGTACCGGGGCTGCGGGGAGCAGCTCCCGGACGGACAACGCCCCCAGGGGGACGAGGGACGCGACAGAGGGCCCGGGGAACGCCGGCCGAGGGGGGCTCACAGACCCGCGAGGGTCGGGAGTCCCCTCGGCCGCCCCAGGCCCGCCACCGGTCGCAAGGGGGGAGTAGGAGGGCGGCGAGACGCCTTCCCTACCTTTCCCCCCGAGCGACCGGACAAGTAGGGACAGGGGGGAGCGATGCCCCGGTTGGAGCCGGGCCCGCTCCCCTACAAATCCTCCCCTCGCTAACTAGCAGGGAGGGGGGTAAGGAGGGGGGTGGATGTCCTCTCCCTCCTTGACAGGAGACACCAGAAGGCCAACCGGCGGGGGGTAATCCTCGTCGGGGACCGCACTCTGGATTCCCTTCGTGGAACAGGGCGCGGTACGCAGGTGGTGAGGGGCTCCCGGAAGGGAGCCCTGGGGCCGGGGATTGGGGAGGGAATACGGGAGTAGTTCCCCCGACTCCCCTCCTCACGGTCCGACAGGTAGACATCCCGCAGGGGTTTTAGTCGGTAAGAGTCCGACATAACCCCCTCCCCCCCCAAAGGGAGGGGGTATCCATGATGAATTTCCCCTGCGTGACCAAAAAAAAAAAGGTCAGGTCAGGTTAATTGTAAGGTTAAGGCTCTGCAGATATTGGTTTTTAGGTGAAAATTTGCCTGTCAGGCAGTATATCACAATTTTCTCGCATATTTCTGTGATTTTTAGGTATTTTTTGAAGTTGGGGTTGAACCAAGACCCGTTGGGCCAATTCTGATAGCGGATTTAGATTCAGCGCGTCAAAATACGTAGGAATACACATGTCTCGTCCCCAGATCAAAACACTTTTTTTTTTGTGGCTGTGTTATGAACAATACCGGGATTTGACCTGCTTTCGTATTTATATTGCTTAAATAACGAAAAGTTAATAAAATAAGTACTGCCTTTATTTTTTACGTAATAACTGAATAAAATATTGTCTGGTTGCACAATATTATCTGAAAATAAAGACAAATGTAAATAGTATAATATGTTTTGCGAGCTGTGAACGTTCTATTATTTCAAATATTGCACAATTACGTGATAATTAAATTTTATTAAACTTAAAGAATAATTTACTGATCAAGCGTATACATAGGAGTATACATATTTGTAATAGTGATTAAAAGTAAAATATTTGAATTAACGTCTTTTAAGAGCTCTCTTTTTATTTCTTTATAATAGAAAATACAAAGAACTTATTTAAAATTCAAATTGTGTGATATACTCACGTCACGGTCTACATTTATTTATTATTGTTTATGCACGTTAGCCTTTCATTACGTACTTTCCTTACATGTTTCGATTATTGCGAGGAATATTGCTATAGCCTCAATGATTTATTTTCTTAACCAACTTGACCATTGAGGCTATAGCAATATTCCTCGCAATAATCAAAACATGTAAGGAAAGTATGTATTGAAAGGCTAACGTGCATAAGCAATAATAAGTAAAATAATAAGTAAAAAGCAATAATAAGTAGATCGTTACGTGAGTATATCACACAATTTGAATTTTAAATAAGTTCTTTGTATTTTTTATTATAAAAAAATAAAAAGAGAACTCTTAAAAAACGTTAATTCAAATATTTTACTTTTTATCACTGTTACAAATATGTATACTCCTATTTATTGCGACGTTTCTTTCGAAGCGCCGGCAAACCGCCGTCGGTCTGGGCGCCGCGGTTTTGCACCAACTAAGTGTTGGGCGCCAGGTGCAGCGAGCTGCACCACTCACCAACGACGAAGCTTCCCCGCGGCGCGCGAATCCGTCGGGTCCGATAGCTCGAGATTAATTCGAGTCGGTAGACGGGAAGGGTTCGTCGGAAATCGGGAAAACGAGAAGGCGGTAAAGAATTTGAACGGCACGACTTCTATGAAAATTCGCTTTATTCTGGTCGGAAGTCGGTATCTTCGCGGGACGGTATCGTTTCTCTCCGCCCGATTACTCGCAAGTTCGCTACCGCTCGGCGCAACAAAACCAAACTTCTAACGATACACGCAAACGCACGGAACACCCAAAAACAAGCAGGCGCACGGTCTTACAAGTACGAGCACCTCCCGGCGGCGTGGTCCTCGATAGTCGACGGGTCGGTCAGCCCGGTCGCGCGTCCAGCGGCAGCTCGGCTTCTCCGCGGCCTTGGCCTTCGGTCCGTCACGGCCCTCCTCTGCTTTTTCGGTACTTTCGGGAGCTCTCGGGTACTCTCCCTTGATTTCCTATGTCTAGCGAGCGGCAAACAAATCCTTTTCTCTCACGAGCGGTACACTAATCTTTTTTCTCTCACGAGCGGTAAGTCTTATCGGTTTTAGCCCAAAAACGAATCTGAATCTCTCTTCGAGGCGAAAAACTCATCTCGTAGTCGAGAGAGAAAAACGGATCTTCCCGTCTCACGTTTTTTTCCCTGTTATTCCTTTCTTTTTCGTCCGGGAATCCTTCCGCGAATTCTGTTGACATCCGCGGAACGGATTCCTTATCTCGCTCGCTCTCTCTCGGTCTCTCGCTCTCTCTCTCTCTCGCTCACGGCGTCTCGCGAGCGTGGCTCTTTGTCCGTCTAGCCGTTGTCTTTGGCTAGCGACCCATGCGTCGAGAACGTGTTCGACGGTAGATTGCTGCCTCATCCGTGTTGTCGTGTTAGCCTGCGAAATAATACACGGCAGCAGTAATCATTGCGGAATAACGATAAACTTTCGGCGACGAGACGAGAAAAGAGCGCATTCACCTGAGCTGGCCGCGCGGGGCGGTGAGCGACGTCCTCGGCATCCTCCCTGGTCTTCCTGTCCGGGTGGCCGGCTCGGGAGGTCCATGGGCACAAATTTTGGGGGCGCGGGACCGTCGCACCTGCACGCTCCTAATTCTTAGGGCTAATTACTTGGGGGGGAGGGGGTAATTCGGCTTCCCCCCCCGCGATTCTCACTTACGGACCAAGGGTTTTTTCCTTGTGACGGACGCCCTCACGGCCGCCACGTCACAGTATATGCTTGACCAATAAATTATTCTTTAAGTTTAATGATATTTAATTATCACGTAATTGTGGAATATTTGAAATAATAGAACGTTCACAGCTCGCAAAACATATTACATTATTTACATTTGTCTTTATTTTCAGATAATATTGTGCAACCAGACAATATTTTATTCATTTATTACGTAAGAAATAAAGGCAGTACTTATTTTATTAACTTTTCATTATTTAAGCAATATAAATAGCACAGTCTTAAAATGTTGTAAACTAATCACAAGAAAACCGTATCAGCGTCTTAAAAGACACTACTTATGATTATTAATCACAGACTACGTACATATGAATGAGGCGCGCGCGCCGGCCCTGAGCTATATAAACAAAAGCGCTTATTCGTTAAATTTAACACGCTCTCCTGCAAAAACTACTTGTCGGATGCAATTTTGATACAGGAAAAAATTGTTTGTTTTAGCATAAAGTATCATGTCCTGTACTCCGAATGCGGGAATTTCGGATCACTCTATATAGTGGACACTCGCCTCAGTTTATTGCCTTATAACTTTACAAATTTATGTCTATTGATAGTATATCAATAAATTAATACATAATAATAGTTAATAAATATCTCATAATATATATTATATTGATAGTTAGTGTTAAACGGTTATGAGAAAGTATTCATAGAGGAATTTAGGAAAAATGATTTAGGAAAAATCGACGATTTTCACAACTTTTTGACCACCATATTGAAGACGCTATATTGATAATTGTGTATTTGATCGAAAATCAATTGCAAATATCAATCTCATTATTTTTAATGATAAGCCATTACTTATCCGAAATTTACGAATAATTGTGGAACAGATATGAAATTTTTGCGATTTTTCCGCCATTTTTAAATGAAAATGACAATTTTGACAAATTTAAGAAATATACCCTTAAAATACAACTATTTTGTGTACTGATGGTTGCGGAAAAAGTTGGAGTTTCATATCACATATATCGATGTGAAAAATAATATTGAAAAAAATTATTTTCGATTTTTTCGCATTTCTTGACTTAAAAGCTGCTATAGATTTTTTTAGCCTTTATTTTACACAAATTCTGATGATTCTGAATGAGCGTAAAATTTTACGTAAGAAATGACATTTTTCAATTTCTTTTAGACCTTTATCATTGCAAATAAAGTCACTAAAAATTACGCTCAAAATACGTCCATTTGGGTGTTAATGAATCTACGATATACTACAATTAGGTGTATAGATAACTTTTAAAGTGTTTTTTGTGTAACATATACTGCTGGTTTGCAAACCAGAATTTCTCTTGCAGTTTGTCACACTGTAACCGGTCCAGAGTAATAAAAACGATGCAGAAGTTGACTCGGCATTCAAACGTTCTTAACTGTTTGAGTTCCAAGCAGCGCGATCGCGCTGTTCAGATTTTATGTCGAGAAAACCCAGTACATTTCGATCATTGTGGACAACTGACGGTGCGTTACCGATTGTCGAAGTCGCGCGCTCAGATTTACTGAAGCAAGTATATCACACCGATCCTTTTAATGTAAATAGTACATTTTATAATAGGTAGAATAATACTATAATAATGCAATAATACGTTACAAAATAAAAATTTTTATTTCATTGTTATCTTCTCAATAATTTTTATCGAACAAAACTTGAAATATTTATAAATTTACAGTACGCATATGTAATAATACAGATGTATTTTATAAAATAACGAATTACAAATTAACAATATTTTTGTGTTATGAACAAATAATTTAAATGGAGAGTAACAATTATAATTTGTAACATCGGTGTTTATCAAAACATGTTGGATGGATTCCTTTTGCTTCGTTGCTCCGTTGCTTTGTCTAATCATTTTGAAACACACAATTATTAACAATGAGAAACACTTACGCAAGAATACGTCCGATCGCTTTGCAAACTACAATAAATGTGACAGAGCGATGAGAAAAAGACGAGAATCGCGTTACCTAACAAATACAAGAAGCGGTATTGGTCCGATTGGGATTCATCGATGTAAAATAAACAAAGCGTTATCGCGCTGCTTGGGTCTTTTCATACTCATTTATAGAAAGCGCGGTTGCGCTGTTTGGGATTCTTCGACAGTGTTTTTTCAATACCCCCTGGGACTCAAACGGTTAAACGTTGACAGGTGAAAAATGACAAGCGACAAAGCATTTATTCATCACTGCATTCGTTACGAATTTCACCAAGGGAGAAGTGCTGCAAAAACATGTGTATCGATATGTTTTGTTCTTAGGGAGAATACTGTATCCAAAAGCACGTGTGAATTTTGGTTCAGGCGAATTAAAGTTAGTGATTTTGAAGTTAGCGATAGAGAACATAGTGGCGCCCCGCAGAAGATTGAACATAAGCAATTGCAAGCATTACTAGATGAAAACTCCGCGCAAACGCAAAAAGAAGTTGTTGAACAAGTGGGAGTAACTCAACAATCTATTTCTAATCGTCTACATGCAATGGGAAACATTCACAAAGAAGGAAAGTGGGTGCCACATAAACTGAGTCAGAGGAACAAAGATGAGCGTGTTATGAAGTGTTTGAATCTGTTAAATAACGTAGAAAGTCTTTTGAAAAATTGTGACGGGCGGTGAGAAGTGGATATGGTTCGACAATTCCAAATGCAAGAAACACTGGGTAGATTCCGGTAAAGCAACATCAATACCGAAGCGCAATTCATTCGAAGAAAGTTTTGTTATGCATCTGGTGGGATATCAAGGGTGTCCTGTATTATGATCTTTTGCAACCGGGTGAAACTGTTACTACTGATCGCTACATGCAACAACTGCTGCGATTGAACGAGGAAATAAGTCGAAAAAGTCCGTTTACTGGCGAGATTATGCCCCATTAAATTGTTCCATGATAACGCCAGACTGCACGTTGCGAAATCGGTCGAGGAAGCGTTATTGACGCTTGGCTGGGAAGTTTTGGAGCACCCGGCATATTGGAGTCTCGACATAGCCTTTTCAGACTATCATTTGTTCCGATCCATGCAAAATACTTTGTTTTCAGTTCACTTCCGGACATTTAACGAACTGCAAGAAAGGGTTGATGACAACTTTATCATGTCGCACGACGAATACTTCTTTACTGCTGAAATACGTCAGTTGCCTGACCGATGGTAGAAGTTGATAGATAATGACGGCGCATATTTTGATTAATAAATATCAGGTGTAGTAAAAAGAAATCCATTATTTTTGCATGAAATTGAAGGCTTTAATTACCATAGTTAGAATGATCCGATTTAGGTCAAATATGCGCCGTTTTGTTCGATAACTTGTTGCCATTTTAAAGGTAATTTCATTATGCCTCTCTCATAGAAGCCCTCGTCCCTATGGGCAAAAAATTGAAACAGTCGATTTTCACAAGCCTCTCTTGAAGCAAATTTTTCACCAGCAAAATTGTTCGCCATGGACAGGAACAGATGGCAATCACTGGGTGCCAGGTCCGGACTATAAGGTGGATGCATAAGAACCTCCCAACCAAGCTCCCGGAGCTTCTGGCGAGTCACTATCGATGTGTGTGGCCTGGCATTGTCCTGATGGAACACAATTCCTCTCCTATTGGCCAAAGCTGGCCGCTTCTGGGCGATTGCTTCCTTCAGACGGTCCAATTGTTGACAGTACAGTTCCGAGTTGAGAGTTTTGCCGTAGGGGAGCAGCTCATAGTAAATAATTCCCTGCCAATCCCACCAAACACACAGCAAAACCTTCCTGGCCGTCAATCCTGGCTTGGCCACCGTTTCCGCCGGCTCACCGCTATTCGACCACGACCGTTTTCGCTTGACGTTGTCGTAAGTGATCCACTTTTCATTACCAGTGACCAACCGCTTCATGGTCGACCCAAATGGGTCGATTTTGTTGCGATTCAGCAGCGATTCGCAGATGGAAATTCGGTCCATGAGGTTTTTTTTCGTTAACTCATGTGGCACCCATACATCGAGCTTCTTTTTATATCCAGCCTTATTCAAATGGTTCCAAACGGTTTTTTGTGCAATCCTTAGCTCTTGAGCAATCGAAACAGTGCTTACATGACGGTCGGACTCGACAATGTTCATGATTTTATCGATATTTTCGACAATTGGTCTTCCAGTGCGTGGTGCATCTTTGACATCGAAATTACCGGAACGGAATCGACGAAACCAAAATTGCGCGTGATTGGCTGTTACAGTATCAGGACCATAAACACTATTCACATTTTCAGCCGCCTGGCTTGCGTTTTCGCCTTTATCGAAGAAAAACTGTAAAATATAGCGTATTTTCTCTTTGCTAGTGTCCATCTTCGACGCGCGCTCAAACAAAACTGAGTCAACTAATCACAAAACTGGCAGAAAAGTTTTTTTAGTACGAAATCTCATCTTTCTAACGCCATCCAATGGAACCCGATCGGACTTATACAACGCGAGATACAGATAACTTAAGCCATCTATTGGAAAAATAATGGATTTCTTTTTACTACACCTGATATGACAACAATATTGCAGAAATATTTAATGTTCTAGGCATAAGTCTCGCAGAAATATTGCGGGAATATTGTTATGATGTTGTAGGAATATTGTCACAATATCACAGGACTATTGCCACAATGTTGTTGAAATATCGCCACAATCTTGTAGGAATACATATGAAATATAGCCACAATACTGCAGAAAAATTGCAAAATATTGCCGAAATATTACTGCAATCGTGCAGGAATGTTGCTACAATATTTCTTAAATGTTGCTGCAATATTGCAGGAATATTACTGAAATATTGCATAAATATCACAGCAATATTGCAGAAATATTTAATGTTCCAAATATCTTTTTATTTTTATTGTCCAATAAGGACTATGCAAATTTTGAAATATGCCAAAAAAAAAAAAAAAAAAAAAAAAAAATATTGCAAAATACTCAATCGTGCAGGTGCTACTACAATGTGCTGCATATGCAGTAAAAAGATAAATACAAGCAATAGCAAAAATACAAAGCAAAAAAAAAACAGTAAAAAAGTAAGCGCGTGGTCTACAATGGCAGTAAGCAGTAAAAAGTAAGCGTAAGCGGCAAGAAATAAACCAATCACAGTCGATTATGACAAAAATAATCAACTATGGTTGGTCTATTTCTTACTGTTCACGCTTTCTTCTTATTTCTTACGGCCATTGTAGACCATGCATTAGAAACACTGCGTTAAATAAAAAAATGTTTCAGACAAAAGTTGTTTGACTTGATGGGGGACATAAGACAGCGATAGCATTTTGTTAATAGATGGCGCCACTTTCAAGATATTCACTGACCATCAATTTTTATAAATGAAAATCCCAACTTTTTATTATATCTTCTTTTTCTACCAATTAATTTGAACAACTTTTGTCTGAAACATTTTTTATTTGCTTAATATTTTTTGAGATATTTAAAGAAAACTTGGTAACTTTTTCAACATTTATCTTGCGATATCTCGCTAACTATTCGTCGACAAAAAAACAGTATTAGACTTTTTTACCTTATTTAATATCAAGAATATATTAATAGTGCCCTAACTTTTATTAATTTAATAATTTTGAAATTTCCAAAGGTCGATAAGTTAACAAAAGTTAGGGCATTATTATAATAATATATTCTTGATAGTAAGTAAAGTAAAGTCTAATACTATTTTTTCTTTCGATGAATAGTTAGCGAGATATCGTAAGTTAAATGTTGAAAAAGTTACCTAGTTCTCCTTAAATATCTCAAAAAATATTAACCAAATAAAAAAATGTTTCAGACAAAAATTGTTCAAATTAATTGATAGAAAAAGAAAATATAACAAAAAATTCGGATTTCCATTTATGAAAATTGATTGTCAGTGAATATCTCAAAAGTGGCGCCATTTATAAACAAAATGCCATCGCTTTCTTGTCCTCCTTCAAGCCAAACAGCTTTTGTCTGAAACATTTTTTTATTTAACGCAGTGTTTCTGAGATATTTGTGATGTGACATTAAAATGGGACACCCTGTATATAAATTGTTTCACACTGCAGTATTGCGGCGATAATCAGAAATATTACGTGGCGGTCTGTCATACTGAAATATAGCGGCAATATTCCTGTGATATTGCAATGAGATTTATCATCGCGCAATAACGTTGTAATATTGCCACTATGTTGCCATACGATAGTCACATTGTAACATTGCAGTAATATTCCAGTGATATTGTAATATTCCAGTAATATTGTCTGATATATCGCTCATCTGTTAAGTCAAAACGCAAATATTTTCGGTAATCATAGCTTCAGAATCATAAATTTTATAAGATTTGTAAGATGCTATAAACCATAATTGCTAAAAAGTTTTTATTAAAATCAGTATCTTATCATTATCATTTTTATAATAAAAATACAGATATAATATCAATGTATATATATATAAGACAATTTTCAATAGTAGAAATATAAATATAATGATAGCATAAAGAATAATGTTTAAAGAAGTTGTCAATAAGAACTTTTCGCAAATCGAAAAAATTTTATGTCTTATTCAGTAAAGGATTCTGAAACTGAGTACAGCAACCGTCAATAGCGTGACTATAAACTTTGAGCTAACAGATATTAAAGAAATCGCTAATAATTCTTTTCGGGAATAATTTTTTTAAGAGTTTTCGGGTAAGCTTTTTACAATTTGACCATTTAGATTTAAACAAAACGGCGTATTTTCTTCAGTCTGTCTTTTATGAAAATCATTGATTTCTTAAAAAAATTGTTATTTTATACCGGAAACTATAAAGATCACGTTATTAACATTTGTACCTTAAAAATATGTGGGTAGTTTTTTTTCTAAATTTTTTTCAATATGGCGGACTCAACATTGCAGCCGAAATCACGAATTTCATCTTATATCGATTTTTCTAACGTTTTTTTACTTTATAATGCTGATTTATTCAATCTGTCTGATATATCACTCCGCAACATTGTTATAATATTCCTGCGATATTGTAGATTGATATATCACATTGAAATATTACTGCGATACTCAGAAATATTACGTAGTGGTCTATCATGCTGGAATATAGCGACAATATTCCTATGATATTGCAATGAGATTTATCATCGCGCAATATTGTTGTAATATTGTCACTATGTTGCCATATAATAGTCACGTTGTAACATTGCAGTAATATTTCACTGATATTGTAATCTGATATATCATTCTGCAATATTCCCAGACAGCACATGTTCTCCTGGAGATGTCCTAAGGACGTCCTGAGGATGAAGAAACGTCCCCAGGACATTCTCAAGACGTATTCTGGACGTCCTCTGGATATCTGTGCTGTTAGGGTTGTTATAATATTTCTGCGATATTGTAGATTGATATATCACATTGAAGTATTACTGCGATAGTCAGAAATATTACGTAGCGGTCTATCATGCTGGAATATAGCGGCAATATTCCTGTGATATTGCAATGAGATTTATCATCTCGCAATATTGTTGTAATATTGTCACTATGTTGCCATACGATAGTCACATTGTAACATTGCAGTAATATTCCAGTGATATTGTAATCTGATATATCACTCTGTAATATTATGATAATATTGCTGGAATATTATATAATAATCTTGTGATTTTGTAATATTGCTACGATATTATAATATTGCTTCAATATTGCTGCAATATTGTAGTGCTGTGTGGGTAATACGTGAAAATGACCTAGAATACAATAGAAAATCTAGAAAAAGTATTCATTTCTGATTTTTTATTCAGATTTTGTTATAATCAGACTAAAAACATATAAATATTATATATATATACTGTTTTTTCACTTAATAAAATAAGAAACAAAGAAATATTAAATGATTTCCCCACTATTCTAGTCTGTTTCCCCACTACTCTAGTAAATTTCAAAATTTCAATGTCCTGACCTCAAACTCAAAGTTTCGTGAGTAAAGTACCAGTTTTCTTTATTTTCTTTGAACAAACAACCAGGAAATCGTAGTCACTGCCTAGGAACAAAAATCGTGTTACATAGTATAATCATTGCTAGGGTCCATGCCAGAAATCTAATAGTTATTTTTTCATATCTCTACTGGTCTAGGTATGTGTTGGAGCGAGTACATCTATATAGAAATTGTTTATAATTTTTTAACAACAAATGGAGTGGAAAATCGAAAATATAACACATTATTCTTTAGTGACTTTTCCCGTAGAATCGTGGTTACTATTCCGGAAAAGTTAACTTTTTTTAATTTGTTTACAACAATTTGTTTAAAAAAATTTGTTTTCAACCAATTTGAAGCACCAATAATCATTCGTAGGACTAATGCCAGAAACCCAATAGTTATTTTTTCATATCTCTACTGGTTTAAGCATGGGCCTTAATGGGTTAATGTGCGTTCGGCCCGATTGTTACATCCATTGCATGCATTTGTAATAATGAAGCTGCACCATTATTAACGCTTTCGTTACGGATGCCGACTATAGTCGGCGTCCGCGCGACGACCTGTGTGTACGGGTGCCAACTATAGTCGGCGTCCGCGCGACGACCTGTGTGTACGGGTGCCGATTATAATCGGCAGTGTACATACAAGAGAATCCCAAAGTGGCGTTGAAAGACGTAAGTGCGAACATTGAAGACTACCGACGTGCAATGTGCACACTTCGCGGCGTGGTGCCCCGTTCAGTGGCGTCACTCCAACGGAGCGGACTGCCATAACGAAAGGGTTAAATATGCAAGTAGCTATATATGCAATAATTCCGACAACAATGACTCCGCTGTGTATTATTTTTGGAGCTATTTTCCAAATTAGATTATTTAAGCTCTCGTTACTATTCTGTGTATAACCACCGCAGCGCTCTGATAATGCGTCCTGAGATAGGTTTTCGTAAATCAGTTTGATGCTCTTCAAAATTAATTCTGATAATGCTGAATAATCATGACGAAAATTAAGCAGTTCCTATTAGGACGTTGTTTGTTCAACTGGCAGTGGCAAGTCCATTAATCCACAAATATTTTTGTTTCATTACACCAATCCCTAAACGTATAAACACATTGCAAAATAAAATCATGTATTTATTTCGTGAGCTGTTTTGATGTAAGGGCATGAAAATATTGAAGTTAATCCGCATATTGAATACACAAAACTAATATTTTGAATCTTAGTCTTCGAGTGATTTTTATTCTGGGTTTATCTCTGCACGTTTTACAACTAATGTTACGATATAGCAGAAAGTACTGTTCAAAATTCGATATCCCATATTAAATATTTTCAGAATTGGAATCGTACGCACTTTTTAATTTTTTCGTACTGGCACTAGTACTTGCTTCATTTCTTTTGGCCTCGAACTAATTTTTCGGTGGCATCCTTTTTTGTTTTATATCTTCCCTGAATCTTCCAGAAATATGATCTTATCTTGATCCTTTCCTTTCTTCCATTTTCTTAGAATATTGCGAAATGAAGACTTCGATTCGGTTGTAATTATCAGCCACATGGACGGCACATTACTAACGAACTAAGTTATATTTATGTCTGAATTACGCTGTTGCGTTCAAAATATTTGGTCCAAATAAGCTCTGTGCAGATATACAATAGTAAAAAACACAATAGACTCGGGAATAATATACAGGACGGGCAGTCAGGCGACGCTGCCTAAGTGGCACGCATCTGTACGAAATTCCAACATACTCTCAGATTTATAACTTCATCATTTGTTGCCATATCGACTTAAAACTTGGAAAAAATATTCTGCGCACACGAAGCTTTAAAAAAATATAAAAAGAAACAAATTCTCGAAACGAAAAATCCATTTGTTGAACTCTACTAGGTATATGTCTCCTTAAAAAATTCAAGATTACCTTCCCATAAACTTGATGTGGCTGTTCACACTACATCATATTAGTATTATTCTGTAATGCTTCACTTAAAACTCTATAATATTATAATGAAATTATTATAATAAAATCTCTGTATTTACATTGTTTTTTATCTCGCGTATTTTCTAAATTATTCTAGAGGTTCGACCTCTTTTCCTCACGCTGTTTATATAGAAACGCTCGCGCGCCCACGCACATGCACACGCACACGCACACGCACACGCACACGTTCAAGCATACGTACATGCACACGCACACGCATACGCATACACACACGCACACACAGATACATATACACGAATGCTGCTAAAATGTTGACAAAAGATAATAAGCCGACGGTGATAACTTTATTAGTGAATTATTTGTTTCCCCTAAATGTTCAATAAAGAGAAATTTGCTTGAAAAATTAAAATAAACTTTTTGACTGACGGTTCGAGAAGTAGAGGCGTGCAAACTGCGTTTCACTCCGCCCGATCCCCCTCATAAGGCGCAGTCTCGAGAGTCATGTTCCCGGGATTAGCGCTTCCGGGAATACGAAGCTCGAGACGGTGAGACTCGTGAGTCCCAACCCTTACCTCCAATCTCTTTCTCTCTCTCTCTCTCTCTCCTCCTCTCTCTCTCTTTCTCCCCTCTCTCCTTCTCTCCCTCTCTCTCCCGCTCTCTCCCGCTCTCTTCCTTTCTCTTCCTCTCCCTCCCTTTCCCTCCCTCCATCTCCCTATCTCCCCCTCTCTCCCTCTCCCTCTCCCCCTCTCCACCTCCCCTCCCACCCTATCCCTCTCCCTCTCCCTCTCCCTCCATCACCATCTCCATCTCCATCATTTTTTTTTTGGTAACGCAGGGGAAATCCATCATGGATACCCCTGACCCTTTGGGGGGTCGGGGGTTATGTCAGACTCTTACTGACTAAAACCCCTGCGGGATGTCCACCATTCGAACCGTGGTGGGGGAATCAGGGGAACTACTCCCGTATTCCCTCCCCGACCCATCCCCATCCCCATCCCCATCCCCATCCCCATCCCATCTCTCTCTCTCTCTCTCTCTCTCTCTCTCTCTCTCTCTCTCTCTCTCTCTCTCTCTCTCTCTCTCTCTCTGTATGTATGCGCGTATATGCAACATATGTATGTACAAAGTGAGGAAAAAAATACAGGAACCCTGAAATATATCGAAAAATATAATTTTATTGAAAAAATGTTTCAGATAAAAGTTGTAAGGTTTCAAGTAACGCATTACTTAGCAAT